>NW_021604602.1:3856533-3885141 GCF_004785775.1 Grammomys surdaster | reverse complement strand
GGTGAATGAGTGGATAGGTGGATGGGTGAATTTGTGAATGAATGGATGGATGATGGGTTGATGGGTGGAAGGTGGATGAATCGGTGAGCAGATGGACAGATGGATTTCTTTCATTTCTTAGTATGCAAATGACCTTACTATGCCAAGCCACTGTTCCTACATAGCTTGGACACAGGGGAATGGCCCCCTCTACTCTTTCTCAAGACTCCATGCCCAGGCAGTCATTCACAGCTTTAAATGGCTTTCAGAACACAGGGTTTGCTCATGGCTCCCTCTGCCCTAGACCAAGAGGGACAAAATGGAACCATGGAAGGCTCAGCCCAAATGCCCCACCCCCTTATTCCCAGATAGACATCCTCCCAAGAGCTCTGAGCACCCTTGCCTGACACAGCTATCCTCTTCTTGTCCCATCCTACTTGAGGGTGCGGCCCCCTGGGGGTGTCTACCTACTGCCGGGACCTAGTTGAAGGATCTGTCAAACAAGATGCATTGTACTTATAGTTCATTGACACTGACTATATGTCAGACATAGTGCGAGGTATAGGGGCTGTGGAAGCATTCTAGGTCCCTCTGGGCCCCAGTCTGACCTGAGGTAGCAGAAGCCCCCTTTCCCACTGAAGAATACTTACTTTCCTTGGGCACAAAAGGGACGAGATGACTCCTCACCTTCACCTGAGCAGGGCGTATCTTACATTTACCTGGAGGTGCCCGTCTGCCAAACACACACAGAAGATCAGAACTGGGATCCAGCCTTGAGCATCCTCGTCCTTCGCCCCATATCCCCCCACCCCAACACCTTCCCCTGAAGTGGGACAAAGAGGGTAGGGGCCAGCTAGGTGTGATCAGGGACAGCCGTAACTAATGTCCTCTGTCACTCTTAAGGCCCCCCACCACCATGTTGCCCACCCCAATCCTGTAATGCCCCATTCCTGCCCACCCCTTCCACTCTAGGACTTTGAGAAGAGTCTCTCTCCCTGCCTCCAGATTCTGGTGGTTTCTGGAGAAATGCAGAGATAGTTAAGACAAGTTAAAAAAAAATATAGTGGGCAAAAGGGATGAATTGTGGGAAGCTAGCCCCAGCACGGCTAGCACAGTCTTGGGGCCTGTTGTTCAGAGAAGAAAGTCTGAGAAAGGTTGCCAGGGTGTGGAACAGCCACCTCCACCCCCATCCTGCAGAAACACAAGGGCCAGAATTCCATTTTAATTGGTTTTTGGCTGTTGATCTGTGATCCTTTGAATGGGTCTGACTCTGTTCCAAGACTGCCCCCACGTGGGTCCAGGACTTCACTGGGGGGTTCTATCAGCCTGGGATTGAAATAGCCACATGACAAGGTGACCCCCAGATCGACTTGGCGTAAGAGGGGACATGTAGCTCTTACAAGGCACACAGACTTCTCAAAGCTGGAGGTGCAACCATCTCTACTCTGATCTCTCACTGGGTCTGCATTTTGGGCAGATCCAGGATGCAGGGGAGGGTGATGTCTCTTAGGGAGAGTATATTTAAAAAAATACTTTATATGCTACACTGCAAAACACAGTGGTTCTGTTCAGGCTGTGACCCCTGGGCCTTCCTCCCTGTCCTCCTTTTCCACGTGTCAGTTAGCAGGCATCTGAGGTGTCGGTGTCAGGAAACACACTGCTTTCCAAAGAGAAAAACGGAGGAGAGGAGGGTGAAGGAACAAGAGAGGAGCCCCACTCAGTTCTACCTGCCTCTAACCCCAAGACCTTGAGCAAGAAAATGCCAAAGTCTTCCCGAGTTCTTCCTGCACACCAGGGACAATGAACCAAGAGGGAGACTTTGTTTCGAATCAAAGGCCAGAAAGCAGTTTAAGATGACATCTGGCAAAAAGGAGATGTTCAGTATAAGTGATAAGTCCTTAGAGAAGTATTATTTTTTTCCAAAAAAAAAAGTTTTTACTTTACATGTACGAATGTTTTGCTTACATGTACATCTGTGCCCCCATATAAGCATAGGGTCAGCAGAGAGAGCAGAAGAAGGCATCTGGTCCCTGAAACTGGTTCTGGATGGTTGTGAGCCATCATGTGGGTGCTAGAAACCTAACCCAGGTCCTCCAGAAGAACTGCCAGTGTTCTTAATCACTGAGCCATCTCTCCAGCCCCAGCACTGTTTTTGAAAATGAAAATCACGTTAACTTCCAAGAGTCATGGAAGATGATGATGGTTCAGTGACTCAGCAGACAGCGAGCGACTAGCATCCTTTTGTGAGGGATGATGTCATGTGGAGACGATGACACTCCCCAGGGACAAGCAGATGAGGTAAGAGCTGATTGTGGTCCAAGGATGAGGTCACAGATATGAAAGTGGATGAGACATTGGGGAAAAACAAGATGGAGGGATATGACGGGAGGGCCCGTGCTTACGTCATCGGCTGCCAATTTGCATAAGTCATGATTTAAAACAACATGGACGTACAGTGTGAGGAGCAAGGGGTCTGAGAAGCTGCCTGCAGACTGGAAACAACAAGAATTGTGAAAACATGTTGACTGAAAAGGACAGGGTCCTGAGATCAAGAGGGAGCGTCTACTGAGTACAGGAACATCCAGGGTTAGAGGCAAAAGCATGAGGAGTTCAAAGCCAGCCTAGAGGAAAAAAGCAAAAAGACCAGGCATGGTGGCATATACCTTTAATCTCAGCACTCAGAGGCAGAGGTAGGTGTATCTCTGTGAGTTTCAGGCCAGCCTGGTCTACAGAGTGAGTTCCAGGACAGTCAGAGCTATACAGAGAAACCCTGTCTTGCAAAAACATTATCATAATAATAATATCAAATTATAATATGCTTTACATATTTACATATATAATTATTATATTATATGTTATATGTTATGTGTTGTATATCGTATCTTATATATTACATATTATGTACAGTATACCATATAATATATATTATATATTATTATGTTGTTATATATTATTATATAATAATTATATAATATATAATTTATTATTATTATTATTATTACTACTACTACAAAAACAACAAAGTAGGCACCAAAGAAATGCCTCAGTAGGTAAAGCACTTTCAGTGCAAGCCAACAAACTAAATTCAACAACACACACACACAAATATGTGTATGGATGCAATAGCTCATATCTGAAATCCCAGCACCCCTACCACGAGATGGTAGACAGGTAGGAGAACGGCCCAGAAACTCTTGAGCCTGCTAACCTGAAGGCTAAGAACTAGTTCCTAAGGGGTGTCCTCTCAGGACACAGCGTGTGAATGCCTGCCCTCACATACATAACACACCCAGGGTGGGGGTGGGGTTAAAAAATTATAAGTTTAGCGGTAAGCATTTTTAATCCCAGCACTCCAGAGACATAGGCAGGTGGGTCTCTGTGAGTTCAAGGACAGCCTGGTCTCCATAGAGAATTCAAGGACAACCAGAAATACATAATAGAGAGAATTGTATCAAAAATAATTAATCTGGAGGTCTGGGGAGGTGACTCAGTGTGTAAAGCACTTGTCACACAAGAGTGAGGCCTAGACTTGGGGTCCTGGAACTCATGTAAACACAAAGTTGACCTAACAACCTGTCAGTCATCCCAAGTGGAGACAGGGAATCCCTAAAGCGAGTTGACTAGCCAGATTACCAAATAATGAGCTGCAAGAGGAAGAGCCTGCCTCACTGTGTAAGGTGGGGGATAAAAGTGGGAGACACCCAACCTTGTCGACCCCCCAGCCACCACATGCATGTGCAAACCACACACATTCAAACACATATACCTACACGCACACACACACACACACACACGCACACACGCACACACGCACACACGCACACACGCACACTTACTATAAACAAGCCTGACAATCATCTGTAATAAAATGCCCCTCCAGAAGCTGTCTGTTTTAGAGACCTTAGACAATAGCACAAAACCTGCCCAAACATTAGGCTGGCACAATATCACCCTGTCACCGTTCACTTTGACCCCTTGAGAATGTGCATTACACAACGACCCCTCTGGCCACTCACTCACCACTCTCCATCCAAGGAAACATTCTCCTCTGCAGTGGCACCACTGGCTCCTGAGAGGTCCTCGTGCAACTCTGTAATAAACTTAGTTTTCTACAGCGACTGTAACAGCTAAAATGAACTGGAAAGCTAACTCAAGGCCTTGTGTATGCCAGACAAGCCCACTATGTTCCTAGTCTGTCTCTCTGTCTCTCCATCTCTCTGTCTCTCTGTCTCTGTCTCTCTCTCTCTCTCTCTCTCACACACACACACACACACAGACACACAGACACACAGACACACACATACACTTTTAATTTGAGACTGGATCTTACTAAATTGCCTAGGCTAGCCTAGAACTCTCAGAAGCTGCCCTCGAACTTGCAATCTTCCTGCCCAGACTCCTAAATATCTGGGGTTACAAGTTTATACTGCTATGCCTGGCTGAAAAACAAATGTTTAGGTTCAATGCATGTTTTAAAATTTCTCTAAACCTACTATGCCTAAAGTAACTGGCTACTCTGGTCAAGAAGCAAAAATCTACAGGCTACAAAGGGGCTCCATGAGGACCATGATGTAGTCATTCATTAAACACACTCCAGAGTCTGCTCTGTGCCATTCCAGGACCTGAGGGGTGTGACGGGGTGAGGAGACAAAGCATTCACCCTGGAGATGATGGACAATTCCAAGGCCAAGAGATGACAAGAGTGAGGACCAGGTAGGACAAGAAAGCAAGCAAGCAAGCCAGAGAAAGCACCCGGAGGCTACAGGTTTACACTCACAGGGCATGCTGCCAATGGTTAGGACCCCTAGCTTGTAACTCATCTCTCTACTCAACCAATGGGGAGCTTAGAGAGCACATACCACACCCAGGAGTCAGTTAGGCCTCGAACCAAGGAGAGAGCCTCACAGCAAGAACTGAGGCAGGGAGGGGATGTGGGAGCAGATGGAAGATGGGGGAACTTACTGTCTCTGCAGACAATAAAGCCCAGTTCTGGGACTCACCTGGAGGGATCGATCACTTTGTAGATGACCCCTCGTGCAGCTGTGGCACTGGGCACACCCGTGGACATGAAGTACAGCTCCCCTTTGAACAGGGAACAAGGCAATGAGGCTGAGAACCACCTGCAACCAAGTGCTGGCAGCCCTGCCCCACCTAGGCTGCCCTCAGGCTCAGAAGCTGACCCCCACCCCACCATGCCCTCCACAGACCCTGAGGGGGTGTTTTGGCCTCAACATGGCCTTAACACCTCAGCATGCCTTGATCCTTTGAGGCACACCTCTGGATTAGACATCACGCCTGGCCCCATAGAGGCTCTCACCTCCAACCGCCATTACCCTGCTCCCTGCTTGGATAGAGTCTGACCAGGCCTTTTCTGATGGCTACCAGCATCTGAGAGCTCCTCCCTCACATCCCATGTATACTGGCTGGTTGTGTGTCAACTTGACACAAGCTGGAGTTATCACAGGAGCTTCAGTTAAGGAAATGCCTCCAGGAGATCCAGCTGTAAGGCATTTTCTCAATTAGTGATCAAGGGGAAAGGGCCCCTTGCGTGTGGTACCATCCCTGGGCTGGTAGTCCTGGGTTCTATAAGAAAGCAAGCTGAGCAAGCCAGGGGAAGCAAGCCAGTAAGTAACATCCCTCCATGGCCTCTGCATCAGCTTCTGCTTCCTCACCTGCTTGAGTTCCAGTCCTGACTTCCTTTGGTGATGAACGGCAATGTGGAAGTGTAAGCTGAATAAACCCTTTCCTCCCCAACTTGCTTCTTGGTCATGATGTTTTGTGCAGGCATAGAAACCCTGACTAAGACACCACGTATGCAGAAGGACCATGCTGAAGCTGCCAATGCTGCCTATGGTCACCCTGTCCTCTTGATCTCTGTGCTTCGAATGTTTCTGAAGGTTACTGGGGCAGCAGAGGTCCCTGTAACACCATTCGAAATGTCTAAAACACAGCTAGATCCCAGGAGCCGGGAAAAGCTGTTTTGCCTCTGCCTGGCAGCACTTTCTATGATTTGGCTGTGCTTGGGCTGGCCAGCTCACAGGCGCCTCCTCCTGGTTTTCTGTCACTCGGTGTCACTCAAAGGACTAAGGAAAGGCCCTTGAGAACTGCGCCTTCTTTCCTGACTGCTCAGGGGAGGGGGAAGCTGCTTCTAAATCCTCGTTAACCCCCTACTGACCAAAAGAAAGAGTTTCCAAGGGCTCGGTGAGCTTAAGGACCTCGGTGAGGCCGGGGCTGGGGCTGCCCTTTGGGAAATTCACATTCTAATGAGGAGGGGAGGTTGTCAGTTCAACAAAGGTTTCCCAGACTAGGCCCTAGGGGCTTTGGGCACTGGGCCCTGCAGGGAATACCCCTCCAAAGGCCGTGGTGAGCTGTTGCCTGGTAACCTCAACAAGCCTGCACCAGGGCCTGCTGGGGGCCCCTGGCCTTTTGTCAGGGAACAAAGGCAGGATGCTGGAATGGGATCCCTTCCCCCCCCACCCCCCCACCCCCTGTCTCTTGCATCAAAACCAGGAGCGCTGGGAATGTAAGGTCCAGTGCCAGGCTAGAAGGCTGTAATACCTGCTTCACAATGACAGTGGAGTTTCCTCGATTGCCCAAACAAGCTTGCCATTAGGAGCCCAACTCTTCCCTCCCTTGCCTACATTCCATATTCTAGATCTTTCCTTCTCGTGCTGCTGACTCTGGAGATTTGTACCCGTTACGTCTCTAACATTCTCATCTATCTATCCCTCCACGGACGGGGGTATGACCCTTCTAGTCTCCAGATAAGAAAGGGAAAGTTCTGGAACAGAGAGAGATTCTAGGGCTGATCCAAGAACACGCCAGGAAAAACTCAAGTCCCAGACACACGCCCATCCCCATCGTGAAAGCCATTTCATTCTTAAGCTTGCTTCGTGTCAGAGACCAGAAGGGTGATCAGAGTTGGTGCTTACAGACCCAAGCAGAGAGGACGGAGGGTTCTCTGGATGCTCACCAGCCTCGTCCTCTGCAAAGGAGATAATGTATGGGTAGTAGTTGTTGATGAGACCAGGAAAAGCACAGGTCTGTCCACGGCCCATGCAGACCTCGCTATACTTCCACTGGCCTGTCTCTGGGTTCTCTCGGAGAGACATCAGTCGCCTGCAAAGGAAGACGAACTGTGAGGTCATGGCAGGTGTGCTGCGCAAGGGAATCTGTCTGTCCATCTACTTATCTAACCAGTTATTCACACATCCATCCATCCACCTGTCCAGCCATCCATTCTTGCATCCACCCATCCATCTGTCCAGCTTTGCACGCACTTATCCAGATCTTTCCTAAAGACTGGGACTTTCCTAAGGACCGGGACTTCTCACCGAGGAAGGGACCTATTTGGCCCACTCCTGAGCACACGCAAACACACTCTCCTTTTTTACCACTTAGGGAGAGCATAGGCCATGTGGGCCACTTACCCGCTCATGAAATCGCCAAAAATGTAGAGGCCATTGAGGTTGGGGTACTCACAACCCCGGTACACGTAGCCTCCCGTGACTGATTTGCCCAGCTTGTGTGGGTAGGCAAAAATCGGCAGCACGTCATCTGAGGGGCAGATGAGAAAGTGGGTTCATTCTGAAGCCCAGAGCTCTGGAGCGGCCTGAGCAAGGGAGGCTCTCAAAGGGGCTTGGCAGGGGGTGCAGGGTGCGAAGGAGCCTAAAACGTTGCTTGAAGGGACCCCTTAAGTACAGGGAGGTCTGGAGTGGGAAAAGCCAGTCAGGTGAAAGGGGTGGGGGACAATACTATACGGATGTGGGGGAGAATGCGGTCAGAGATGGTGGGGTATCCAGGGAAGGAGTGAGGCAGGAGGTCCCCAGAGGGCCACTAGGCAGAATGAAAGGGGTGGGATCTGGATTAGAGGTCCCCAGAGGAATGGGACAGATCTCAATCTCTGAACCCAGGGAGGAGTGCAACATGGCAGATATAGGTTTGGGGTCCTGGAATTATGGTGTTCCGAGTTGGGTGTCTCCAAGGAGATGGGGTAAGTCGGACTGGATCCATGTCGAGGGTCTGCGCCAGAGAAGGCCGGGACAGATCTAGCTAAGGGAATAGGGAGGACCAGACAGATCCTGTTTGGAGGTCCCCAGGGACGCGGTCACCGAGGGAGGCGTTGGCGCACAGCTTGCGGTCGTAGCACTCGAAGCCCTCGCGAGCGCGCCAGCCGTAGTTGCGGCCCCGCTCCACCAGGTCCACTTCCTCGTACTTGTTCTGGCCCACATCCCCGCAGAACAGGCGCCCACGGCCAGTGCCAGACACTGGGTCTCCGCGGTCGAAGGAGCAGCGCCACATGTTGCGCACGCCCAGGGCGTAGACCTCGGGCCGCGCTCCGGGGTCGTCCACGAACGGGTTGTCGGGAGGGATGCCGTAGAGGAGGCCGCGCTCCCTGCGGTCCACGTCGATGCGCAGCACCTTGCCCAGCAGCGCCGACCTGAGGCCCGGGAGGAGAGCGCGGGTTGGTTACTTTGAGTCTGCGCAGGAGGCAGGAAGGATGCGCCACTAGAGAGTCCAGCCCTGCTCAACCACGTGCACCGACCGGCTCTTTCTGTGTGTCTATCCCGCACTCGCAGCGCTGGAAGCCCTAACCCACCTCCTATTGCTGTACTGCCTTATCACAGCTTACCTTCCAGGTCAGACTGCCCTTTAGAGTGGGCACCCGAGCTATGAAGAGCCACCACCCAGCTTGTCACTCAGCTGCATCTGGCCCGAAAGTCCCAAACTCTATACCACCACCGCCTATGGAATGCCACTATCCTGTGACACTGTGGGTGGGCTGTTCACATAACTGTGCTATAAGGTGAAGACTGGACTAGAAAAATAACTGTTTATGTCCTCACAGCCAGTCGGGTGCTCCCACGGAGCGGGAGCCCGACAAACGCTGAGCCACTGAACCGTCGCAGGCCATGAAAGTCTATATCAAACAGTACCAAGTATAGCTGGGTGAGGGAGCACGTGTGCGCTAACCTCCTGATAGCTCTGAGAGGAGGGAGAAAGAAGCTGTTGTCTTCACTGATCACGTGAGCCAAATGGTCCGCAATGGAACCGGGCTAGACCATTGGTTCTCAATCTGTGGGTCGCGACCCCTTTGTAATCCGTTACCATTCACAACAGTAGCAAGATTACAGATGTGAAGTAACAACAAAACGACTTTAGGATTGGAGGTCACCCACCGCATGAGGAACTGTGTTAAAAGGTCCCAGCATTAGGAAGGTTGAGAACCACTGATCTAGAAGACACTTGGATTTAGCCAGGTGGGGGAGGGGGGTAGGATACGGCTTTGCAGGGTGGTTTCTGCTCTGCCCATTCGTGCCCATTCCCTCTCTGTTAGCTCTTGAGAGCTGACACCTCACTCCAGCCTGCCCAGCAAGGCTGAGTTGGTGCAGTTAGCTCAGGTGACACATAGCATTAGAACCCAGTGTTTCCCTCATTTTCTTTTCTTTTCTTTTCTTTCTTTTTTTTTTTTTTTTTTGGTTTTTTGAGACAGGGTTTCTCTATATAGTCCTGGCTGTCCTGGAACTCACTCTGTAGACCAGGCTGGCCTCGAACTCAGAAATCCACCTACCTCTGCCTCCATGCACCACCACCGCCCGGCTTTTCCCTCATTTTCAACAACCTCACAACCAGGATCAACGGGCCAGTGGCCATGCTTAGTGCCTGTGGCCAGAAGCTCCAGGCCGCCACCTTCACACCCCGTGTCCAGCTGCAGGATCTACAGGAGGCAAACTCTTAGCAGCAAAGCGATGCTTTTAACTTCTGCACAATTACCCATTTCATTTCTCAGCTTTGGCTCCAAGCACATGGCTAAGCTGAAGAGGTTGGATGTTTCTCACTATCAAACAGGAATGAATAAGCCACAAACTGAAACCCACACATCCTCCCTACTGCTACTTTCTGGGCCAAGAGAGGCTGTGCACGTGCTAAAGGAACAGGAGAGACTGGCTGGGACCTCCTGCACAGTCCTGTGTATATGACGACTCCTCGTGTGTGTTTATTTTTTTTTTCTCGTGTGTGTTTATGTGCGTGCACACACACACATGAAAGGAGAAGGCCAGGCCATTTGCTCAAAACAGGGAATAGATAAATGAGGAGACTGCACTCACATCCGGGTCTCTTATGGGAACATACTCTCCCTTTCCCTCAGCAAGGCCCGCAGGTCAGCGCTCACCTAGGAGAAAACCCCAACCTCCCAAAAGCTCATTCCTGACACTTCTGCATCTGTGAAAATGGGCACTGTGCCTGACCCTTGACAACTGCTGGCACCTTTCCTCAGGACAAGTCTCCCACTGAGCTTGTCATTGTCCTTGCTAGTCAATGGGGGTAAATAACTTAGCTGAGGTCCCAGCTAACTGCAGGCTACCACCGGGCTGTGTGGTGGAATACAAGCTCTCCTGCCAGAAACCCTTAAGAAGCTCTGTGTGCAAACCGAAGCCTCAGCCGAGAAGACGCAGGGCGTACTTGTTCTGCGCATTTCCAAACTTCCCAAAGGGGTCGCCAGCCATCCCTCCGTCTCCAGTAAAGATGTAGAGGAAGCCGTCATTCCCAAAGAGCAGCTGGCCCCCATTGTGATTGGAAGCTGGTTCTTCTATCTCCAGGATTATCCTAAAGAAAGATAAGTACCCCCTCAATAAAAACCACCTTCCAAATGGTAAGCCCCAGACAGCAGTAAAAGCTTCTCTGGATCACAGTGCAAAAGACTTTGTATCACCAGGCAGTAGTGGCACACGCCTTTAATCCCAGCACTTGGGAGGCAGAGGCAGGTGGATTTCTGAGTTGGAGGCCAGTCTGGTCTACAGAGTGAGTTCCAGGACAGCCAGAGCTATACAGAGAAACCCTGTCTTGAAAAACCAAAAAGAAAAAAGAAAAAAACAAAAAAGACTTTGTATCTTTTGTAGCACTTAGGTCAGGTTGAGTAGGGATGATTCACTTCACTGTGTCAAGAAAGAAACTGGGTGATCGGAATGGTTAAGTGACCCACTCAGGGGCACACAGGCCACCAGCATCAGGGTTGGGACCAGAACTCTGGGCTAGCGCTTTGCAACTGCTTTCCATCTCTGGTACCTAAGGAAGCTTGTCAACTTCCCTATTCACCATATCTTGATTCCTGACAACTAGTGACTCAGAGCATGCTTAACATTTACCCTTGATTATTAGCTACGAGCTCCTCAGGGGCAGTGGGACAGCAGGCCTTCTGCTCCATGCTCCCTGGGAGCACCCTACTGCTACTGGAGGAAACCTTCACCGTACCCAGTCAGCTGGCTTTCCATCAGGGCTTGTCACGGATCGGGGAAGGCAAGAGGAAGGGAGACACTGCCATTCTCTGTCCTGAGAAACAGCAGGGACAAGAGTGGCTACTGTGAACATCTCAGCCAATGGCGGAAACAACCACACAAACTCCTCCAGTTGTTTCCTCCATCCCAGTAGCAACCACATACAGCAGTTGGCGGTCTCCACTGGCTCGCCCCAACACTTCTGCAGCCCTCTCCCTGACTCATGGTTAGTCCCCTGTACCAAACACCTCAGGTTAAAATATGACTCTGTTATGATCTGTATTTAATTAAAGAATTTTATTTCTATTTGTGTGTATGTGTGTGTGTCAGGGTGCCATGTGTACCCTGGTACTAGAACAGAGAGCATCAGGTCCCCTGGTACTGAAGTTATAGGCTGTTATGAGCTGTTCCCTACTGGTGCTAGAAAACTGAACCCAGGACCAGCAAAAGAGCAGCAGATGCCTTTAACCACGGAGCTAGCTTCCATCCCAGGATTTTTGTCTGCTCATTTGTTTTTAGGCAGGTTCTCCCTCTATATCCCAGGATGCCCTAGAACTCACTATGTAGACCAAGCTGTCCTTGAACTCACAGACTCATCCGCTTGCCTCTGACTCCGAAGTGCTAGGAATGAAGGCATATATCATGCCAATCTGATTTTACTTATTTTAAAGACAGGGTATCGAATAGCTTAGACTAGCCTGGAACATGCTATATAACCAAGGATGGCTTTGAACTCCTGACCCTCTGGATCTTTTCTTAAATAGATTTATTTATTTATTTATTTATTTATTTATTTATTTATTTATTTATTTATACATAATGTTCTGCCTCCATATATGCCTGCAAACCAGAAGAGGGCACCAGATCTTATTACAGATGGTTGTGAGCCACCATGTGGTTGCTGGGAATTGAACTCAGGACCTCTGGAAGAGCAGTCAGTGCTCTCAACCTCTAAGCCCTGTCTCCCGCCTGACCCTCCGGATCTTGCTGCCTCCAGTTCCTAAGAGCTGCTATTACAGGGAGTGTACCAACCACTCTCAGTTCCCAACTCCAGGTTTCACCATGAGCCATTTTTTTTTACATCACTATCGGAGATGTGTCCTTTCATGTTCCATCTCTCCTCTGTCAGGTCCATGGGAGAAACCTTCTCCCATTGAGAAGTGGTGTCTCAGGCATGGGTGTAATCATAAAAATTCTGTTTTCCCTTTATTCTCTGGCTGCCAGATAACTCGAGTCAAAACTAATGCTCTAAGACAAGACGTGTATCCCCCAGAGCTACCGTTTTGGCTGTTTCTCCTTTCCCTATGTCCAACATCAGCATATGTAAGTTGGCTTTTCATTTGCCTTTTTACCAGCACACCTGATCCAGGCCTTGCTCCTGCTTCCCCTCTACTTGGGGTTAGAGACAGTCGGTGCCTCTGAACTACATTTCCCATGCTCCTTTGCTAGCCGAACAATATCAGCCAATAGAAGGCATTAGGAGAGCCAGGTATGGGGCTGGTGTTTTGTCTGTGTTTCTGACAACATCTCTGCAACAGCTGCCCCACCTCCCACCCCCTAGGCTCCAGTTAGGTTGGTCTCCAACCAGATGTCCAGAGCTGGACAGGGTCACCAATACCTGTAGTCGCCATGTTTGGGAGGTAGAAGCACAGAGAAGATCAGGAGTTTGAGGCATAGGCTACATAGGGAGTTCAAGGACAGCCTGGGCTACACAAGGAGAGACAGACAGACAGAGACAAAGAGACAGAGAGGGAGAGAGGGAGACAGGAAGGGAGAAAGGCAGGGAGGGAGACAAGGAAGGAGAAAGGCAGAAAGAAAGAGGAGCAGGAGGAAGGGCCAGCTGCCAGAGACTGAGAATGGAGAAGAGGTTGGGGGAGAGGCTGGCTGTTGAGGCAAGAATGGTGACCTCTGACCCACAGCCCAGCGTGCCCAATGATGGGATGTACTCTGTGAGCAGACCAGGACTCCAGCTTGGATGCTTCCTAGCCATGTGACCTCACAGGTCACTTTTCTCTTCTGAGCTGTGACCTCATCCGGTTTTATGAGTCAGATGAAATAACTATCTCCAGAGCCTGCCACAGAATACGAGAGAAGTATCTTGTCTAGGAGGCCAGAGGCAGGGGTAGGGGACGTGACCCCCATGCCACGTGCTGTTTTGCAAAATCATTCCTCCCAGGCCCCAGAGCATATGATTCACCCCTGCCTACACACACACACACACACACACACACACGCACACACGAACGCACACACACGCACACATTTGGTGTTAAAGATTCACAGCAGTTAAGACAGACACGCTAGTGCAGCCATGGCAGTGTGTGTCCCACAGCCTCCCACGTGACCGCTCAGCCCTCCCTTGGCTAGGGGCTCCCAGAAAGCCACCTCTCTGAGCGGTGATCCACGGTGTTCTCATCATCCTCTGAGACTTTGAACTCGCTGATACGGATCCACTCTCTGAAGCCGACCCCCACAGAATAGTAGACGTAGAGTTTGCTGGGATGCGGGAAGCGGGGGTGGAAGGCAAGGCCCAGGAAGCCACGCTCATCCCCTTCCCAGGGTGATGTCAGCACGGCTTGGCTCACATTCAGGAAGGGCTTCTCCAGGTGGGAGCGGTCAGGCAGGTAGGTCCACACCAGCCCCACCTGCTCTGCCACGAAGAAGCGGTGGCTGCCATCCCCGGCATGTACCATGGCAACCGGGTTTCGAAGCCCATTGGCCACCTCCTCCAAACACAACTGCAGGCAGCCCTTGGCATCAGCCACTACACGGCCCAGGTTCGAGTTCAGGTTCTCATTGACCAGCAGGCTTGGGAAACAGTAGTCGGTATCATCTAGGGACAGGTAACGGCATAATTTGGCCCGATTGCTCTCCAGAGCCCAGAGCTCACGGTCAGGGGAGAGGTGACGGAAGAGGCCTCGGCAGGTCTGCCACATGTCCAAGCAATAATCCTCACACAGACCAGGCACTGTCCGAAGTGGGGTGGCCGGATCCTCGGCGTCATAGAGATGGGCCGCATAGGGTGAGCACTCCTGTAGAGACAGGAGGGCTCAGAGATGCCAGGAGGGGAGCCCACATTTGTGTAATTCACTCCTTGCTTTTGTGTCCCCATTCAAAGGTCCCCTCCTAAGATCTGACCTTCCCCTCCAGGCCTCCCTGCCATTACTTTCTGGCCTCTGACAAAGCCCAAGAAACTTACCACGAGCCTTCACTATACCAAAATGTAACATTCCACTTGTTTATCGCCAGCCTTCATGAGAATGTGCAAGAAACCTTGGTCTTCTTCACTGCGATATCCCAGACCCTCACACAAACCCAGGGCACAGCAACTGGTGAGGGGACAGTGTGAATAGTTTACCCGCCTGCCTTCTGGTAGCCTCAGTGTGACTGTCAAAACACTCCTACATCTATTGTCCATGTAATGCTTATGAGAAATTCACGGGGGGTTGAGGGGGGGAACTGAGGCTCAGGGTCCCCAGTGTTAGTCAGAGATATATATGCCCCGGTTAGTAGCTCATGAGGGCATCTGAGTTTGGTCTCAGGTCTACCCTACTATCTCCATTACTAGACAGCCAACATGTGCGTAGTTGTGGGGGGGGAGAGGGGAAAGGCTATGACCACCCAGGATACTCCTGACCTTCTATCCCGCCCTCAGACTCAGCTCCTTCCAGCAGGACCCTCCATCTCTCCTCACTGCAGCTAACAGCACAGAATTCTGGGAGATTAATGAGTCTCCTTGGGCCCTGCCAGACTAGAAAGCCTTCCAGAGTCCTTTCCCTGGCTCTGCCTGGGGTAGGCAGAATTCATCATTTTCTACCCGTGGAGGTTTCCCCGTTCGTGGGATGCTGTGGATCCCACTTGGGCCCTGCGTGGGAGGAAAGTCACTCCCTCAGGGAGCAAGCCTGTGATCACAAACAAGAGTGTACATACATGCAGATAAGGAATCCATCTTCCACCCTGCCCTAGTCCTACCATGCAGCCGGTCTTGTTGGAGTCAGACACTTGACCCCCTTACAGGCCACTCCTGTGTCCTGCCTGCCACAGAACTCTCCAGAACCCCATGCTCTTTGAGGACCTTCTGTGGAGTTCTTCATGCTATGGTTGCTTCTCTCTGGTGTGAGACAGATCCTTATGGCTGTTCCCACTAACCCCAGAGCAGACTCAGCTCTAGATCCCCAGGACCTTAGAGATGCAATTCCTAGACAGAAAAGACAGCGGCAGCCATATGCCACCTGCTCTCACCAGAAGATCAGGCTGGGCTGTAACAGGAGACCTCAGTAGAAAGCAAGAGGACAGCAAACCTCCAGGCCAGGCTCCCTACAGTTAAAACTGCAGTCATCCCATGGCCTGGCCCCTGGGCCCTGTTGCTGTGGGCTGAGTCTCACCTGACAAACTAAAGGCTCTGTATGTTCTTGGCATTTTCTGGTCAGCCCCTGTCCCTGACTGAAGTGTCATACCTTCTATAACACTCTGCAGTCTGTGTAGGGCAGGCCAGATGGCCAAACCTCAGACTGTGCAGGGCCAGCTCTCCTGTGATCCTCTGGATGCTATTGTGGGTCAGCAGTGGCCAATGGGAAACCTGAGAGGACACACCAGCTACGATTCCTCTCTGCAGGGCAGTGTCTCTGTAACGCCAGTGGTCACACGGAAGGGTCTAGGGGCTCTGGGAACCTTGTGAGGACCTTGGCATGGACCTGTATAGTAACCACCGAGTCAAGTGGTCTTTTTACATGTGGTCTCTTTGTTCCTTGTTACAGGCAGTGTGAATGTGAGGATCAGACCAGAGCTATCCGGAATTAGTTAATGACAATGGGGACAGTAGTTGCTGCTGGCAGAGAGGGTACTCAGTCACTGGACCTCATGTTCAGGTACAGTGAAGCATCACAGGGGTAAGGCGCCTGTCACTTAACGGCCCCAAGGTTGCCACAGACCAGTTACTAACACTCATGACTCATGGCCGCAAGTCCCAAAGTCTTCTCAGCCCCTCCTCTCCCACTGCAGGGAAGACTGAGTGTTGTACACAATGTTCCCTCTGTGGGATGTTCCACATCTGGCAAACGCCCATTCATGATGCAAGGCCCACCCCATCAGCCTCTTCCTCCCTCCTTTTCCCAGGGCAGGCTCCCGCCCCTCCGATGCTCATGACACTCACTATCTGACTCACACCGATTCTTCTCCTGGTAATTTGTTACTTCAGGAAGGGAAGGTTCCTCTTCTTCCATCACCCCTGCTTCACCAGAGGTAGGCCGGCTGCATTGCCTAGCCGGAACTCAATTATCTCTTTGCTGGCCGTCTACCCACAGACTATGAGGCCCCTCAAGGGCAGGCGACCCAGGGTCTAACACATAGTTTGGCTTCAGGGCAGGAGGCAGTGTTTTAAAGTAGCCACATGAAGGGCTTCGGAGCCAGAGTTTATGTTCTCTGTGTGATGTTTGGCAAACCCCTTACCTCTCTGTGCCTATGTCCCCATCTATAAAAGAGGAAAAGAGCTCTAACCTCATAGAGTTGTCCGGTGCAATGAACAACTGAGAAGCCATGTGTTTGTTTAGTAAGTGTTCAAATGAAATGAATCCTGAGAGGGTGGCCCAATGGTCACTCTTCCGGGCTATCCCAGATTTTTTGAGAGCTTTTCGATACTTGCCCTGGTACCTAGGGATAGTCTCTTGGTTGCATGTCTGTCTGTCTGTCTGTCTCCTGAAATGAATGAAGAGGCTTTTGAGGCTATGTCTGTGACTCGCAACTGCCTCTGGGCCCAGCAGCACAGAACCAACTCCACTCTGGCCTGAGGACATGTCTGCTGAGTTCTCGAGCCCGTTAAGCACTGTCACGGGTTACTATTCAGGTGAACTCTAGCCGATGAACTCATGTATCCAGCTTCAGAGAAGTTAGCCACGTGCGAGCCACACACCAGTCATACTGAGTTGCCATGTGCCACCATTGCCTGACACATTTTCCCAGAGGAGACAAAGCCTCAGGAAAGAACCCCCTGCCTCCACAAGACAGCCGTGCATGCCTCTTGAATGATCATTGACAGAAACCTGTAGGTCAGTCTCCTTGGGATTGGTGGCAGTGACAATAGCGCTCCCACACTTTTCTGGGACACCCCCCCCCCAGGGAGATCACACCACAGCCTTGGCAGACCGCCTGATACAAGCTTAATCCAGACATGAGGTCACTCCCAGAGACGCCTCACTGGAGGTAGGAGCAGACGCTCTACCACAGACTTCTCAGGCCAGGCCATTTTGGGCAGTTTCCCAAGGAAAAAGAGGAGCCTTCTGCCAGCAAACAGCCTCAGAATTGGCTCCTTCCTCCTCCCTGGCCCTGTCCATCTCCTTTGCCATGCTGGGCCCAGATAATGGTGAGTATCCTATAAGTACACCCATGGCCCGGGGGGTAGGATTCCTGCTATTGATCTGGGTGCTGCAGGGATACCAATGGCCCTATTTAGGTGGACTTCCAGGATGGGGAGAGAGGTGAGTGGTCCATCACACCCTCTGGCTCCCTTGGGATGCACCAAGTGTGGGGACTGGCTTGGTAGAACCCATTACAAGATGAACAGAACACCCTAGAGTATGGTGGCCTCCCCTCCACTTTCTCTTTACCCTCCAGTACCTTTTCTCACAAGGGCATTGAGTGTGGACCAGGTCTTTTGATCCTACCACTGGGACACGTCACCCCTAGACAGGTGCTTGCCTTTCCTGAAGCAGCCCCTCCCTGATCCTCACTCTCTAGGCCAGCAAGTAAGCACTAGAGGAATTTACCCACAAATCCCAACTGAACCGCTCTGCCTGTGCCGTTTAATCTCCATGGCATGGGGTGAGGGGTAGACAACTGTCCCTGTTTTAAAGATAATGTAATTGAAAGACAGCCATGAATCTTTCAAGTTCATGGAAGATGTACCATATCAAACCCAAGTCCACCCTTTTAGTCTTCTCCAGGCTGCCCCCTGCTGGCTGGGACCGGAACTTCGTACTGTCTGGCGCGAGGAGTTGCGGGGTGAGGGACGGAGGAGTTTCCACTCATGAATCCCGGATTAGGGCCCGCCTTGGGGGTCTCCCTGGCTGGGTTGCTGGTAATCAGATCAATTAGGCAGGATACTCCGCCTCAAACAGAAGGGAAGTGATAGTTCAGTGTGGATCGAAGTAAGGGCTTCACTATCTGAGTTGAGATGAGAGGGGTAACGAAGTCTGGGGAGGGACTCTACCAGGTGAGGAGTCCAGTAGCAGAAAAGAAAGGTGGGTGCTCTAAGCACCCTGGGGACCCTGAGGAATGGGCTCTCAGACTGCTCCTTTTAATCCGACTAAGGAAGGGTCCTTATCGGGACCAGCAGTCCCTAGACTGCTGACAAAGTCATGCCCCGTATGACTACATCCTCTTCCCATCCTGCCTTCCCCGGCCTAGCAAAGACTTTCATCCTGGTACCTAACAGAGACGGGGCTCTCTGCAGTGGGGCACTGGGGGCAGCTTCCAGGATGTCCCAGAGAATAGGAGTCTCTGGTCTCTAAGAGGAACTGAGGCTCCTAAAAGGCCCAACATGTTTGCAAAGCAAATGAATGACAAGCTAGCCTGGGATGCCAGGTCTTCCCGCCTGATGCCAAGTCACTCCTTCTTGGACCCCCAAGCTCCAAAGTCCGGGACCCGCTTCTGCCCCTGGTCCCTGTGGTTGCCATCACCTCCAAAGTTCAGGATCCACCCCTAAGTCTCACGCCTGTGGGGTTACCGTCCCCTCAAAGTCGGAGACCCACTCCTTAGTATCGCCCTTCTGGGAATGCCATCCCCGCTCCGCCCCCACGCCCGCCAGCGACCAGTGCCCCACGTGTCCCCGCCGCCGCGCGCCCGCTCACCTGGCACAGCAGGTCCAGCGCGTAGCCGGCACACGTCGCCCACACCCCGGCATCCATGCGGGTCTCCAGGGCCCGGAAGCGCCGGGCCAGCGCCGCGTCCTGCTCCGCGGTGCAGCAGCCGAAGGCGGAGTACTGCGCGCAGAAGCTCAGCGGCTGCGGCGGCCGGAAGGGCGGCCTGAAGTCCAAGCACTGCGGGTGCGCGGCGGCCAGCAGAGCGCGCAGAGCCAGCAGCGCCCCGGGCCCGATCCCGGCCACGCTCCTCCGTCCGGCCATTTCGCCTGGCGAGCTGTAAAAGCAGCAGCCAGAAGCCAGCCAAGCCCTGCCGGTGCGCCCCCCGGGAGCTGCTGGCCGCGCCCCGAGCGCCCGCCTCCCGCCTTGCTTGCACCCTCCCGGGCGCTCACAGGGTAACCCGTGGATTCGCCCCACAGGCCTAGGATCCGGGGACTCCCCTCGCTCGAGGTCACCTCTACTTGGGAGCACTCTACAGGATTGGAGGAGCACCGCACAATCTGGATCCCGCTCTGCGGGCAGCCCCCTCCTCCTCCTGGCCCCAGCCTTTCCAAACTCAAGGGTAGTGGCCCGGCGTCTGGGAAGCCCCGATTGCCCGGTTCCACAGCTCCACCTCTGATACTCAGCTTCCTCTCTCGGGACGCTAGCTAGCCGCCAAGGAGCAGGAACCCCCAAAGCCCAAGGCAGGGATTCCTAGGTCCCACCTCCCACTGAGCCAGACAGGAACTTTAACAGTGTTTAAAAATGGAGGTGTGGTGTAAAAGACAGGTGTTGCCGCCTGGGACCTCACAAGAAGCGAAGCCTGAGCCTCCCGGTGGGAGGGAACAGGCAGGAACTGCACGGTCCATCTTCGGCCCTGTCAGGGCTTCTATTCTCCCCTGACATTGGAACTCCGTACCCGCAGCCCAGAACCCGTGGGCCTCTGTACTTTCTTACTAGGAAGTCCTAATGGGTGTGTCACCTGGATGGGTGTCCGGCTGCCTCTCCTCCTGCATCTCTTTGCCTCAGATTTCTCCGCGTGTACATAGACACTGACTACCTACCTCATACCTCAGAATTCCACAACATCAAACCCCCTGGCACTTGCCTAAGAGGACCCCAGCACTGGCTTCTCCCTGGAGTACCCATCCCATCTGTTCTGTCACGCACATTCTCACGTGGTCTTCACGTGATACCCCTTCCCTGTTGTGGCTTTGAACTACCCTGTATCAGTCAGTCTGCTACAGTTGCTTAGTGCGGTTGGAGTTGCTTAGATCCCACAGGGCTGTGGTTGGAGCCTGAGAGAGGCTCGGGGTGGGAGCAGCTATGAGTCAACGTCCCCGTAGAAGACCAAACATCTCATCTCTAAGTGTTTAAGGGCAAGCACATTCAGCACACGACTGACAAGGATGGGAAGCCATACGGGACGCTGAGACAGCATGGAGTTTTGTAGCTTTCGCAGTTGGTCCGCACAGTCCCTGATGGCTGGAGGTGGTTAGGGACAGAAAGCTATGACCAGCCGCTGCAGCTGGACCCTCAAAGGGGAGAGGAGGAGAGGATCACTCACTGTCAGATAGTTGGGGGCAAGACAGCAGGGGAAGAACACCCCACTTCCTCCTTCTCCTGTTCCAGGCAGTGTTTATTATAGGCTAAGCTGAACATAGGTGGGTACATTGGAGTCTGGAAAGCATGATCTTGGGAGGTGAGTGGCCGCACAAAGTGCCAGGCATCTGCAGAGCCCCTGGAAAATGAAGGCACAGGCAAGGAAGACGAGGTCACACACAAGCATCCTTGTCCCAGGCTGGTAGCCAGATTAGAGTACCGGTCACAGACTCTTCGGAGAAATTCCTGGAGGCCGGAAATGGGTAAGACAAGATAGGGGTGTCACAGTCTTGGGGTCAAGCTCTTGTAAGTTAACCTCCAGGAACCCTTCCAGGGTCTCAGGGAAGGGCCAAGAACCTCATGGTTCTGGTGGGCGAAGGGAAGGAGGGCTGTCAGGACCCTGAAACAGGCTGACTCTACAGGAGAAACGACTTCGTGACTCACCATAGGGGGAGGGAAGGCAGCCCCTCACCTTATTGATTCAATAAGAAGACAGTGAATTAAGACACAGTGTGGGGGTCGTAGGACACAGGCAGCCCCTCCCTACCTCCCTACTACCCCCATCGGAAGGCTCCAGTGTAGCAGCAGATGACCCCTGTGTACACTGCAGGACACCCTCTGTCTGAGGAAGAGAGCTTAGAGACCTTGGACATCAAGGAACAACTGCACGGGCATTTGTGGGTCATTCCAGTGTCTAGCCCCTCGTCATGTGCCCAGCCTCTAGCTAGATTCTAGCCATGATTCAGAGGTAGAGGTTCCATTGTAAACAGGGAACTGTGGGGGAAGAGACAGGGTGGTGTCAACACAGAAGGCAAAGCTGTCCAATTGAATTTGAAGGCCAAGCATGGGGGAGGCCCTGGCCTTCATCCCCAGGGTGGGGAAAAAATCTTTGCAGAGGCAAATTAAAAGGGCTGTAGCTTCAGTTTAGTGAGTAGTAAGCACTTCCTTTGTGAGGATGACGCTCTGAGTTCAATCCCAGAACCCACACGGGGAAAACCCAGGCATGATGGCACACAGCTATAATTCCAGTGCTGGAAATGGGCAGATCCCTGGGGCTTTCTAGCCAGCCAGCCTAGGCTATTTGGTGAATTCCAGGCCAGAGAAACAAACAGAAACAAAATAAGACCAAAAGATAAAATAGCCGGTGAGAGAACTCATTAGGAGACCACTGACAATTTTAATTCAGTCTCCCAGACCAGGTGAAAGGGGAGAACTGACTCTCACAAGATGTTCTCTTGGGAGAACACAGATGCACACACACACACACACACACACACACACACACTATGGCACACAAATAAATAAATGTAAATAGTTAAAGACACAGTAGAAAGGAAAAACATCGTAACAGAAAAAAATCGAGCCTGGTAAACTCATTTTACACTTATGTGGATGAGTGCTTTACCTGCATGTATGTTTGTGCACCACATGCGTGTCTAGGGCCTGGGAAGCTAGAAGAGGTCATCAGAGCCCATGGGACTGGAGTCACAGACAGTAGTGAGCCACCACGTGGATGCTGAGAAGCAAACCCCAGTCCTCTGAAGGAACAATCAGTGCTCTTGACCTCTGAGCTATCTCTCCAGTCCTCAGATGGCCACCTAAGAAGATTAGACGCCGCTCTGTGTGCTTTGAGACTGTCCCACACGCAGGGATAAAAGGAAGGCACAAACAACCAGGAAGACAATGCTAAGGACATCCTCAAAAACTCTCACACGAGGGAAATTGGGGGCCGGAGAGAGAAAAAGAAAGACAAGGAATATTTGAGGTAAAAAAAAAAATGTATAACAGATCCCAAACGACACATGCAAGAATAGAGTGAGCATACAATCTTGAGTAATGACGGTTCTACACAATCATAGCACACTCAGATTACAGAAAACCCGGAACAAAGAGAACTCCTGAAGGAAACCCAAGGTGGTAGGGTGGGATGGGGTGGGACAGGGTGGGGCTGAACTATCCCCTTAGAAGCCGGGAAAGCAGAAAGAGAGGGAGATACGTAGAGATCAAAGAGAGAAGCCTCTGTCCAGCAAACTACTTTTTAAAGATAAGAGAAGCTGTAACCCCAGCCAGGACTCTGGCGTCGGTGAGATGGCTCAGTGCATAAAGGCATATATTGCCCCAGTTGAATCCCTGAGACCCATATGTTAGAAGACTAGAACCGCCTCCTGAAAGTTGCCCTCAGACCTCTCCTTGATGAAAACAATTTTATTTACAAACGTTAAAAATGCCTGATAGGCTGGAGAGATGGCTCAGCGGTTAAGAGCACTGACTGCTCTTCCAGAAGTCCTGAGTTCAATTCCCAGCAACCACATAGTGGCTCACGATCATCTCTAATGGGATCCGACGCCCTCTTCTGGTGTGTCTGAAGACAGCTATAACGTATACAAAATAAAGAAATCTTAAAAAAAAAAAAACCAAAACCTAATAGCATGAGCAAAGAAGAGTTGGCCCCGAGGAGGGCCTGAGCGTGAGAACACTGGTGGGCTGACCAACTCAGCCTCCACCCAGGCCCAGACCTGAACATCTACCTCATCTACATGAAAGGGCTGGTCCTGCAGATCCAAAGCTGCAGGAGTCCCGAGGAGGATCCAGTATTGATAGTTTAGCAAAGACTAGAGACCTTGAACCAGACCAATGACTCATTGCAATGAACATTTGTAAGTAAAGCTGTTAGGGCAAAGGGGTGTGATGTGTGACACACCGTGACACACCGTGACACACTGCAGAGTCCACAGAGAGACTTTGTTCATTTTCTTTGGGGGAGAGGTGACAAGGGTGTAGGCAGATATGGGGGGATGGGAAGATGTTTGGGACTGAAGTACATAGCCTGGAAGTCACAAAGAATCGAGAAAATGGTTTTTAAAACGTTAAGAATGTGTGTGTGTGTGTGTGCATAAGCTCCCTTAGAGCTGGAGCTAAAGGAGGGTCTGTGCCACCCAAGAATGAACTCCAGCCCTCCCTCCAGCCCTCCCTCCAGCCTTCCCTTCAGCCCTCCTACCCTCTAGCCCTTCCTCCCAACCTCCAGCCCTCCCTCCAGCCCTCCCTCCAGCCCTCCCTTCAGCCCTCCTACCCTCCAGCCCTTCCTCCCTCCCCCCAGCCTTCCCTCCAGCCCTCCCTCCAGCTCTCCAGCCCTCCCTCCAGCCCTCCCTCAAGCCCTCCAGCCCCTACAAGAGCAGCAAGCACTCTTAACCACTGAGCCCTCTCTCCAGCCAACTTGTTTTGTCATTTGAGCAGGGAGTTGGGTAGAGGCGAGGTCAAGCCATCCCTGTCTCACTCTCAGCCCAGTCCCATGGTTTTAAGGGCTGCATGAGGTCACGAGGGTTCGTGAACACTGTTGACATCTCTAGGGACCCAATGGGCACTGTCAGCTTCCAGAGCCAGGGCAGGTGGGGTGGGAAAATCACACCCAGTACTTCTCTGGCTTGAGTTCTCAGTGTGGGTGGCTTCTACAAAGCAGCCACTAACCACAGGCTGGTGGGACCTTTCTCTGGAGTGGAAGATGTGCTGCTCTCAGCTGGGCCACCTGCTGCCTGACCTAGAGGGGAAGACAGTGGTCCACTCACCGTGAGTCCTTCCCCAGGTCAGACCTCCTCTGGCCACTTTAAGCCTGGGCTGGGGGCGGGGGAGGAGGGTGCAAGCAAGGAGTTGGCACTGGGTTTTGGGGGCGAGCTGGCAGACCTGTGGGATGTGGACCAAGGCAAAGAGCCAGACAGGAGCCCAAGGCTTTTTATATTCACGTGTATGGAAAATTACCAAGAACGTAGGAAGGAACTCCCAATAACACACTCCAGACTTTGCCAGGGGCAATATTCAGTCACATTCCCTTCAGATGCCTGAATTTAAAAAAATAAAATAAACAAGCACCATGAGGATCCATGCACCACACTGTGAAATGTGGTGTGTTTTAGTATTTAAGACACTGTGGCGCTGGGGAGATAGCCCAGCAGTTAGAAGAACCTCCACTCAGTTCCTGGCATCCACACTGGGCAGCTCACAGCTGCCTATAACTCCAGTTCCAGGAGATCCAATACCTTTTCTGACCTCCTTGGTCACTGGGCACACATATGGCACACAGACACACATGCAATCATATACACATAAAAATAAGTAATAAGAAACAGGGTGTGGTGGCCCGTGCCTTTGATTCCACCACTCAGAAGGCTGAGGCTGGTGAATTTCTGTGAATTCAAGGCCAACCTGATCTACATAGTAAGACTCTGTCTGAAAACAACAAAAGCAATCTTTAGAAAAAAAATATTTTGGGAGGCTGGAGAGATGGCTCAGTGGTTAAGAGCACTGACTGCTCTTCCAGAGGTCCTGAGTTCAATTCCCAGCAACCACACAGTGGCTCACAACCATCTGTAATGGGATCTGATGCCCTCTTCTGGTGTGTCTGAAGACAGCTACAATGTACTCATATACATAAAATGAATCTTTAAAAAATAAAGAAAAAAGAAAAAAGAAGAAATATTTTGGTAGTATGTGTCTTTAATCCTAGCTCTCAGGAGGCAGAAGCAGGTGGGTCTCTGTGAATTCCAGCCAGGTCTACAGAGTGAGTTCATCCTTCAGTCATCCATGTATGTTTATGTCTATGTATATGCGTGTATATATGTATACATGTGGGTATATTCGAATATATGTATATATGTATATGTGTGTGTGTGTGTGTGTGTGTGTGTGTATAGATATGAGAAGCACTGCATAGCTGGCCCAGAGGTAAAGTCATTTGTCACCAAACCTGACGATCTTAGTTATATCCTGAAGGCCCATATAGTGGAAGGAGAGAACTGACTCCTGCAAGTTGTCCTCAGATCTATGCACGCACACACACGCACACACACACACCATAGCATGCCTGTTCATACACCACATACATACAACATACTAAAAATAATTTTCGTTTGTTCATTTTTGAAACAAGGTTTCTCTGTGTGGCCCTTGCTGTCCTGTAAAATTCCATCTGTAGAGCAGTCTGGGCCTGCACTGAGATCTCCTTGCCTCTGCCTCTCGGAGTGCCGGGATTAAAGGTGCGCACTACCATGCCCCACTTAATAAAAAGAATTAAATTGTTTTTAAATTTTAAGTATGTGGGTGTTTTTCTTGCATGTTCATCTGCAAGGTCTGTAGTCCTTGTGTGCTGGTGTCCAGGGATGCCAGAAGGAAGTACCGTTGCAAACTGTCATGTGGGTGCTGGGAATTGAACTCGGGTCTTTTGCAGTAGCAGCCAGTGTTCTGAGTCACTGAGCCATCTCTCTAGCACTTGGGAGCTGGGGGTGTGGTTCAGCTGGTGGAGAATGGATGCTGCATTCAGGAAGCACTGGGCTTCCTGTATCCTGGTATGATGCTGTATCCTATAATTCCAGGCGGAGGAGGCAGAGGCGGGAGTTTGAAGTCATCCTTGGATACATAGCAAATTTGATGACAGCCTGGGCTATTTGAGGCCCTGAAAAAAAAAGTTTGAATTCTGGTTGTGTGGTTATACCCATACCCGTATAGTGATTTGAATAGGCGTGACCCCCATAAACTTGTGTGTGATTGCTTGTCCATAGAAAGTATAGTCTTGCTGGAGTAGGTGTGTTATTGTAGAGACAGGCTTTGAGGTCATATATGCTCAAGTTATGCCCATGGTGGAACAGTCTCCTTATGCTGTGTCTTAGTCAGAGTTGTACTGCTGTGAACAGACACTGTGACCAAGGCAACTCTTATAAGGACAACATTTAATTGGGCTGGCTTACAGGTTCAGAGGTTCAATCCATTATCATCAAGGCAGGAACATGGCAGCATCCAGGCAGGCATGGTGCAGGAGTTGCTGAGAGTTCTACATCTTCATCTAAAGGATGCTAGCAGAATACTGGCTTCCAGACAGCTAGGTCTAGGGTATTAAAGCACACATCCACAGTGGCACACCTACTCCAACAAGGCCACACCTCCTATTAGTGCCACTCCCAGGCCCAAGCATAGAGAAACCATTACATGCTGCCTGCAGATCAAGATGTAGAACTCTCAACTCCTCCAGCACCATGCCTGGCTGGATGCTGCCATGCTTCCCACCATGATGATAGCAGACTGAACCTCTGAAACTGTAAGACAGCCCCAATTAAATGTTGTCCTTTGCAAGTTGCCTTAGTCATGGTGTCTCTTCACGGCAGTAAAACTCTAAGACAATGTGCTTACTTTCTCTGAGCCTAGGTTCACTCACACGTGAGAATGGTAAATGAAGGTTGCTAGAAGACAGCCTGGCATGGAGAACATGCTCAGGTAACAGATCTGTCAACAACCCGCTGGTTGTCCTGGTTGGCCTCAAAGTCAAAGATCTGCCTGCCTCTACCTCCTGAGTGATGGGATTAAAGGCGTGCGACACCATGCCACATGGTGCGTGGTTCCTGTGGGGTTTTTGTAGTAGAGAAACTGAATGAGGAGAGGGAGGGAGAGTCTGGCTCTTACGGTTTATTTTTTGTCTGTGTGTGCACTGCCCACTGAAGCCACAAGGTGGCACCAGATTTCCCTGGGGCTGGAGGTCCAAGGGCTTTTCAGCCGCCAGAACTCTGATGAGTATTGCGTGCTCTTAGCTACTGAGCCATCTCTCCAGCTGAGTCGGACTCCTCTGTCAGTCACCACAGAGCCTATCAGATGTTCTCAGAGCCTAAGTCCATTCTTTGTGGCTTGGGTAGGGAAACTGAGGCCCAGAGAACGAGATGTGGCATGGTGTTGCACGCCTTTAATCCCATCACTCAGGAGGCAGAGGCAGGCAGATCTCTGACTTTGAGGCCAACCAGGACAGCCAGGACAACCCAGAGAAATCTTTGAGTTTTCCTTTGAGTTGCCCTGCTGGAGTCTCTGGGTTGTCTCCTCTTAGATTCTGTCTTCTCCAGTCCCCAGCACCACCTCTCACACCCTCTGCCCTGACCTACTGGATCTCTTCTGTTTTCCCATCAGCTGGAGAGCAGCCAGGCTTCACCCTCCCAGGTACCCTTAGAGCCCTAGGGACCTATTCAGTCTGTGACTTAGCTGGCCAGTGCATGCTTGTGGACCCCTGACTTTGGGTAAGGTGGCTAGGCTAGCCAGAAACACACACACACAGCAGCAGCAGCAGCACCCTTGCTAGGGCTGCTTTCCAGGGACGGGCTGACTCCAGGACCTTGATTCCCTCTGGCTGTTCCTCCAGCCTTCAGGTTAAGGAGCTGCAGAGCTGGAAACTGCAAGGCTAGGAAATGTGAGCAGAGTCCAGGGACCACCAGAGCTGGGATTGCATAAGTGTGCAGTGGTCAGGTAGTGTCTCAATTAGGGTTTCTATTGCTGTGAAGAGACACCATCACCATAGCAACTTTAATAAGGAAAACGTTTAATTGGAGCTGGTTTACAGTTTCAGGGGCTTAGTCTATTATCGTCATGGTGGGAAACATTGTTGGGTGCTGGGGAAGGAGCCAAGAGTTCTACATCTGCATCCACAGGCAGCAGGAAGAGAGAGACACAGGGCCTTGCTTGAGCTTCTGACACCTCAAAGCCCACCCTCGGGGACACACTTCCTCCATCAAGGCCACACTTCCAATAATTCTATTCCCTATGAGTCTAAGGGGACCATTTTCATTCAAACCACCACCAAAGGTGATGTCTTAGTTAGGGTTTCTGTTGCTGTGAAGAGACAGTGTGACCAAGGCAACTCTTATAAAGGACATTCAATTGGGGCTGGCATTCAGGTTTAGAGGTTCAGTCCATTATGATCATGGTAGGAAGCATGGCGGTGTCCAGGGAGACACTGGAGAAGGAGCTGAGAGTTCTACATCTCGTTCTGAAGGCAAACAGGAAAAGACTACTGTCTTCCAGGCCACTGGGAGGAGGGTCTCAAAGCCCACCCCCACAGCGACACACTTCCTCCAACAAGGCCACACCTACTCCAACAAGGCCGCACCTACTCCAAC
>NW_021604602.1:3833169-3851533 GCF_004785775.1 Grammomys surdaster | reverse complement strand
GGGCTCCTGGTGTAGGTGGGGGCTCCTGGTGTAGGTGGGGGCTCCTGATGTAGGAGGGGCTCCTGGTGTAAGTAGGGACAAGATCCTGCTTACTTCTAGGCACAGGCTAGACACTTGACCCCAATGTCACAGCCACCCAGACCTGCTTGCCTAGAGCTACCCTCAGCAATAATACTTAGGACTGTCTTAGGATTACTATGCTACGACGAAACACCATGACCAAAAAAGCAATTTGGGGCCGAAAGGGTTTGTTTGACTTATGCTTTCATTATGCTCATCACTGAAGAGAGGAACTCAAAACAGGGCAGGAACCTGTACACACACACACACACACACATATGCACATATATACATATGTGTGTGTGTGTGTGTGTGTGTGCATACATATATGTGCATGTATATGTGTATATATTATATGTGTATATATTATGTATGGGTATGTATATATGTACATACATACATATATAATCACAGCAACAGGAAAGACAATGTCCCAGCCACCCGTGAGCTATGTACTTTAAACCAGTCTCTTCACTTTTCTGTCCCTCAGTTTTCCCATCTACAAAGTGAGTCGAGGTAGCAGAGAGGCCGCAGGCAGAGGACCAGACAGCCTAGCCTAGATGGACAGGACCTAGAACAGAGTCCAGGATGAGTCCCAGCTGTTGCCCAAGAAGGTGGCTTCACAGCATGGCATACCTTTCAGGTGGTCCCACCTATCAGCTCCAAGGAACTTGCAATTATAGGTGTCCAAGACCACACCTCTCTTGCTCATCCCAGGCAAACAACTGTTGTCCTTTCCCCTGACTTAGTGAAGGCCAGTGGTTGACCCATTTCCTCCTTAGGCACTCTGCCATTTACAGCAGGTCAGATGCTAATTACTTCCTAGATGGCTCTGCATCAAGATGGAATCCAGTAGACACCCACTTTAGAGCTGGGATGACTGAATAGGTATATGCTTTGGGTTTTATTTTTGTCTTGTTTGCTCTTTTCAAACAGGGTTTCACTGTGTAGCTCTGGCTATCCTGGGGCTTGCTCTGTAGACCAGACTGGCCTCAGGCTCACAGAAACCCTCCTACCTCTGCTTCCTGAGCCCTGCTTCCTGACCCATGTCAGTCACCATGCCTGGCCCTGGTACAGACTTTCGACTTGAGAGAGGGGCACGGGTCGGAGGTTCATGCAGAAATTCTGGATTTGGCCTCTGAGTGGGTGAGCTGAAGGACTGGGGTGGAGAAGGATGAGAAGAGCCAGGGTGTACAAGGGACACCAGTGCACAAACCTCCTCTCGCTGCCTGACTTTTCCATTCAGATCTCAGCTGGGGAGACAGGGAAGTGGGGGTTGGCTCTACTGCTGCTAACGGGGCAGGGCCACCACTCAGAGGGGGACAGAGGCTGTAAATGCCTATAGGCATAGTTAAGGAAAAGACACTTGTTCGTGAGTCAGGTTTGACTTAGGTACTGGCTCTCTCAGCCTTCACATATTCGTATCTTTCCCCATCACAACCTAGGGGTAGGTGTCACTGGCTACAGAGACCAGAAATGTCACACAGGGGTCATCAAGCTGAGTCCCAGTGTCCCAACACCCTTGCGTTGAGTCAGGCTGAATTCCAGGGAGCCACGAGCCATAGAAGAATGGTTGGGTCCCAGGGCTGAGAGAGGGTGAATGAAGACTTGGTCCGAGGCTTGGCTCTGTCCAGCACTTGGCAACCTCTGCCCTTTGCACTCTCACCTGGAGGGCTGGGGGCTCCCTCCCGCCCCAGTCAGGCTGCCTGGGAGACCCAAAAGCCTGTGTGAGAGGTTGGGCTCCATTATACTCCACCCAAAAAAAAAGCAGAAGGCTTCTTTCCCTAGACAAAACATTTACATTTTAGTTTTTCAAAATATTTACAGCTTTGGACCAGGCATGGCGATACATGCCTGCTATCCTAGCGGTTGGGAAATGGAGGTCAAGCAAGGTCATTGGTAGCATTACAGAGTTGCAGGCCAGCCTGGGCTACATGAGACCCTGGTGTTTTAAATGATAGGGTTAGGGCTGTAGTTCAGTACATATTAGTGGGGCCCTAGATTCAGTCCCCGGTACTTGCTAAGATATGTATGTTACATCTTAAATAGAGACCCTTGTGTCTAGTAGGGCCACAGCTTTTAGAATTCTGGGGAGCGCCGGGCCGTGGTGGCGCACGCCTTTAATCCTAGCACTTGGGAGGCAGAGGCAGGCGGATTTCTGAGTTCGAGGCCAGCCTGGTCTACAGAGTGAGTTCCAGGACAGCCAGGGCTACACAGAGAAACCCTGTCTCGAAAAAACAAACAAACAAAAAACAAACAAACAAACAAACAAAAGAATTCTGGGGAGCACACGGGTGTGGTGGCTTGCACATTTAATCCCAGCACTCAGGAGGCAGAGACAAGAGGATCTCTTTGAGCCCTAGGCCAGCTAGGTCTACATAGTGACATAAGACAGAATTCTGGGGAACAGTTTGGGCTAGGCTGAGAAAACTCTCTCTGTAGGCAAATCTTAGGGACAGAAGCCCCAGGGAGGGGTGTCAGCCGCCTGGTGCATCCCTGTACCCCGCTCGCTCTTCCTCCCCATCCTAGTGTGGCTCAGCTCAGCTCATTTGCCTTCTTCCCAGAAGTCACCCAAATTCTCCGGGGCTGAGCTCATTTCAGAATCGCAAGTTGAAAGGCAATGATTCCGTTGGACTCAGATCATGACTTGCGGCTCTCTCAGAGCCTGCCTTAAAGGGTAATGGAAGTCCGAAGAAACGCAGAATGGGGAGGCAGCCGTGGCGGCTCACGTGCCCTTTAAATCACGCCAGCATTAAAGTGATAAAGGCCAGGCTGGCAAGGGGAGCGGGAATCTATGCTTGGCTTGCTTGCCTCCCGGCCACCCCTAGATGCCCCTTCAGGCTCTGCATCCCGTCCCTCCGCGCCAAGTCCTCCTAGCTCCCCAATTTGAATCATGCCCCCTTCAGTGCGGGTCTCACAGCGTGTGGTTTGTGATCGTTTCAAGGCTCCTCCTTAGCTCCCAGCTAGACTGTGAACTTGAGGGGCAGCACCAGCTTCCTGGACGATCAGATTCTTTACTGGGGGCGTGGGGGTGGGGAGCTAGGTTCATTTGGGTACTGCTTGTGAAATCAACTCTTTGGCGAAGAATCTGTAGTCAGTTTAGCAGGAGCCCCGACTCGGACCTTTGTATACAATCACCACCGTGTACAACCCCTAGCGAGGTGTCTTCTGCAACAATCCCATTCAGTTGGTTTACCCAGTTTGCCTGGCCCCGCCCCCTGGCAAGTTCTTCCTGGCAAGTTCCCACCCACCTTCCACCTCCCAACAGTCTTATTGGCTGGCTTTCCCCCCTCATTGTCAGGCGGGACTGCAGTAGTCCCTCTGTGACCGTTGTGATAGCCCTGGATAAAAATCCTTCTTCGCAATGTTTTAACAAGTGCCATTAAATCACGCCATCATTAAAGTGATAAAGGACAGGCTGGCAAGGGGGGGCATTTTTCTCATTTGTGATTTTTTTTTAAAAAGAATTATCTATTTATATTATGTATATGAGAACATTCTCTCTCTTCAGACACCCCAGAAGAGGGCATCGGATCCCATTATAGATGGTTGTGAGCCACCATGTGGTTGCTGGGAATTGAACTCGGGACCTCCAGTTCAATTCCAGTTCAAGAGCAGTCAGTGCTCTTAACCCAATGAATTTTTTTTTTTAAACCATTCACTCGGCACAGGGTCAGTATGATCAGCGCCCCCCCTCCACCCTTTATGGCAGCCATGATCCTCATTTTATAAAAGAGGAAACTGAGGCTTAGAGGTGGCACTTGCTGACTGGAGTCTGGCTGACCTGGACCTTGGGCTCTTTAAACAGTACAGTGATGTCCCCGATGACTGATGTACAGTGATGACTGAGCTCTAGGGGGCCCCAAACTAACGGGGGTGTAGGACACCGTTGACCATAGTTCTGGAGCCTGACAAGTCAGGGCACCAGGGAGAACTTTGTGAACCTGTGTCTTGCCATAGAGTCAACCAGGCTGGGGTGTGCACTGCAGGTGAGAGGAGAGACAGAGGCAGCCATCGGGAAGCAGGCTTTCCACGCTGCCCTTCAGGCAAGATGGGAACTCTGGGCATTTAGAGGAGGTCGAGGCCCCTGGACAGAGTGAGCCAGAGGCCACATTTTGCAGAGCATCCTGGAGCCTGGGGTGTCTGCTCCCTGCCCTGGCCACTTCAGCCAGGCAGCCTGATGGGGGGAGAGGAGGGAGAAGGCTTGCTTATAATGTGGATGTGCCAAGGGCAAGGCCCCATGGCTAAGTTCCATTTCTAGGACAGAAAAGGAGACTGAAAGGAACAGAGGCAAGGGAGAAGAAGGCTTGGATCCAGACATCAAGGCTCTCCCCGGCCTTTCCAAATTACCTTTAAAATGTGAATGAATCTCTTGAGACTACGGTTAGGCTTGTGTTCTGGGCCATACAAAGAACGAGGGCCAGGGAGATGGGTGAGTGAGTATAGGAGTTTGCTACCAACCCTGATCATCCGAGCTCTGTCCTTCTAACTCACGAGGTAGGAGAGAACCGTTCTGGCAAGTTGTTCTCTGACAAACGTGTGCCTGATTGCTTCCCTCCCCGGCAGGTACATATTTTAAAAACATTTAAAGAGATAGTTCTCTGCGAATGTCTGTGGGCAGCGGGCCCTGGATGGGTGCCCCAATCTCACCTGTGATTATGGCTGAGGTATCCAGCATCTCTAGACCAGCATCTCTAGATGGCTGGCTGGCTTGCAGCTCACAGGTGCAGGCATGGGCCCTGCTCATGTAAAGCACCCCCTCCCACCCACCCAAGAATGGCTATTCCAGCTGTCCTCAGACCAAAGGGGACCCACCTCCAGATGAGGAGCAGCTCTGGCTGGATCGTGGACGGATCCCTTCTGTGAAGAAGAACGGAGGGCAGCTGCCTGTGCTTGGGTAGACCGGAATGGTTGGTAGGACTAGAGGAGGGGAGACAGGAAGTAAAGGCTTCACAAGCAGCAGACGGTTAAGTGGTGTAGCCTCGGGGTGTGGAGACAGGTAGGGAGTCAGCCATCTTCGGCTCTCTGACCAAAGCTCTAAAAGCCTGTGTCTTGTTTTTTCCCTTAACTATGAAATGGCCATCAATCCACATAGGGTAAATATTAAGACACGGAGTGAAGCCGGGCGGCGGTGACACACGCCTCGGCACTCAGGAGACAAAGGCAAGAGGATCTCAGTGAGTTTGAGGCCAGCCTGGTCTCCAGAGTGAATTCCAGGATAGCCGGGGCTAAACAGAGAAACCCTGTCTTGGAAAAAACAAAAACATCAAAAAGCCCAGACAGAGTGAACACTGAGCTTCTGGGAAGTCCCTCACAGACAGCCCTTCCGGCCTTTGCCCTTCATCTCCAGGAACAGAAAACTTCCTCTCTGGAGAGGTAGTCAATGGCTTCACCTTCAGAGAAGTCAAGTCACATTCAGGGAACATGCTAGGCCTGGTTAGGGGGACCTACTGAACCCCCCAAACACTAACTTTCAGGGTTCACCTGTTCCTGCTTTCAGGGGACACACTCATGTCTGTAGATAGCCTTGGAGGGGTGACACACACACACACACACACACACACACACCTTGGGCCAGCTCTAGTCTCCTCAGCTGGTAAAGGGAACCGGCCAGGGACTTCCAGGGACCAGAGCTTCCTCTGCCATGACTTCCCTAAGTGTTCCCTTTGTGGAGAACCCTTCCCAAGCAGAGATCATCCAAAACTGGTTTCAGTGACTGAAAGGAAGAGTGCCTAGGGGAGGGGCCAACATATGCTACCCACTACGCTTCTCAGCCCCGGGATCTACCTGGGCTCCTGACTTGGGGTGAGGAGTTGGGTGGGAAAGACGCACTCTAAGTGTTTCAGGTCTGGTCCTTCCAAACCGTCTGCCTACCATTCTGGTCCAGCCAGTCAGAGGGGTGGGGGTGGGGAGGCAGCAGTCCTTTGTTGTCTAAAAGGACAGAGGGATTAGCTGCTTTCTGCCTCCTTGCGGCCCTCCCTGAAGCTGCTGACAGCCCTGCCTCCCTGGGGAGCCGCGGGGCAGCCTTCCTGCGGTCTGTGACCTCCATGAGGAAAAATTCATCGCTGGATGGCTGAGCAATCCAGGCGGGCCCTAGAAAGATGACATTGAATCACCTGGGCCCTCATCGCTCTGACAGCCTCGCACGAATTGGGCGGCTAATTAGCTCTTACAGGAAAGGGCCAGATCTGTCATCTTCCTCCGGAAGTGCCAGGCAGGATTAGCTGCTTCTCCCGCGGCCGGAGCCTCATCCTAGACAGGGGGACTCTGAGGGATGTGGGCAAGGAGCGGGAAGACAACCGTCCTTCCACAGGGGAATCTCACTTCTGGGAATTTGTCCCAATGGAACAATCCAACGGGAAGAAAGGCTGCAGACGAGCACGTCCCTTCAGGGATTATTTATAAACCCCCCGCTATGGAATGCCCCCTGTTGCCCAGCAGTGGGGGGAGGGGGAAGCAGTCAAGGCCTTGACAGGCTCACCCATCATGGAGTTATGACTTGTGAGGAGGGCGGGAGACATGGCCACAGTGCATGGGGAGTCACTTTTGTCACCCTGATATCTGAACTTGCACATCTCAGCCAAGCCTGCCTATTTCTGATCCAGTGATCCACATAAGGAGCCTACCTGGTCACTCAGCTTCCTGCTTAAGATTATCCCCGAACCTGACAACTACTGTTTGAATCACAATTTCTAGAATGCATTTGGACCTTGAATCTTAGTGGCATTTGTCAAATGGATCCTAGCATCAAGGCTCTCCTCCTGCCTGGCTGGGTGAGGCACTATCACCAGTGACAAAGTCCTTGTCTCCCTCTTCCCCATCCCCAGGCAGATCAGAGGACATCCTGACCCTTGGGCTCTGGGCAAGGTGTGGGACGCTTTAGCACCCTCCTCTCTGCCAGAGTCAGGTGTTCCTGGGGTGGGGTTGGGGTCTATGAATTGTGTCCAAAACTGGTCCAGGAGTTGGTAGAGGGCCCTGCAGCCAGGGTCCACCTAAAAGCAACAACTGGACTAAGTTCCACAGGAAGTATAGGCTAAGTTCCTGCTGGAGCCGTAAGGTTCTCAGTTGAGTGGGTGAGCTCAAGGGGACATGAGTGGGTGGCAGTATGCAGCCAGCCGAAGGTACAGGTGTGTGTGTGTGTAGGGAACTCAGAGCTTGCACTTTTCTGTGCACACTGGTTGAAAGTGTAGGTGGAAACACAGCCACATCATCCTCCTGGGATAGTTTCTTAGTGTTTCAACATTGTGTGTCCATGGCAGGAGCTGCTTCCTAGATATGGCCTCCTTTTCACCTGCCACCATCTCCACCAGCTCTTCCTCAGGCTCCCAGGATGGACTTGTGGGGTTTGCCAACACACTGTGTCTTCTCAAGGCCCTAGCAGATGCCAACCCTTCTCCTGGGCAGGAGAGGGAGCCTCTAGTTCTCAAAGTCCAGTCGTGGCTTGTTCCAGTTGCATTCCCCTCCACCTCCTCCTCCACCTCCATTTGCCTGCCCCTCCCCACCCCCAATACCTGCTTTGACACGTGAGGCAACCTGTGGTGGGAGAGACTTATCACGGGTCCCCAGACGTCCACCCGAGTCCCACTTTTCATACTGCCGGCTACTAGGCACAAAGAACATTTTCAAGGCCAGACTATTATAATTGCTATGGGAACATGCTTGAGATTAGCTTTTACCTAGGTCTTTTGTAACAACCATGGGAGGGCTTTATCAGATGCAAACAGCTGTCCAGGTGGGTGCACCCTCCAGCAGGGTGGCTGGAGGGTCTTCCCTGAGGATCAGACTCAGAGCCTCCCCTTCAATAAAGTCCCTGGTTCTCACTTGATGCACGTCTCAGCCCAGAGTGTGGCTTTGCTATTAGTTATATGTTTTATAAATGCACATGATTGATACGAACAACAAATATATACATTATAAATTATGTACAGCCAGGCGGTGGTGGCGCACGCCTTTAATCCCAGCACTTGGGAGGCAGAGGCAGGTGGATTTCTGAGTTCGAGGCCAGCCTGGTCTACAGAGTGAGTTCCGGAACAGCCAGGGCTACACAGAGAAACCCTGTCTCGAAAAACCAAAAACAAAAAAACAAAAAACAAAACAAAAAAATGGTGGTGGCTGCAGCCCAGGGGTTGACTACTTCCTAGCGTGAGATGAAAGTTCTGTGACTGCTGGTGTGTGTGTGTGTGTTCATGTGTGTAAAATGCGAGGGTCTCTGCACACACCAGAGCCTCTAGAGTAACCATCCCAGTGAGGGCAACAGGAAATCCAGCTCAACACAACTCAGTAGGCGGTGTTGGTTCGAACTCTAAAGACTGACACGGGGCAGATTATTTTAGGCATATTTAAGTATAGCACAATTTGGGGAAAAGTCTTCTGCCGTAACACAGCCCTGTGTGCACAGTGAGGCATAATGACACCGAAAGTCTTAAAGTATGTGTCACTTCTTCCACAAAGGCCTCGGGGAGCATCTGGTGTGGTCACACAGACAGTACAGAGGTCACCGAGACGATTAGACACCGCCGGTCTTGCTCGTGGGAGCTTTGGGGAAGCTCCATTTTATGCTAGGCGTCCCTCTTTGGTACCCACAAGCCATTTGTATCTGATCCCAGTCCCTGGAAGAAAAGTTCTCAGTAACTTTCATTGACCCCACCCCAAAATGCACAGCCTCGAGTATCTACTTGTTACTGACTGCTTGGTTTGTGCTTCTGTGTAACTTTAACTTTTTTCAAACCTTATTTTGTGTATTTTTTTCTTTAGATTCACTACATTTATTTTAAAAATCATAAAAAGTTTCTTACAAGAGAGCATTGCATTCTACACGCTGCTCTGAACGCACGCCGGGGACATGTGGACTATTACTTTCCTCCCTGTCCCGTCCCTCCAAGGTCACAGTGACCACAAAGCAAGGTGTCAAACCTTATCTTTAATGATGATTCTTAAACTCGTTAGCCTCCCTTGTAGCCCACTATGGCCCACCAGTGGTGGTGAAAGAGAAAGGATACAGGGGTGGGAGTGGGGGTGAGGGGAGTGGACCTGTTCAGAAAGGTTCTTTGGAGAAATCCCATCTGTGCTGTCTGGAAATCGGCAGTTCAGTTCACAGGTCAGCAGCGGCAGCTCGATCCACTCAAACACTTCACGGATACACCAGCAGTCCAGTTCAGCAGTTGGGGTAGTGACAGCCGTGGCACTACCTGGCAGAGACAGCCAGGCCTCAGCCTCGGCACAAGTCAGCCGGAGGGACTCTGAGGAACACCAGGAGAAGTTCTTGGCTGTGCCTTTCTCAGGGGAGGAAAGATCCGCGGAGACTGGAGACCCACAAGCGTTACCACCCCCACCCGTCGCTGTCTGTCAGTCTTATTTATACCCTCTAAACATCTTGCCTCAGCACGGGAGTCTGCTTCAGCTGATATCACTCTGCCAATCAGCCGGAGACCAAGGAAGTGGCAAGAAATTGCAGCACGTCACTGGAAGTTTTCTGTGCATTTCTATGGAGTCCAGACAAATGCAGCTCAACTATGCGCAATGAAAGGCAGACCAATACATGCAAGTCCTTACCGAAGAATCCTTCATCATGGGTCCTTTCACATGCTTGTTTTAGTAGAACTTCCTTTCACCTGTGTCTTGCCTTCACACCAGTGTCCACTTTAACGACATGTTCCTTCACGTCTTTGCTCCAGCAAAACACCATCCAACCGACTTTCCAAAGAACCCCTAAGTTCCTACTTCACTTCTGTAGCTTGCTTTCATCACTTGGCAGAACAGTCTTCACTCGATTGCACAGACACTGAGGGTCTTTGTGTTCATTTCCTCTTATTTAAAAGATTATTTATTTTGTGTGTATGAGTACACTGTAGCTGTCTTCAGACACACACCAGAAGAGGTCATGGGACCCCATTACAGATGGTTGTGAGCCACCATGTGGTTGCTGGGAATTGAACTCAGGACCTCTAGAAGAATTTTCAGTGCTCTTAACCGCTGAGCCAGCTCTCCAGCCTGTGTTTCCCCTTTAAAAGTCTTTCCCCATACCTCTCCTTCAAGGCAATCTCAAATTTGGCTCAGAAATTGTTCGGCCTGCTAGTAGCTAATCAATAAATATTTTTAATTTGAATGAGTCTCTGGTCTCTTCCCAGGGGTCACAAACTCCATGAAAGGGGGAGCCAGGTATGGCTTGTCCTACAGAGAGCTCAAGGGTCACCTGGACTTTTAGTTACCCCCACTCCCAGCCTTCTGGGAAGACAAGAAATCATACATCTCTTTCTCTGGAGAGTCAACCCAGCGTATTGGATATTGCTGCTTTCCCTAGTGGTTACCCATGAACATAAGGCCTTGGGTATATGATGTAGCATACGTGATTTTTTTTTCCTGCCTTTCTATTCTGCGTCTTCCCATCCTGGCCCCCTCTCACATCTCCTCCCCCGTGCCTCCCCAGAGGGCTTTCTCCAAGTGTCAGTCAGCAGCTGGTCAGGGCAGTTATGATTAGAGCAAGCTATTTATGGACAGTCATGCAATGGCTGGGGACAGTTTCTCATACAGTTGAGCATGTTTCTGCTCTGAGGTTAATGAACTTGCTTACTCCTGAACAATACCTAGACCTTTCTACTACCTGCCTCCCCACACACATCTAAACCCCATGAAGGTACTGCCAAATGTCCTCCTGCACTCTAAGGGGTTCCTTCGCTGCCCCAGGAAGGGGTTCCGGCTTCTCACAACTTTTTACTGCTAGAATAGTGTTCACTCCTAAATGCTTCCTGGGAAAGGTAGGCACTTTTCACTTTTTGGGGACCTGATGTCACTGAAAATGCTTATGTTCTGTTTTCTACTAGTCTGGTCCTTTCCAATGAGGCAAATTCAGGCAGGAATTTTTCTTTCTCCCATTTTCAAGGCAACTGGCTGATCTGTGGTCATCTAGCTTCCGGTGTCCTTGGGACAGCCAATGCCAGCTTTATATATTTGATTTGAAATCATTTGCACGGTGGTTTTTTTGAGACACGGTTTCTCTGTGTATCCTTGGTTGTTCTGGAACTCACTCTGGGGACCAGGCTGGCTCAAACTCAGAGATCTGGCTGCCTCTACCTCCCAAACACTGGGATTAAAGGTGTGTGCCACCACCACCCAGTTCAGTGTTTCAAGAATGAAATTATAGGCATAGGTAGACATTGTGATGGCACATGCCTTTAGTCTCAGCACTCAGGAGGCAGAGGCAAGGGCATCTCTGAGTTTGAAGATAGCCTGGTCTACAGAGTTGGTTCCTAACAAAAACCCCCTCTTCCCTTCAGCCTGGTATCCTGCTTCTGGACCAGGGGTGTTTTTCTGATTCTTAGGTGTTTACCTCAGGACTATTTGCAAATAAACAGTGCATTCTTGACACCCTCACCCCACACCCCCAGCCCCTAGCCAGGGTTTTCCTGTGTAGCCTTGGCTATCCTGGAACTGCTCTGTAGACCAGGTTAGCCTTCAACTCAAGAGATCTGCTTGCCTCTGCTTTCCAGGTGATGGGATCAAAGGCCATGGCTGGCCTGAATGCTCCTTTTCTGCCTCTCCCATCTGCCACCTTTCTCTTGTAGGAGTGGGTTTTGTGCCCCACCCCCATAACCCTCTCATACACCCTCACTCAGTTCAGCTATATCACAGTCTTTTGTTTGTTTGTTTGTTTTTTCGAGACAGGGTTTCTCTGTGTAGTCCTGGCTGTCCTGGAACTCACTCTGTAGACCAGGCTGGCCTCAAACTCAGAAATCCTCCTGCCTCTGCCTCCCAAGTGCTGGGGTTAAAGGCGTGCACCACCACCGCCCGGCAGTCTTTTTTTTTTTAAGATTTATTTTATGTATATGAGCACACTATATCTGTCTTCAGACACACCAGATGTCAGTTTCCATTACAGATGGTTGTGAGCCACCACAAGGTTGCTGGGAGACGAACTCAGGACCTCCAGAAGAGCAGTCCGTGCTCCCAACCGCTGAGCCATCTCTCCAGCCCTATATCACAATCTTTAACTGGTTGTATGTTGCACTATATAACGCGTGTGGCCCGCTGAGCCACAAGCTGCCCTTTGACGGGTCTTCACTCCTCGGGTGCTGTCTTGAGTTTAACCTGGGGTTAATCATTTGGCTTGTTTTCTCTGAATTTGTCTCTGCACTCATCCGTGCGTTCCTTCCCTGGCACCTCTGACTGGAACCTCCGTCATTCCGTTCCTTCATCTGCCCTGGTTCCGGTTCCTTCTGGGTGTAGAGCCCTCACCTCAGGAACCTTCTCCTGAGTCACATCCTCCTGTTTCTTGGATTAATCCTCCCACACTGTGTGCATTCCTGCTAGTCCTGAAACCCAGGAACCCAGAGCCTTGTAAAGGAGAGGCAAGCACTCTGCCACTGAGCCATACTCCAGCCTAATGCCTTCCTCTGTGGCCCAGGCTGCCCTAGAACATACACTGGTGATCTTCTGAGGGTTGGGATTATACAGGTGTGAAACACAGCGACTGGCCACCAATTCCTCCTGTTCAAGGAAGGACGCCTGGGAGATAATGTTTCTTGTCCTGAGTCAGAGACTCAGGTACCGCAGGCTGACCTCAAACTCCCTGGGTAGCCCAGAGTGACCCTGGGTTTCAGATTCTGCACTCTCCACCTCTGGAGAGCTGGGATTATAGACAGGCAATAGGAGGACTGGTTTCCATTTCCCTGTGGTTCTGGGGACTGAGGTCAGGGGCCCTGTGTATGCCAGGCAAGCGCTCCACTTAACTGCGCCTCTCGATAGCCTAGCTTAGTTTTTAAGAGTGAAAGCGAGTCTTGGTGAGATGGCTCAGTGGGTAAAGTTACCTGCCACCCAGCCTAACTGCTGAAATTTGAACCTCTGGGCCCAACCCCTGGGAGAATCCGCTCCTGCAAGGACCTCTGACCTCCACGCAGGTGTGCTCACTTGGTAATTTTTAAGGCATTAAAAAAAAAGGTGTGAAAATGTCTTACCTTCCCTCCTACCTTTGATCACATGGGTCCGAAAATAGGCTCCTTCAGCTGAAGAATCCCATTAGCCTGGAGTCTTGTAGCTTGTGAAGCCGGCTGGAGAATCTTGCCATTCTGACTTTTGACTCTTCTCTCCCCAGTTCCAACCCCCCACCCCCACCCCGCTCTGAAATTCTGCAATATGTACAGGATGCTTATTCTGTGCTGGCCTTTCCTTTGGGATCCTATGTCCATGAGCCTGAGTAGTTGTTGTTATTAATTACTCTCTTCCATGTCACGGTGATGTCGGCTATGGAGCAATAAACAAGGCAACCTGATGAAGACAGCAGCCAGCGCCACCAACCCTGGGTCCCACTGTCCCTAGAGACTTGCATCCGAGGCGACATATTTGAGGACCACTTGATGGAATCTGAGTATCTTTAGGGGAAGTGCTCTAAAGCAAGGGTTCTCAGCCTTCCTAATGTTGCGACCCTTTAAAACAGCTCGTGATCCCCCCAACCATAACATTATTTATTTTCTTTAAAAGATTTATTTATTTAGTATACAGTATTCTACAAGCATGTATGCCTGCACACTAGAAGAGGGCACCAGATTTCATTACAGATGGTTGTGAGCCACCATGTGGTTGCTGGGAATTGAACCAGGACCTCTGGAAGAGCAGTCAGTGCTCTTAACCGCTGAGCCATCTCTCCCGCCTCATAACATTATTTTTATGGCTACTTCATAACTGTAGTTTTGCTACTGTAATGACTCATAGTGCAAATACCTGTATTTTCTGATGGTCTTAGGTGACTCCTGGGAACGAGCCATTAGACCCCCCAAAGGGGTTGAGAGCCACAGGTTGAGAGCCAGTGCTCTAAGGCCAGGAGGCTTGTTTGTCCCACACAGATGAGTACGTCTCCTTCCAGCCTGGCCAGGGAACATGCCCAGCTAGAGTGTCCCAATCCTCTATACGGAGTCACTCCCAGATAGTCAGGTGTGGGTTGGGGGGGAGCTTTTCGGGGCTGAGAACTTTGGGACTCATCTGTCACCTTGATGCCTTGGAACCCTGATTTACTGACATGAGTTCTGGGCACCTGGGATGCCAAGATGGATGCTTTATTGCATCATGGGCCTGGTGTTGAGGAGACCCTGCTTATGACTGAGGACCTAGTTCACTGGGTAGGTTTGCAGAGTCTCACGATCAGGACTTCTAGTCCAGGCTCTCATTAGCTCTCCTCCCACTCCAGCCCCTTCCCTAGGCAAGCGATGCCCTCCTAATGGCCTAGGGCCGGAGCCTGGTGTGCTCTGAGACTCTCCTGTCCTGTAGGAAAAAGAAAGGATCCCAAGTTTAGCTACAGATCTAGAAGCTGAGGGGACAAAGTGTATCTGTGACTTCCCAGGGACACTCTGTCTCATGAGAGCAGAGATACAAAGTCATTCATTGTTCTTTCCTTCAATATTTGCTCACCTGGTTCCCAGGTCCTTATGCTGAGGGAGAACTGGGGACTGCATGGTAAGCAAGACACCGGACGTTTGGGACTCTGGGCAGCAGTCTCACACAGGGCAGGAGATGAAGGCCTGAGCGGCTTGAGGAGTCATCACCATCCATGGTGGCCATTTCAGACAGGAGGGGCTGGGAGCGCTAGGCCCCGAGCCAGCAGAAGCCACATTAACAATTAAGGTCTTTGCCACCTTCATTCTCAACCTCGCTGCATGAAATATTCAGACACCAGAGGAGCTGGGTCTTCGATCGCTGCAGTGTGTGTGTGTGTGTGTGTCTGTGTGTGTGTTGGACTGCTACTTGTAGATTTGGGGCTTGAGGTAGCACCCGAGGCCAGGCATGTAGAGCATCTGGAAGCTGCAGGGTTGGGATGGCAGGAGCAGCTGCCAGCTGTCATAGGGATATACATAGCCGGACTCAAAGGCTGCGTTTGGAGCCTGGAACTTAGCACCTAAGCGAACCCTATGTTGCGGGACTGCCCTCTGAGCCTGACAGCCACTGCTACCAGGCTCATAGCAGCTGTGACCCTCAACCTTGGGCCAGTTGACATTCCCTCACAGGAGGAGAGTTGGGGAGGACATTTAGGTACCCTCCCCTGGCATTCCAGCCACTTCCTCTACACCTCCTTCCCGTTGGTAACTGGCCAACTTACCCCTGGTTAGTTAGTCTAGCTCTAAGGAGGTACTCCAGCAGCACCTTCCTGGGGCAGGTTAACGGAAGGGGAGGGTACTTTATCGATGTAGCTATGGGAAATTTGTTATTCCTGCCAGCTATTATTACTGCTGTTGTTATTGTTGGGTCTCAGAGATCCAGGGAAAGGATGGTGGCAACAAACAGGGCCCTCCACTCAGCTCCACTGCCCGGGCCTCCCTCCACTCCTACACCTCCACTGAGCCCTCCCAAGAGGCCGAGGACTCCCTGAAGGAAGGCTTCCTGGCCTGTAGTGTGTAGGTGATTTTAACCACTGCTTGGGTGAAGCTGTCACCTTGGAGGACCCGAAGGCAGAGCCTGCAGGCCATTGGAACACCACAAGGAGACAAACGTGTGGCAGCCACAGAGCTCAGTACAAATTGAATTGTCTCAGCAATTTCCCTGTTGAGCAGAATTGTTCCCTTGGTGTGTGCTCTGCTCACCTCCCCACCCCGCCCCCCTCAACGCCCGCAGTCTCAGCGTCTCAATGGAGTAACTCCCTGACACAATCTTTGCTCTGTGGGGATCCTCCAGGGAGCTTGCTGCTGCGACTTGCTTCCTGGTGGGGGTGAAAGCAAATCTGCAGCTTTCCCTGGCACGGACCCTAAGTCCCTTCCTTTTTAAAGTGTGCTGTGCTGGGCGGGCAGAACCCCAGACTCCTCTACTCAGCTGACTCCCAGGTGGGCGTGCCTGAGCCCATGTGGCTGGCCTCAGCATCCTCGGGCTCATCTTCCCACCCCGTCTCTCGTTCTCCAGGAGGGAGGGAGGGGGAAGGAGGACTGAATTAGCAACCTGTGTGGTTCCCAACCCCTGACCAAAGTGAGCCACGACAGCCAAGACGGCTCTCCTGCTTCAGGTCACTCCTGGACCAGCCTTTTGCACTCATATCTCATATTTCATTCATTCATTCTCTTTCTTATGTTTTTTTCCCCTCCCCTCCCCTTCTTGATCTGCCCCGGCTCCATTCGGCCCAAAGTCCACTGTAGCTGTCTTCAGATACCCATATGAGGGCATCAGATTTCATTACGGATGGTTGTGAGCCACCATGTGGTTGCTGGGATTTGAACTCATGACCTCCTGAAGAGCAGTTGGTGCTCTTAACTGCTGAGCCATCTCTCCAGCGCTCGCGCGCTCTCTCTCTCTCTCTCTCTCTCTCTCTCTCTCTCTCTCTCTCTCTCTCTCTCTCTCTCTGCCACCGAGCTCTAGGATTAATGACACACACCACTCATGGCTTCCTTTCTTGTTTTTTTTTTTTTTTAATTACATTTATTTCTTTCTGTGTGAGGGTTTATGTATGCTACAGCCCTCTGTGGAGGTCAGAGGACAACTTGAGGGAGTAAGGTGTCTCCTTCCATCACTGTGTCCTGGGAATTAATTTAGTTTGTCAGATTGGACTTCAGGCTCCTTTACCCGCGGAGCCATTTCGTCAGCCCCTCCTCTACTTCGAACAGCCACTAACAGTCCAACCCTAAGGCCGTTCCACTTGCTGTTCCTTTCACCTGCTCGGCCTCCCCGCTTACCTTTGTCCTTGTCGCACAGGCTTAGATCCTAGCTTCTAGTCCCTCCCAGAACACAGATCTAAGGCAGTTGAATTCCCTGCATAGCGCTGCAGTCAGCTCACTGATTCTTCTCACGTCGTACTCTCCCTCCTCCCAAGAATGCCAAGTACCCTCGGAGGGCAGTGGCCTCTTGTCCCGGTAGAATTCCCCCGGGCTGGGAAAGGTGCGAGAGGGCACACGCGGTGGTTCAGTAAACGGCTGAGTAACTGTAAATAGGGGACGTCAGCTACTGCGCGGGCACGCGCTCCAGGCCCCGGGTAGCTTACCCCGGTATGTGAGCGCGCGGGGTGGGTTATCTCCTTGTAGGTCCAGGGGAAAGGCATCCTTCCCTCGGCCCCGCTGGCTGCAGGAGCGCCGTTAACTGCGCTTCGGGGACGGGACTTATAGGTGGAGGAAGATCCATCTGCTCCGCAGCGATGCGGGGCGAGGGAAGGTTCTGCGCTCGCTGCGTACCTAGGGACCCCCAGCTACATGGCCAGCGTGGAAGACCTTCCCTCGCCTTTCTCAAGGGTTTCCACCTACATGTGTGCCTCCAATCCCAGGGATTTAGCGGTGTAGTGTGCGGAGGGGAAGGGCTCTGAGAACCGCTCCGGGAAATGGGCAGGTCCTCGGTCCCCACCAGGTCAGGGGAAGAAGGGAGGGAGATCTGGCCCAGAGATCAGGCTGGCAAGGCTCCACAGTCCTGTTGAGAGATTAGGCACCTAGGTGGAGAGGGTCGGTGGCCCGGGAAGGGACAAAGAGCAGCCCTGCCCGACCCCCCCCACATCAGGGTCCTATTGTTCCTCCTCTCTCGGACAATACCGAACTCTGGTGCCCCTGAGAGGGAGGGAGGGAGCTGCGCCCACCCGGTGGGCATTTGTTTATTAAGGGTGAGAAAGGGAGGGTCAGGGACGCTGTCCGGATAAGGGACGCGCGCATTTTCGCGCGTCGCCTTTAAGGGAAGCCCTGCCCTACCTTTCCCACCGGTCCCCGCCACCCCCTAGCCCTACCTGCATTTTAAAACCCCTTGTAGTCCTGGGATTGGCCCAGGCCGCGTCCTCCGGGCGAAGAAACTTGAACCGGGGCTGTGGGGGGGAGGAGAGTGCAAGGCCTCGCGGTTGGAAGATACCATCTCCGCAGCCTCCCCCGCGCGTGCCCCGCCCCTCCCGCACACCCCCGAACCTGCCCAATCAGACCTGCGGGAGGGCGGGACCGTGGCTCGAACGCGCCTCTGGCAGGGCGCCCGGCGGGCCGGCCCACCGCGTAGGGGGACCTCGGGGGCCTGCCGCGCCTCTGACCGCCTCCCTTTCGGAGGCGGGGCCCAACGGCGGCGCCCCGCCCCCTCTCCGCCCGGGGTGGGCGGGGCGGCTGGGGCTCCGGGAGCGGGGCCGGGGGCGGGCCTCCGCCTGCTGTGCCCGAGCCCGGAGAGCCCGGGCACCGCGGCCGCCGACGCAGCCACCGTCCCGGTTCCTCAGCCGTGAGGCGCGCGCGGGTTCTCGGGTGACCCCAGAGGGGCCCCGCGGGAAGGAGCGCGAGGCGGCGCAGGGCGGGCCGCACGCGTCCCCGGCCGCCCCCCGCGCGCGCGGCCCCGCGCACAGAAAGGGCCGGCCCCCCCCCCGCCCGCCGCGGTGCCCGGGCTCTCCGGG
>NW_021604602.1:3793737-3832769 GCF_004785775.1 Grammomys surdaster | reverse complement strand
GGCCGGGCCCAGAGAAGCCCCTGCGCGGGGGAGCGCCGGCCCGGCGCGGGCGAGGGCGATGCCGCGGTGACGGCCCCGCCATGGCGAAGCCCCCGGCGGTGGCGGCGGCGGCTGCAGCGGCGGCGTCGGAGGAGCTGAGCCAGGTGCCGGACGAGGAACTGCTGCGCTGGAGCAAGGAGGAGCTGGCGCGGCGGCTGCGGCGCGCCGAGGGCGAGAAGGTGGGCCTCATGCTGGAGCACGGCGGCCTGATGCGCGACGTGAACCGGCGGCTGCAGCAGCACCTGCTGGAGATCCGCGGCCTCAAGGACGTGAACCAGCGGCTGCAGGACGACAATCAGGAGCTGCGCGAGCTCTGCTGTTTCCTGGACGACGACCGGCAGAAAGGGCGCAAGCTGGCGCGCGAGTGGCAGCGCTTCGGGCGCCACGCGGCCGGCGCCGTGTGGCACGAGGTGGCCCGCTCTCAGCAGAAGCTGCGGGAGCTCGAGGTGCGCCAGGAGGCCCTGCTGCGCGAGAACCTGGAGCTGAAAGAGCTGGTGCTGCTGCTGGACGAGGAGCGCGCGGCGCTGGCGGCGGCGGGGGGCGCTGGCGGCAGCGGCGGCGGCGGCGGCGCGGGCTCCCGCAGCTCCATCGACAGCCAGGCCAGCCTGAGCGGGCCCCTGGCGGGCAGCGCGGCGGGCTCGGGGGCCCGCGACGTGGGCGACGGCAGCAGCACGTCCAGTGCGGGCAGCGGCGGCAGCCCGGATCACCACCACCACGTCCCACCCGCTTTGCTGCCCTCGGGGCCGCACAAGGGTCCCGACGGCAAGGCCGGAGCCACGCGCCGATCCCTGGATGACCTGTCAGCGCCGCCGCACCACCGAAGCATCCCTAACGGCCTGCACGGTAAGCACCCCGCCCGGATCGGAAGCCCTAGGGGTGTTGTGAAGCGGTAGTTCCTGGACACCCCACAGGTGCGGGGCGGGGTGGGGGTCGCACCTCCAGACCCTTCCGCAGCTTGGCGCAGCAAATGGAGCATCTGGCAGGGTGCTGTCCCTGTCTAGTAGAGACTCAGAAAAGTTTCTTTCCCCCCGCAGCTTTTTGTGTTAGCGGCTGGCACTCCGGGGCTGTCTAGGGGGTGTCTCTCATCCCACCCTGAAAGCACTTGAGGGCGGGGGGGGGGAGTTTTTCTTGGAAGACTATGAAAGGCCCCCTAAGCTAAAGCAAGTGAATTCCCTCTTCTGGTTGGAGCCCCAGATATTCCCTCAAACTCACTCAGCACCCACGACTGCCCTGTGCTTGAGGCTGGTTTCCTCCCCTGCTTCCTTCCCAGCCGTATCTCCTCCTGGGCCCCGGCTGGCACATAAGCCCCAGGGCTGAGACCTTGACGAAGCTGGGCCAGAGCACTCTGGGCTAAGATAAGAGTCTTCCTGGCTTCCCATAAATCCCGCAGTACTGGTTGGGACACCTTTCTCAACTTGGTCTCTACAGTTTTCCCCAGAGGATATATTTGGAATCTATTCCGACTTCCCCGTGTGCCTCAGTTTCCTTTCATCCTTGCTCTTAAGTTGGAGAGGCTGATGCCCGCCTCACCGGGATGTGAGGTGGAGGTAAATAATGCCTCTGAAGGGATTTGTAGGCTCAGTCGCCTTACAGGAAGTGCTGAGGCTAGAGTGTGGATGGGTGGGAGGTCAGCGCTGTCCCCTCAACCTGTTGCTGTTGACCCTATGGGAGAGTGTCCCCCACCTAGGGTACAGTGGCTGTCCCTTCAGTGGCGATCTGGGCCCTGCAGCTTCCCTCCTGTCCTGACCACCAGATGCTGTACTTCCCTGTTTCCCCCACAGTTTTTGGAAGCTTGGTTCTCAGTGTTGGTGGCACCTGCCTCTGCCTGAATCGTTCGCCTGGTAGTGGAGAATAATCCACCCTTTCTGGTCTCCTTAAAGCGTTTCTTAGTCCATGGACTATCCAGGCTTAGAAGGACTTCTCTTCCCTAAGCTGACAGCTGGAGCAGAGGACCAAGCATTTCCTGGCCAAGCCCTCTGCGGGCATTTTGAGGCAGGCACTGCCGTCCCTGCCCATGCAGGTCAGATAGAGGTTTCCCCTTTATTTACTATCCAGGGCTTGGGAGTTCAGGAAAGGACTGGGGCTAGAGGGATATTTTGTTACTGATTAGCAATCTACCACAGCAACTCAGGTTTCTTTTTGTAACATTGCATCCACCAGGCCATTCACCGAACAGCTATGCACTCAAGCTCTAGATGCCCAGTTCCAGCTTAATTTGGGGACAGACACCCCTCCTTTTACAGAGCTTGCATGCATCTCTTTTAAGGGCTTCCCCTTCCCTGGGCAGGGGGGCCTCTGGGACGGCCAGTGTTCTGGGTCTTGATTTTCCCCCAAGTGCAGCATAAGGAGGAGAATCTTTGCACTTAGGAAAACACAGGGTTGCCGGTTTTCAGCTAGGTCATCAGTAATGAGAGGCCAGGGTGAGTCTCTGCAGGACACTGGCTTGCTTGAGTGTCTCCACCTCTCTGCAGACTTTTTTTTTTTTTGCTAGGAGATGTGAGTCTGGCCCAGAGTTGCAGTAGTGAATAATGCAGTAGAGAAGGACCTGGCCGGACTAGAGGTTTTCCACCCCACTAGAGATGGGTCGGGGCAGAAGTGTCCTGTTTCCTACAGACCTCACCTTCTTCAAGTGTCCTTACAACAAAACCACTGCAGATTTTTGTCGTAGCCAGGCTTTGCTTCAGCCCGGACTGAAAACTCAGCCTTGATACTACTCCACATTTCAGCCACACGCCAGATTGTTCTTTTTAGTTTTGTCTCTTGAAGTCAGTGGGTGGCGGCAAGGTGTCCTCCCTTGATCGTGCACAGAATTCCAGGAAACGGAAAAAGTGGGCTTCCCTATACTGGGATCCAAAGCCTTCCTTGGCTTTGAGGAGCAGGAGGCTGGGCTGAGAGAGAGAGAGAGAGAGAGTTGAGGTGGTGGCCAGCGTGCTCACAGGAGCCCTGGGTGGGCTGCATTAGCCCTGCTTTACATACATGCAAGGAGAGTCACAGAGAGGACCCCAGCCTTGTCTCCTTGTGGTCTCTGCCCAGAATGGCTTGAGGCCCCTGCAGTTGGCATTTTTGCTTTCTGATTAGTTCAGGAAACATGGATGCCTCCCTGTTCTTGATTCCTCCCGGCTGTGCCTTTTTCCCCTCCCGTGCTGGAAGTGTTACTTCCTTATCAGGGAGCACAGAGTGGCTCGTTGATAACCCAGTTACCCAAGGGGTCTGGACAGCTTGACTCCCTCATGTATCTCAGGCGACATGGTTAATTTGGCCTCCCGGTCCTTCTTCTGGAAGGTCGAGGGGAGCCCACAGAACCCTTTACCCCAGGAAGGTCAGTGGATTGGCACCTGCCCACAGTGGTCCCCGCAGTTGTCAGAGGAGTCCGTCATGGGAGGCTTGCCAGCACATTCTGGCTTCTGCTCCAAACTCTGTTTGCTTGCCTTTGAAACCGCCTGTGGGTCTGAGCTCCCTCCGTGTGTGGTGTGTGTGGTGGCACCTGCTGCTGAGCCAGGGAACCAAGGTCCGCAGTCTCTGAGGGAGCTATGCTGCTGTGCCCACAGGCCTGTCAGATGTCCTAGAAGGGACTCACGTGGCAATGGTGGAGGCGGCCATCCGTATTCAAGGCAGTCCTGGCTGAAGTGGGCTTTCCAGGCCTGTCAATGTATATACAAATTGGTCTTGGCATTGGGTAGGCACTGGATGGGCACTGGGCTCCTTTTGAGAGGCTGGGTCCTGGCTGGCTGAAGTCAGGGCTAGGGTATCCTTGCTGTCAGTCTAATCCAGTTTTGCAGGTGGAACCCAATAAACATTAGAGGTTCAGCCCCTTTTTCTTTCCCCAAATGAGGTGATATTTCAGAGAAAAAAAAATTCCCTCTGGGGTTGTAGCTTAGGGGTAGAACATTTAGAACATTTGCTCAGCACGGTATGGAACTCTCTTGAGAGTAACACACACACACACACACACACACACACACACACACACACACGAAGCAGAAAAGAGAGCATGTTCAGTCATATTCTTGTAGCCCACCACTCATCCCTCTGTCCTTGGGTGTGTGTCCTTCTCTCTCCCAACCCCCATGCCCTGTGGCCTCTGTGGCTAATTCAAGTTCCAGCAAGCCTGTGAGTGAATGTCAGCTATCTTTTTCACATTTGGGTTAAAATTTTGAGCCACTCAACATGAGCAGGGTTGGCTCTCCCGTTGGTGGTTTTTTTTTTTTTTTGTTTTTTTTGTGTGAAGGTGGGGGGGGGGGTGGGTTTTTTTTTTTTTTTTTAAGAAAAAGATGGAGCAAGTTGGTAGTGAGACAGGTCTTTTCCAGGAGGCCTCAGGGCTCCACAACTAAGACTGCCTTTCCTAAGGCAGCCAGCTTGGGACAAAGGTCAGAGGAGATAATGGGCGGGTTATGCAAGCTTGCTCTTTTCTCCTAGCCCGACTCTGGTGCAGGGGGTGCCGTGACCTTGTCCATGGACTTGAGTGCTAGGTCCCCAGAGCCCCGGAAGTCCATAGGCAGGCGGTCCACCTAGCATATCACATTTACCACAAAGAGCTTGCTAGCTGTCAAGGGCTGCCATGCTCTTCCAGGAGGCTTCTTGGCAAACTGAGGCTTGAAGAGGTGCTGGATATTGCTTTGGTACCCACAGGGCCTGCTGGGGTCTGGAGTGAGTCCCAGGTGTGAGCTCCAGCAGGGAGGGGCGCTTAAGTGGAAGAGTCGGTTCTTCCAAGAGGGTTTCAGCTCTCCTCTTTGGAGTGAAGCCCCCTCTGTGTAGAATGTGTGTGTGTGTGTGTGTGTGTGTGTGTGTGTCCCTCCATTTATCTTCCTCCACCTTCTCACCTTTCTATACCAGGCTGGCTTCGCATCACAGTGGTCATCCCTACACGACACTGTCCCATGCCGGATGGGACACGGGCTTTATGGAAGATGGGTCTATGGCCAGTAGATCAATCATATCTTACGAGAACCCAGCTCCCACTCATGCCCTTTTCTGTGTACAACGTGCCTGTGGCCCTCATTCACAACAGTTCCTTGAAAGACTTAGGCAAGTCCCTGAACCTATAAAATGGGAAACGTGACAGAACTCTGGGAGGAGGGAAGGTGTCTTTGTATGACACCCCATGAATGCACACACCTCCTCTGAGATGGAACACCCAGTGCCAAGCTTATGGCAGGAGAGCCTGCTGCCTACGGCTCTGGCTCCAGGGTCAAGAGGGTGAACTCTGTGTTCCCTGATCTGACCTGATCTGTGACCTTGCTGACCCTCAAGGCCTGTTTTCTCATTTGTAATATCCTGCTTCTACAACTGGGCCTTTAAAAGAAGGGGTCTGTGACTTCTGTTTTCATCCGGATACCGGTTTTCATGCTGGGAAAGTGCCACTTGGGAATTGTCTCCTTGGGCTGTGGATAGGGAACCCCCTAGCCTATGCTTCTGAGTGGAGCTTTTGTGCCAGTCCTGTCTTCTTGTCCAGCTGAGCAGAAGAAAAATGGCTTTGTAGTCAAGAAAGAACAGAATGACTAAGCTCTGGAGGTGGGACCTGGAGCATGGTGTGGAGAGGCCAGGGTTTGGTTTGGTCAGTGCGCTCTGGACACACATGGGACAATAACCACAGAGGGGCTGCCGTGGTGCTATGTGCAGGTGAAGCCCCAAAGTTCCAGTGACTCAGAGTTCAGTGGCTGCAAAGGAACATAGTCCAGATAAATCCTGTGGCCTCAAGAGTCAGGAGTCCCCTGCCTGGACACCGGTGATCACCTGCCTGGACACCGGTGAAGGGCTTTGCTGTGGGTAGGACTTAGAGGTCCAAGTCTTGGGTTGGCTAGGACAGGGTTGTCAGGAGTGGGAGGGCAGCTGGGAGTGGGCCTTGACCTCACAGTTGTTTCTTAAAGCAGGAATGGAAGCATGAGCTCAAGTTTAATGAGCATTTACACTCGGAAGTTCCCTGTGCCTTTATGGTGATTCATGCCGCCTGGCTTGGGAGTGGCAGTTAGGAGCGTCTATCTGGGAGGTGTCCTGGAGGCTGAGCTAAGGTTAGGAACAAGAAGCCCAGGGCCTCCAGGACAGCCTCGACTCTAGCACCGGCCATAGGAAAGAACCTTTGCTGTAGGCTCAGTCTTCCCCCAGCCCCTGTCTGCCTCCTTGAACCTCTGATTTGTATGTTAGGTGGTGCTGGCCTACAGGAGGATCAGGTCAGACACTGGTGGAAGCCACAAAGCTTGGAGAAAGGAACAAAATCCTCTCCTACAGGGATGGAATTTTTATTTTATTTTATTTTATTTTATTTTATTTTATTTTATTTTAGGATTTCGATGGATGTGGTAGTGTAAGCTTTTAATCTTGGTCTGGAGGCAGATGCAGGTAGATCTCTGGGGGCTCGGGCCATCCAGGGCCACATAGTGAGACTCTGTCTTTAAAATAAAGAAAAAAATTCTACTTTATGTGTATGATTGTTTTTGCCTGCTTGTGTGTACATGCACTATGTGTGTGTAATGTGCAAGTCAGAAGAGGGTGTGGGATCCCCTGGAACTGAAGTTACCTATGGTTCTGGGTCACCTTGGTGGCGCCTGGGAACCGAACCAGAGTCTTCTGCAGAGCAGCCAGTGTTCTTAACACAGAGCCACTCCCGCTCCAGCCCCCATCCTTGTGATCTTAAAGTCAGGGACAGCCTCCCTACCACTTCCTCTAAGCTGTCTCCAACCTGGTCTCTGTCACGTCCTTTCTCTTCCTATAGGCGTATGGCTCTGGACAGACAGGGAGCCGAGTCACCTGAGGGTAGGTGCCTGCTCTTAATGAATCTTCCCTGGTCTCCAGCTCTCTGTGGAGCAGGTCAGGAAGACCTGAAGTCCTGTCCATCCATCAGTAGATTTCCTAGAAGTGCTAGCCTATTTCGCTAAGGTATGGGCCCTGCCCTGGAGGCTGGCAACTCTACTTCCTGGTCATACTAACTTCCCTGTCTTCTGGGCCCATTCCCTTCTCCCTACTGGTGTAGGGGCAGGTCTGGGAGTCCTGTACCTTGCTGCAGGGTCCTTTCTCTCCCTGTCCCTCCCTCTGTCTGTCAGCGCTGTCCTAGAGTAGATGGCATTCAGAGTGTTGGCCTCTGAGCGGAGGAAATGCCTGGCCAGGAAGAGCCGGAAACCCTGAGCAAGCCCTGTGGAATCCTCCGGCTCTTAAGGGGGAAGCTGAGAGGGAAGGGGACCCACCCTTGGGTCTGTCACTCCTGTCTGTCTGTTTGGGACCTGGGGTCTTGGTCCTCTTGATTCCTAGACTCGGCACGGGGTGGGGATGGGGTGCGGGCCTCTAAACTGTCTTTTGGATGGCTACAAATTAGTGCATGCCTTTTGCAAAGGAGCGGTGTCTATTCCTCGCTCCTGCAACAACAGCTGGGCCCTAGGTCCTCAGTTTGAGACAGGACTCAGGCTTCTGGGGCTGCCTGGGACTACTCACACCAGTCCCTTGAGATGGTGATCTGACTAGTGCTGTGGAGGCCAGGCCTCTGTCTGGGCCACCACTCCTCCTGAGGGCCTGATGGAATTACCGGCCTCAGCTATCTGATGGTGCTGAGTTGAGGGCAACACTGAACTTCCATTTTGGTGTATGTTTGTTTGTTGGGGCTGAAGATGTCTGCTCCTGCTCTTGAGGCCCCTCCCTACAGCACGCCACCCTCCAGTCACCGGGCACAGCCTTGTCTTCTGGAATACACAGTAGATGTACCCCCAGAGTCAGGGATGGTGGGCTGGGTGGAAAGGCTGGGGAGTGGCCTCTCGTAATTTAAACTGGATAGAGCCAGGCCATTTTGGCCACCTCTCTCTCTTTTCTTCATTTCCTATTCTTGGCAGCAAATGGTCTTCATCTACTTCCAAAAAACCGAAACCTGCCGAGGTGGTGGTGGTGTGTGTACAAGCTTACCTTCTCCTAGGTCATAGCTAGTGCTGTGCTCTTTGCCTTTGTGCTTCCTCACCCAGATTGACTGATTGTTTGACTGACTGATTGACTGATTGATTGAGACATGGTCTCACAATGTAACTCTGGCTGGCCTGGAACTCACTATATAGACCAGGTTACCTTGAATTTACAGAGATTCCCTTCCTCTGCTAGGATTAAAGGCGGCTGCCACAACATCTGGCTGAGTAACAAGCAAGCAAACAAACAAACACCTTTGTTTGGTCCAGACTCAGAGTTTTCTCTAGTTGCTGTGGCCTTCAGGTCCTGTGGGTAGTGAGAGTCAGAGTCTTTATGGAGAAACCGGTGAGCCTAGGGGCCACTGAGCTGGGCTTTGGTCTGTTAGTCAGCCAGTGGTGGACGATGGCTCATCCTCCTAGGCTGGGGGGTGGGGTTGTGGGCAGAGGAGGCAGAGGGCAGTTTAAGGTGGAGGCAGGTTGGTTTGTGTCGGCCTCCCCCTGATGCTTTTTTGGGTACCCAAGGACACAGCTCTAATGCACCCAGTTGAGGGCTTACAAGCAGCTGCAGAAAGCCAGGCCCATTTTTCACACCGTGCACAGGTCACCTCCTCCCCTCCTCCCCAGCATCTCTAAGTTCCAGCTGGGCACAGATGCATCTACACCCCGAATGCTCAGGACGAGCCTGCCCCGAAGGGAGTGGTAATGGCTGTTAGGCTATATTCAAGGGGACAGATGTAGGCAGGGCCAGCAGCACGGAGATGGCAGCTATTGAGCAGAGTCGACCCACTTCCAGAAATAGAACATCCACTGTCAGGGGATGCATCTCTTTGTCTCCCCAAATCTGTCTTCCCGTCAGCTCCCATGTTGTAAGGCAAGAAGGAGACTTGCTCTTGTCTAGGAATCCGAGGCTCCAGCGAGCACCCCGCTCCCCTACCCCGTCACAAGGGCTTGATTGTGCACGGGCCCTGAATGCACCCGCCTGTCACCATGTGCGGCACCGGCTGGCCTCCCTAATGAGCCCGCTCTGGGAGTGGCCCTTTGTGGCAGGTTCCGGCCACACTGCCTGGGCCAAAGGCTCCGTTTCCCAGCCGCTTGGCTGTTTAATGACTCTCGGTCGCTGGTGGGACAATGGGAAGCTCTCCTCGCTCCTGCCTGCCCTTTCTGTTTCCCATGTTTTCAGCAATGTGCGCACCCCACCTTTCTGCACATCCCAAGATGAGGAGGGTCTTACTTTTTTCAGTTCCTTCTGTCCTAGCTGGCATGGCAAGCCTCCCTTCCTCTGCCTTTAGGTCAGCTCCTCCTGTGGGGACACCCCCTCCCCCCCTTGTCTCCTTTCTTTTGTTCCTCTTGGGTCTCTCCCCAGATCCTTCCTTGCAAACAGGCTAGTGTTTCCTTGTCCAGGGCAATAAAACAAAAACAGCCCTTCTGCTATCCTGCCCTCCTCTATGGGGGGTGGGGTTGGGGGGGGGAAGCTCCACTGGCCATGGACTGGAGCTGCTGCTGCTCCTTGCGGCAGACCCTGGGAAAGGTGGCCCTGGTTAGTAGTCTGTATGCTGTAGTACTCAGTGCCCCCTGACACTTGTCCTCTGGAACCCAGAGTGTTCCAGCTCCCCCTCCCCCCACTCCCTGATAGCAATGTCAGCTCTCTCTCTCTTCAGCCTGAGTTTCTGCCTTTGGTCGTCCATCCTGGGATTGCTGGCCACCTGTATCCTGTGGATTCACTCCTTTTCAGGGTCTCTCAGTTGTGTCCCTGAGCTGTCCATTGTCTCATCTGCTTCAGCCTAGTGTGATGGCAGTGAGGGGTGGTGGGGGTAGGACAGTGCTTCTCACTGCAGAGGGACCAGTGTGTTTGGAGCCTTGTTTACCTGGAGATAAGGGACAGCTCTGCAGGACAGTGCTGGTGTGGACAGTTGTTCCTGGGTTCTGCGACTCCAGCTTGCCCACACAAGTTGGGACATCTAAGCCTGGACTTAGGGACTCCATTCTTCCCCATCGAGCTCAGTGACTTGTTACCTGGGTCCTGGAGTTGTGGCCTTGAGGCTGCTCACTCTTCCGGTGCCCCTCAGGCCCTTCCACGGCTCCCCTTCCCTGCTCCTGCGCCCTTTTCACAGAGGCTCGGGTTGGTCCTCGAGGCAAACAGGCACAGGATGTGGGACGTGGCCCTCATTCGTTCCATGTCTGTGGGAAGCCTTTGCCTACCGAGCCAGGGTCACAGTGCATCCCAGGCTTGCTCATGGCTGGGGGCCATGTGTCTTCAGGAAACTAAAGCACAGAGAGGGTCCCCTGGCTCCTAGGGTCCTATCCAGAACTCAGCTGGTTGGTTCCCAGCTGGCAGCTTTTTATTTTTCAAAGGAGGCCAAGAAGGTGCGGAATCAGAAAGAAAATGGTTTGTGAATTGAAGGGGTAGCGGGGTAGGGACACAGGCCAGTGGCACGCTTCCTGCCCTGTGTTCTCTCTCGGAGGAGAGGCAGAAGACCTGCCCTGGACACTGGACACCATTGTTTACGGACTCTCACTGTTCTTGATTACTTGTGGTGCCCAAGGCTGTGACTGGCTAGTGGGCATACCCTCTCCTGGGGTTAAGTGAGCTTCCAGGGTCCAGCTGTGGGCCATTTCGCTAGCTGTCTCTGGTGATAAGTCCATTAGACACCACACCTGAGGCTCCCCCCAACCCCCTACCACTCACTGGAGCCTCACTGTGCTGAGAATGCTCTGTGTGTGTGTGTGTGTGTGTGTGTGTGTGTGTGTGTTTCAGGGTGACATTGAACTGATCTCAGTGACATAGCCCAGAGAGAGACTGGACATAGTGTCCTACAGACTGTATGGCTCTGCGGGACCCTGAGGCTTCCCTGTCCCCATGGGAGTTCCCTGGGGGCCTTAGTCTTACTTTGTGTAGACAACAGCATAGTTGAGGTGGAGGGGAGGGGATCTCCTGGGAGCAGGGGCAGGGATTGTGGGTGTCAGTGGCCGTGGAGACCTCACTGTTGCTTCCAGGGACTTCTTGATTCGCCTTGTCTTCTCCTCGAGGGCATGCCCTGCTCAGCTAGCCCCCCCTCTGCAGAGTTTCTTGAGAACAGCCAGCCCAGCCCCGCAGGCTCTAAAGCGTGGGGATTTCTCCCGAGACTGTCTTGGGGAGCCCCTCCAGGAGTGTAGTTATGAGGCCCCATCCATCATCTGCTGTCCCCGCTGTGCGAGGTAGTCTCCAAAGCTGGCACCTCTGATCTGCAGACCCCCCCTGTCCCCTTCCCACTAAGTGAGGAGCTTGTCCCACAGGTGCTAGCCCAGTTGTGGGCACTGTGACCAGCTGCAGGGTGAGGGAAGCTAAGTGTTACAAGGCTCCTATGAGAAAGCTGCTTGTGCCTGGTGAGCACTGAGGCCAAGGCAGGTGAGCACCGGGCAGGCTGGCTTCCTGCTGCTTGAACTCCATGCTCCATGAACTAACTCCTGGCGCTCCTGGTAGTTAGGGATTCTGGAATCATTGGGGTTATCCAGGTTCTATTGCTCCTTCTTGACATCCTTGTCTAGATCTGCTAGGGTAACCTTGGGGACCCTCCCTCCAGCCCACCTCCCCTGTACCCCACCTCCAGCTCCTGAAAAGTCTGTGCCCCAGGGGGTCCCGAACAACAGTTTTCATCCACCTCCTGTGGCTCAGAGCTGATGAAGAACGCAGTTGTTGGGTTAGTGAGCCCAAGGCTTTTTAGAAGACAGGAATCAAGGGATTCAGGAAGCCCCCCAGAACACAGGGTGGGAAGTGGAGGGGCGCAGTGAGTAAGGCATCTAGGTATCCTGAGCTGGTAGGACATTCTGGGTGTCCCAGCAGGCCTGGTGTACTCCTGTTGACTGACGAGCTCTGTGTGCCCCTCAGCACCTCTCCCTGGGGACATGACATGCCTCTTGAGGCGGGGCGGTGGTGGTGGTGGGTGTGTGTATGCATGTATATTTGTGTGTAAGTATGTAAGTGTGTAAGTGTGCATGCATGTAAGTGTAGTTGTGTGCATGGATGCACTTGTGCGTGTGTAGGAGGCTATTTTCATGTACACCCCGGCTTCCCCACTGGCTTCTTTCTCCTGATGGGTTTATTTTCTCTTGATCTCTCCCCAGTTTCCCCAGCCTCAGTTGCTTACCTGTGGGTTGGGATGGTCGCATAGGTTTCTGGTGCCCTGAGACCCTTGAGGAGCTCGAGATAGACCCGGAAGTCCAAACCTGTCCTGGTTTTCAGCCTCACTTAGGTGGCTGCTCCCGGGTTAGCCGCTCTCCCTGTCTAGACAAACCAGTGGTGTCTTATTTTCCTTCCTTCTTGTTTGGGGCCTTAAGGCTGTAGCTGTGGCTGGCTCCCTGGTCTCCAGCAGTCGCTTCCGAAGTGTTTAGCTAGTTGGGGGCCTGGTCTGACCCAGAGGCAGCAACCACAGGATCGTTTGTACACCCCATGGAGGAGTTGATTTCCCCTGCCCTCCCCTCACTACCGGCATCACCTGTCAACTCCTCCATGCAGAGAAAGGGGAGACTAGAAACAGGAGAGACTCACTCGTTTCTTTTTAATAAAACTTTGTTTTTGTGCACATGATTGTGTGTGCAGGGATGGGGAGGCGGGGTGTGTGTGTGTGTATATGTGTGTGTGTGTATGTGTTTGCATCGGGCCTGTGGAGGTTGAGGACAACTTTGAGGAGTTTCTTCTGCCACCATGGGATTCGAGGATTGAGCTCTCAGGTGGTCAGGCTTTCCAGGTCACCTTTGCCTGCTGAGCCATTTTGTTGGCCCTTCCTTTGAATGCTGGCCCTGCTCTTGTGCACCTGGCCGCTGGTGACTTTCTAACGTGTCAATACCCCCCCCCCCAACCCTGATCATATGAAGCTGCCCCAGCTGTTGTCTCACTCAGAAAGACGAGCTCAGGAGTGACAGGGCTAGCCTTAGGAGCTCAGGAGTGACAGGGCTAGCCTTAGGGGCAAAGAGAAAGTCGTTTTCAAGTCCCACAGGCACCTTCATCTTTGACTCCAGATGCCGAGAATTATTACACCAGTTCCCTCGGGGGCATACAGGCCCCTGAGCAGATGCCTAAAGCCTCAGCTAGTACTGAACTGTCCGTCTGTACTGATGAGGGAGGTGGGGAGATGGGTGGGTGCTACCTATGTGCAGTATGGTCCCCAGGTGGGATACCCATCTCAGGAGAGTGCATGGGAGGCAGGGGATGGGGGGGAGGGTAATGAGATGTCACGCTTACAACCAAGTACTTGTAAAACTTGCCAATTATTAAATTATTTTGAGGATTTTTTCCACATAGTGTCCTTGGGCTCTGGTCAACTTTGGACGACCAAAACTAGGGGAAGTAATTCGATAGTGGGGTGACTGTACCCAGGGCCACATGTATTTTGGGTCTCCGCATGCAGGAGGCAGGCTGACTTGTCCTGCTCTGTCCTGCCCTGCCCTGCCCTGCCCTCCCCGACCCCTGTGTTCAGCACAGACACCCATTTGCCCTTCAGGGGCTGCCATTTGGCATCCAGTAGGGTACAAGTGGCAGGTCTTGCTTTGGGGAGGTGGTGCAGTGTGTGGCCTTACAGGCAGAGGCAACTGGGAGGGCCTAGGAGGGGCCTGGGTCGGGCTCCAGGAAGACTGACCACTGTTATCCAAGTAGCCTTCTCTGCTACTGCTGTGCATGAGGGAGAGACTCCAGGCTTGAGTGCTTGCCTGCCGGCTACACTGTCCTACTTTTGCGTAACTGGATGAGCCTGTGGGAGAGCTGGAAGCAGACCCTCTGACATTCTGGGGAAATTGGGACAGACTCTGTGGGCCTCTGTTTGCCTCTGACCTTGTTCCGAGAAGTGTGGCCGCCCGGAGCTGTCAGTCCAGGCCTCTGAAGTCTGTAGTCTTCACTTCAAACCTTTTCCTGGGGAGCCTCAAAGGCAACAGGGGATGTTGGATGTGAGGCAGTGTGGCCATGTTGAGCAGGGAGGGAGCTCTTCCTGTCCCTGACTCAGCTTTGTCACCACGGAGCAGACTCACTTTTATATATGTGTGTGTGTGAAGGAATAGCAAGTGTGTGCTTGTAGGAGTCTGTGGTGGTCAGAAGAGGGTGTAGGATCCCTGGACGCTGGAGTTACAGGGAGTTGTGACAGCTCAGACGTGGGTGCTCTGAACCTAATTCAGGTCTTTTGGAAAAGCAGTCTTTGTCTTAACTGCTGAGCAGTCTCTCTGTTCTCTGAAGTAGACTTTTGGTTTGTTTTTTTCTTTTTCGAGATAGGGTCTCACTATGTAGCCCTGGCTGTCCTGGAACTCACTCTGTAGACCAGGCTGGCCTCGAACTCACAAAGATGCCTCCCTAGTGCTGGGATTAAAGGATGTGCCACCACTCCTGGCTTGAAATGGATTCTTGACTTAAGTGATATCTGAGGTTCCTGGGCCATGGAATACTTGTCTGCAGTTTCTTTTTCTTTTCTTTTCTTTTTTCCTTTTAAAAACCAATCAGGGAATTTACAAGCAAGAGCTGCATCTAAGGTGCTGGAGGAAGCTTTGTTCTGACCGTCAGTCACCCTTGGGTGTAGAGCAGCCTTGGGTGGGCTGTAGGTGGTGCCTCCTGACTTACACAGGATGAGAGACCTGGGGCTTTGAGGGGTAGGAAGCTGATGGGACCTGGGAAAGTAGGTAGGATGTCCCTCGGGGAGTCCAGTTTGGAACGCTGATGTGTCCTGAGGCATGGCTGTGGGAGAAGAGACATCCTAGTACCCACTGCTTCTCCATGTCTGTGTCACCTGTTTAGAGAGCCCTGGGAGTCATACAGCCCGTAGGAGGCCTGGCGGAGGATTTGTCGGGTTGGGGGAATGGATGCCGGCTTTTGCTCTGCCTCACTCTCTCCTGTTGGCACCAACCCACCTTACCCTGTCCGTAGGAACAGGCAGCACCCCTGGTTTGACTTGGGGCTTTGCTACAGGTACAGCTTCCTTTAGCTGCAGGGACTTGGTGACGGCAGTCTGGGTGGCAGGAGGAGCAACCGGTGGCAGCCTTGCCAGCCCACCCTCCTCAGTGCTGGCTACTGCTCTCAGCACAGTCTCCTGGCACAGCTGGCAGAGGCCGAGTGTGCGAGGGCCTTCTTTCCAAACCCGCATGTAGTTGTCAGTTAAGGGCTCTGGGAAGAGGGGCTGTCCTCTGCCTCCATCTGGTGAATGTTCACGCAAGGGACCATGGGCTTCCCCTCACGCTCATGCTCTTCCCGTATGCTGTGGTGAGTTCCCAGGTGTGGCATTTCTTCATGAGTCCTCATACTGTGTGCCTCAGTGGTCCAGGACCCTGACCTTTAAAATTCTGGGTCAAGCCTGCTCCAGTGGCTGTGCCACCCGCTGTGAAGGCCATCGATGGCAGATGGGACCCGTGTGCCTCGGGCGCTTGCTGTGGTCTGGTTCTCTGGTCCCCAAGCTGCATCCTACTTGGCTGTGCGTGGGAGACAGATGGAGGGCTGTCTTCAGTGTGGGAAGAGCGGGGCACAGTTCTCTGTTGGAGCCCTGGAGGAGTTAGGGACCAGGCCTACTCAAATAGGCTGCACCTACTCACCACAAGTCTGTTGCAAGGCACCCCTTTCTTGAGGTTCATTTGCAGGCCCCCACCCCCACCCCGAAGTTACCTGCAGACCAGTCTGTCACTCGCCTTGGCTTCAGAGTCACATGGTGTGGGTGTCCTTCAAGGTGGGGAAGAGTGAGCTGGAGACAGTGCTCTGTCCACCTGGTGCTCCCAGTCCCACACCCTGTGTTCTGATGTCTCCTCAGGCAGTGACCCAGGAAAGACGTGGCCCAGGCCTGTGACTCAGCCAGCTGCCTTCCTGCTGTGCTTGGTAGAGTACTAGCTTGGTTTTGTCACCCAGCTGACTTGCTGGGCAGGTCCCAGGTGAGGGGGTGACTCTGTGTTTGTCACCTAAGTTTGAGAGGGCCCTTGCACCTGAGCTCTGGTTGTGGCCCCAGAGTGGCCCCGGACAAGCCACACGGAGCCAATTGACTCAGTCCCCACCTCTGCACGTTGCTCTGTCGTTGGGCTGATAAGGAACAAGATGTGGGCACAGTGACATCAACCTTTTCAAAACTGAGAAACTTTATGATTCCCCCTTCACCCGAAGGGGACCACGAGGCAAAGAGAAGTTATGTAGTTTGGTTGGAATCCCAGCACAGACAGCAGCAGTGCTGGGGTCTGACCTTGAACGTCTGGGTCCCCTACTTAACCCCACCCATCCGGCTTCTGCACACCAGTAAGCACCCTTTCCACAGCTGACTTAGCTTTTTCCTAAACGGTAACTCTCTAGTGCAGAATGCTAGAGCAATCCCTGTTTTTTTTCGCCAGCACCCGGATGTCCCCTGTCCTTGGGATGTGGCTGTGTTGACCCTGTGATGGTCAGCTAGCCTGGATCTCCACTTACCCAGGAGGATCTGCTGTTGAAAATTGGATGCATAACATGGTTTTTTTTTTTTTTTTTTTTGAGGGTGGACCTCATCATCCTGGTGGGCAGTGGGCAGCGAACTTGGCCGGTCAGACATGAGTAGAAAACTCAGTTTCTTGACTCCAAAACCCACGTGGTCGATTTCTCCTAGTGCCCCTTGCTTGCACCTGTGAAGGGCAGTTCCCGCACCCTCCACAGCTGTGAGCACATGCTTTGTTTACCCAATAGGTGCTCCCGGGGTGATGGGGGCCACAGTCCAGATTGTGGAGGGGCAAGTATCCTGCCTCCACATTTGTCTGGGCTCTGTGTGAAATGATGCACCCAGGTTGTTGTGGTGTGATGGTCCGACACTCAGGGCATTGTGCTGGACAAGCCTCCCAGGTGGGGTGGATCCACTGTCTCACTTGGTCCTATCAGGCCTCAGGCTCTCGCCTGTCCCTCACACCTGTGATTTATTACCCGAGATACCACCTGCCACCTGCCCCTCCATAGCCCACGGCCCATGGTAGAAAACCCGGGGAGATGCGAAAGTGTTCCTGAATGGAAGTTAGAAATTGTTGATAATCCTTCCCGTCCTCCACATGACCCCCCTCTGTCTAACCAATGGCAACATCTGGTGTAAGCATTGTGTATTACCAAAGCCAGCATAAGGGACCCCAGGACAATGCAGAGAACTTGACCCCCGCCCAGGTTGTATGATAGATTTATTATGCATATTTTATTTGAATTGATTTAAATTTTGGATGTGTGTATGCTGTATTTTTGTGTGTGTGTGTGTGTGTGTGAGTGTGGTCGCGCTGGCGTGAACGTGTGTGCACGTGCGTACATGCTCAGGCAGGGGAGGATGCCGGGTGCCCTGATCTATCTTTTCCTCCTCATTCCCTTGAAACAGGGTTTCTCAGAGCCTGGAGCAAGGCAGGCGGTCAGCAAGCCTCAGCCATCCTTCCACCCTCTCCTGGAGCTGGGGTCACAGGTGTGCTCATGCACGCCTGGCTTCTTATGTGACAAGAGGAGATTTGAACTCACGCCCTCGTGCTTGTACAGAAAACACTCTTAGCCACTGAGCTGTCTCTCCACCCCTCAGTTATGTGTGTATTTTTAAATTGAGCTTTATTTCTCAGGGTGGTTTTTCAGACCTGTAGATAAGCAGTGAGGGCAGTGGGTGCAGCTCTCCTCCCCGTCTCTCTTGTCATCAGCTTTCACATCGGAGTGGTGCGTTTGCTCCAGGGGACCAGCCAGCAGCCAGCGATGACCAGTCAGCATCAGCTGGAGCCCCTGCTCTGGTCAGATTTCCTCGGTTTTCACTCCGTGCCCTTTATTCTGTTGGAGTGCGTCCAAGACACACATTTAAAGGGACAGGTTTTGCCGCATGGGCCGGCTACGGCTTCTCACCCTCCGTCTCTTTTCACACGAGCATGTCAGGATGACTGTTGTTGGTTTCGGGTCTCCCGAGTGTTGTGATTAAAAGTGTGCACCAGGCTAGGATGAGAACAGTTTTCGCACACCATCCTAAGCGGCCATCTTTTTGTCCCGTCACATGGACCGGCCACATCCTGGGTACCTCGGGGTGATGAGAAGCGGGTCTCTGAGGCCTGCCACAGCTACGATGCAGTGATAAACACCTGGGCTTCTTAAGTCCCAGCTACCCAACCTGACAAAGCGGGCTGGAGGCGGGCCTGTGTTCATTTATGGTCACAGTCTTGTGACACCAGCCTCCCCAGGCATCTGAGCTGTCTGGACCGAACACCAGGTCCGTGTCGGCAGCAGCCTGACCTAGGTGGGCAGAGTGTGCTCTTTGGTAGAGGAGCAGGCTATCTGTCTGTGCGCGTGGATGTGCGCTGGCCCTGTAATCTGGATCTAGGTCCACTACTTCTGTGGGCCTCAGTTCTCCTCTGGAGAAGCTGGGTGCCCTCAAGTGTCGTTGGGCTGTTGGGAGAAGCTGGCATTCACGAGCCTTCCTTGATTGACAGTGTTGAGGAAAGCCAGGTGAGGACCGAACAGCCTTTTTTGGATGAACTTTTGGTGCCAGGGTTGGGACTCAGGGCCTGGTGCCTGCTGAGGTCGCCCTTTGCCCCTTATCTAGCCCCCTACCCCAGCCTCCACGGCCCCTTGTGTCTTAACCAGCTTCATCGCTCAGGTCAAAGATTGGTCTGTGTAAAAATAGCTGCTCCTATTTTGGGCCATTTCCAGAGGGTCCTGGTTCCCCCCGCCCCCCCCCCCCCCCCCCCCCGCACCCCTCCTCACAGTGGCCTCTCAGGGAAGGAAGAGAGTGGCAGGTCCTAGCCACAGGATGTTTCTCTGTGAGCCCATTGAGAAATCCCCCTGGAAATCCTCCTTTGGCCCTGGTGCAACGGGTGAGAGAATCGGAGACAATGGGGAACTAGGGAACAAAAGGCACCATTGTTCTGCTGCCTGGGCTGGGGTCATCGGGTGCCTAGCCAGGACAGACAGTCAGACCCATGCCCAGGCCGTGGATTTCTGCTTCCCAGGGCTTAGGCATGAGCTGCATGGGGGAGGGGATGGCGGGAGCACCGTTGACCCATATCCAAGGCCCCGCTCGCTCTGTCCTCCTGCGTTCCCCTTCCCCTAGTCCTCTTTCTCAGACAGGAGCTTCATTCAGCATTTAATATTCAGGAGCCGCGTCCATGCGGGGGGAAAAGGTACCAACGTCAGCGGCCTCGCCTGTGGTGTCAGTGGTGATCAGCCCCCAGGCTGCACGTTGTCTGGGCTCCACTGCCCTGCTCTCCCCTTAAGCCAGGCGACCGCCTGTGAGTTTGGTGGTCTGTGAACTTGCTGGGTGTGACTGCACTCCTCTTCCTGCGCTGACAGGGGGCTCCGCTCTCCCACACCTACCCTCTAAGTGGGCCACTGTTTCTCCGCCTTTGGGATGGCTACCTGCAGTCCTTATTTTTGCCCTTCCAGAGTGTTCTTCTTGAAACAGGTCTGCTCTGTACCTGACCCTTCTGGGGCTCCTCAGCCTCAGCCTCAGCCTCAGCTTTAGACCAGGAACAAAGATAGAGGCCATCTTGTATCTGCCTCTAATTCCTTTCCTGGTCTTGCCTCCCTCTACAGAGGCTTGCTTCCCTGACCAGGCCAGCACTACTAAGTACTACGAGTCAGGGTTTCTCTGTGTAGCCCTGGCTGTCCTGGAACTCACTCTGTAGATCAGGCTGACTTTGAACTCACAGACCTACCTGCCTCTGCCTCCTAAGTGCTGGGATTAAGGGTGTGCATCATCAGGCCTGGCTGTGCTGTGTTCTCATAAGCCTCTGTTTTGAACTCCCAGGGTGGCAATGTAGCCTGTCATTGATCTGTCACCCCTGTCCTTAGGGGTGACCTTGAGAGTGGCTGGGGGTACTGAATTCAAGCTGACGTGGGGCCAGGTTAGATGCTTCCTGTTCCAGGGCTGTGACCACTCTACTGACTGACTTCCTGCAAGTTCTCTGCTCTCTAGCAGGAATGTGCAACTGAGATTAAGGGACCAATCCAAACCCTGCTTAAATGACATGTGTGGTGTGTGTGTGTGTGTGTTGGCATAGGGACCCAACGCTAGGGTGAGTCCAAGGCTAGGGTCACTATATGTTCTTCCCTTTCTGAACCTTCTTGTGTGGAGGGGTGAGTCAGATGGACCATGGCAGGTTGGGGGTAGTAGTGTCTAGCCTCAGACCAGCTCAGGTCAGTAGTCTACCTGGTGTGTGTAGTACCTCGGTTTCCCCCTTTGTAAGAGAACAGGCTGTGAGGCAGGCAGGGACAGGTATGTGGGTTCTGTCTCTAGCCACTCTGGACTCAGCCGTGGGAGTCTCCAGACTTGTCCTGACCCATAAAGACTTGCAAGCATGCTAGACACCTGGCTGGGCCACCCCTTTCCACCCAGTGGTCCTTTCTTTCTGGGTTACTCACCCAGGTGGGCTGAGGCTGGGTTCTGTGGAGGAAAGAGGGGTGGGATTGCCTTGGAACCCGGGTGGGTGCTCTAGGCTTAGGGGTGAGCCTGGGCTCGGGATTTCTTTTGTCCTGCCCTCACCCCAGTTTCTGCTAACTGTGGGGTCAGGATGGTCACGATGAGTGGACTCAATGAGTATGCTCGTTGTCTCAGTAGGTCCTTTTGGCTAGGGACCTGGGGATTCTCTTGGTTAGACTGAGACAAAGACAGAAATCAAGCTATGGACGGCCATGAGCTTGTGGGGCTTGATTCTGGGGAGATGTGGGGCAGTAAGGGAGAGTCAAGTTGTGTGCATCGTGTGTGTGTGTGTTTGTGTGTGCGTGTGCATGCACTTCGCGTGCGCACAGGTGCAGTTCTGACACCTACATAGCACAGCTGTGCCTGTAATGGCCTGTTTTCTGTGTGTGTTAGAGTCTTGACAGCCACACAGTTTACACCTCCACCCCACCTTGATTACCCTGTGAGTGTGCCCAGAAGTCCCCTGACCCACCCATACCTGTAGCTCCGCCTGCCTCTTGCTGTGTGAGTGTATATGAAATCTCTTCACACTTTTGCTTTAACCTACCCCGATCATAGTGTGAGTGTGAGCCCCGTGGCCCGTGCACATGTGTGTGCCCCACTGTCTCCTGCAGTGGCTGGAACCATCCCTCCCCATCGCTTCTAGTTTTTGCTGTTGACCTTTTGATAAATGCTTGTGACTGCTGGGCTGTTGGCACTGCCGGGAGTTTAGCTCGTGTAATGGGGAGAGAAGACAACTATATTTCCTTCAAGATGGAGTTACCCGACACCCTCCCGCCTCTTCCCAACAACAGCCCCAGCTTCCCTAAGCGTTTCCTAGGGTGACCGATTACAGGCTAGGAGGTGTATCTGGGCCCACAGGTTTGAGGCGGCAAGTGCTGCCTGCCGTGTGACTCCCCAAGTGAGCTCTCCCATCAACCCACAGTCCCGCTGAGCCTGTGGTGGAGGTGCTTTCTGGCCCAACTGTGTATCCCGAAAGGGTCCGTGCTCAGAACGCACAGTCCTTCTCCATTACTTATGAAACTCTCACTGCAGATGAAGAAACTGAGGCATGGGGACCTGAGGGGATGGCCCTACCTAAGCCCAGAGGTGTCCCCCCTGGAGGTCGATAGTCCCCGACACCCCCAAGTGTGCATCCTGAGACCTCACTCCTTGGCTGAAGTTACTCCCTTTCCGTGGTGCCCCGCCATGTATAGTGGTGGAGTGGCTGTCACCTTCCTCATGCCAGTGTCCTAGACGTGGTTCAGCATCCCGGCCGAATCTGCCTAGCCAGCGCCGGAGAGAGCATAGGTCTGGTTTGGGGATGTGCTGTTCAGTTTTGCCCTTGAGCCTCAGTTTCCCGTCCGACCCTTCCTCAGAGCTGCGTGGCAGCAGTAGGGGGCTGCAGGCCACGTTCCAGTGGTGGCCGTGGCTTGTTCCTTCCTCTGCGTGTTTACTGAAAGCCACCTGTGTGGGGAGAGAACCACAAACTCAAGCCCAAAGGACAGCAGAGCCAGGCCTAGCTACGCTCTGACCCTCACGGCCACTAGCCTGCTGCAGGGGCAGTGAGGGAGGGGAGAGGAGGGGAGAGCGAGCGAGCGAGAGAGCGTGTGTGTGTGTGTGTGTGTGTGTGTGTGTGTGTGTGTGTACACCAGTCTCTGGGACACTGATGCTCACTGGCATCTACTGTAAACTCTCAGATTCCTGGAGCGAGGCTGCCAGACCAGACAGGCAAGCAGGCCTTGGGCGTGGCTTACAGGACACTCATGGGTGACAGGTCAGTGTGTCACTGCTTAAGTGGTGGTTCTGGGACAGCCTGGTTCTTTGTGTCACAGCAGGAATCCTGAGCTGGGTGGCCCGCTTGCTCAGTTGTGGGACTAAGGTCCCTCTGTGGGGACAGAGGGAGTTATGACATCAGTGCAGAGCACCCTAACGCAGATGTAGAGACCGGTAAGGTCTAAGGTGGGTGCCGCCCGTTCTCCTCAGGGTCTTCCGTGACTGCTTGAACTCTGGAAAGGAGAGGAGGGGTCACACTTTCCTTCAGGCACCCGGTTTGGCCTGTCAGGTGATTCAGAGTCCTGCTGTCTCCTCTGAAGTCTGCAGCAGTGAAAGAGACTATTTTCGAGGGCAGCCTGTCGGGGCCGCTTCCTTGGAAGGAGATGTATCCTCTCCTTATAGTGCTCCTGCAACAAACCAAAGTACATTCTACCAAAGTCCAACTTGGGGAACCTATGAGTTTATTGGACTTATTTACAGAGCGCTAATGAGATTTACATTGTGACCAGGCCAGCCAGAGTTACATGGTGAGACCCTGTCTTAAACAAACAAACCAAAAGAAATAGCCAACATACATACAACACCCGGGATATATGTGTGCGCGCACACACACACACACACACACACACACACACACACACACACACGTGCACATATGTACACAGTCCAAAGTGCCAATTCTAGAGGAAATGGTCCAGACATTTGTTGACAGACCGCTGCTCATCACTAAAGCAGCCACCGTGAGGCAGGCCCCCTTCTCCACGCCCACTGCAGGGCCTTTGACTTCCTCCCCGAGCACAGCAAGCCTTTGTACATTGGGCCCCACAGCTGACAGATAGAGACCTTGGGTCTTGAGGTCATACCACTCCGGGTTTCTCTGCCTTGCCTCGAGTCCCTAGGCAGTCCCTGGCTGTCACAGGCCAGACAAGGCAAACAGGAGCCTGTTGCGGAACGCTGTCTTTTGCCTAACAGATGCCATCTTCCTCAGAAGAACTAACTCCTTGCAAGAGACCCTCAGTTGGACTGATTGGTGATTTATCTTCCCTCGTAGAAGGAGGGGCGGACCACTTCCTCTTGTGCTTCCTACCCAAGTGTGTAGAACGCCACCCTAACCGTACGTGGCTGCATGGTCTCAGGAGGTACTAGACACATAGACTGTGGAAGGGTAACCGAAGGGGAGACTTTATCTGTGCAACTACGGGGGAGTCATCATCCATGTCAGGATGAGACTTCCCAGTGGGACGGCTGCTTTGGGGTCACTCGTGCATACCAGAGTGCGCATGCTCTTGGAAGCCAAAGGCACTGGGTCTCCCTAAAGCTAGAGTTAACAGGTAGTTGCTGGCTGCCTAGTGTGGGTGTTGGGAATTGAACTCGGGTCCTCTGAAAGAGCAATATATTTCTTAGTTCTTAGTGAGCGGTATCTCCAGCCTCTCACCTTGGTTTTAGGGAAGAGTATCTCTCATAGGCCTGGCGCTTTCTGGAGCTTGCTGAGTAAGTTAGGCTGCCTACCCAGTGTTGGGATTACAAGTGTGTGTCACCAGGCTAGCTTTTTATGTGGCTCCTAGGTATCGAACTTGGGTCCTCAAGCTTGCAAGGCAAGCACTTTACTGGCTGTGCCATTTCACTGGCCCCTGGCAGTTTGCATACATTTTTGTTTTAGAGCCTTGAGCTTGGGGGGGTGGGGGTGTCTCCATGTTGCCCTTGGAAGCATGTTACAGGAGGGGATAAGGCCCATTAGACAGAGTCTGTGTATTGGTGACACCTGAGCCCTGAATGCCACACATACAGGCTGCTGGGCTGGCCATTCAGGGAGAGTTTGTGCTGCAGTGTTTCTGGTGGCTGAGAGGCTGAGGCCCTGTGCTAGGAGTGCCGGTGTCTCTTCAAGTCTCTGGCGGTCTCCACATGCCCCTGTGGTGGTCCCTGCTGACTGACTGCTTCTGCTGCTAAGTGTAGCAAGTGGCCCCACCCCGTGGAAAGCTGTGGAACTGGCAGGATCCTAGAGTGGGACTGTTTAAGCTAGAGGGGACAGCATTAGTGTCCCCTGAGGAGGCTGGGCAGGCTACCTTCTGGCCGCAGTCCCTGCTCTCCAGGAAGTGTTTCCTTTCCGTGACATCATCTGCATAGCGACCTTTGAGAGTCATGGCTTCTCAGGGTCCCTGTTTGTAACAGTGGCAAAGGCCACAAGATTGGCTGCATCCCTCCGAACAGCTTTCCAGACCCGTCCCTTGGGAGAGAACCTTGGCTAGTCTCGTGGAAACGGGTTCAGAAATATACTCGAACCACAGAGTAGGGTGCAGCGGGGCCTACAGGTAGACCCCGGTCTTCCCAAGGGGATCGGCCACTTTGAGTTGTGTTAATGTGCCCGCCCTCCCCGCGGCTCTCATACCGTCCTCGCCTTCCCCACCTCCTCTTTTCCCTCAGTTCCTGCATCCTTTATGTCCTGGACTCTTCAGTCTCCCACTTCTCTTGGCTCTGGGCTATCCTGACTCATCCATGCACCCAAGGTTCTCTGTTCTCAGCCTGCTGTGAGGTAGCAGTGGGTTCGAGTGTGCGTGCAGTGTGGGTGTCGGGCTCCTGGTCCAGGAAGGGAAGATTTGCCTGAGATCAAAGTGCGCGGTGTTGGCACGGAGCCCAGGAAGAATTCCCCAGGACAGCTTTTGCTTCTCCTCTCAGCTTGCCCTGGGCTAGGGCTTGCTAGCCCTCCACATGCTAGTGGCAGCTCAGTTTTGTGATCACAGAGGGAAGGCGTGCGCAGCAGAAGCAGCACAGGACGCAGGCACCCAGGTCTTAGCATCATCCTCTTGCATGTACCTGCCAGCCCTGACCCCGAGGATGTTTGGTTGGAGCTTCCACACTAGTCCCCAGCTATCCTTCACCAGGATGCCATGGTGGAGAATTCTATGAAGGGGAACCGAACCCAGTCTGCAGCACTGCCCCTTGTCTGAAGCTGGGCTGTTGTACTTGGGGAGACCAAGGTTGTGGAGGCCATTCACATTTCCAGATATCTAAGAGCTTGGCAGGGTCATCCAGTGGTGCAGTGGTTCTCCCTGATTTCCAAAGCTTCCCTGCGGTTGAAGGCCGTGTTCAGGGTTGGCTGCACTGCAGTGGGGCTGGCTGGAGACTCCATGGCTGTGGGAGAAATCAGCCGTGTGAGCTGCGGTGGTGTTCTGCATCCCTGATGCCTCCAGACATGCTGGCTTCTTACCTGTCACTTCTGGTACTGGCACCAAGCTCTGTCCTAGGCCTTGACTTGTGGGGTCTCCTACAGTCATCAGGATGCCCGAGGTTCATCATCACCGCCATCCAGCCTCATGTGCTGCAGAGGTGAGGCCATAGGGTCAGGCAGCTCGGACACTGTCATCTCCAAATCAAAGAGAGGGAGTTAGAACCTCACACCCAGGCCCTTCTTTGGGGATAGTGCTAACAAGCATATTTGTTGAGTGCCTGTTGCATGCCCAGCAATGGATCTAAGCTCTTGGGATGCTGTGAGCAGGACAGAGAGAGGCGTCCTTGGGAAGACTAGAGAGAAAACCAACCAACTAACCAGCCAACCAACCAATCAACCAACTCTGAGTATCCAGTTCTGTATCCAGAAGAACCAAATCTGATGGCAGCAGGTGTGGTCTTGGAAGAGGAGCCAGGTGAACCGGGCTGAGAAGAAACAGAGCAAAGCTGTCCTTGGAGCATTTCCAGTGGGGTGTGGGAGGGTGGGGCTTTGCAGGAATGGGGCGCAGGCCCTCCTAGCCCACGGGAAGAGCAAGTAACTTCTGGCTGGGGCAGGGGATAGAACTCACCCATCATGTGTCCTGTGTGGGGGCCCTCAGGTTCCTCGTGGAGGATGTGACTGGCTGCTGGCCCGTGCGCGGGCTGAGGCAGGAGCCTTGTAGTGTGCTGGCGACTGGGATAGTGTGAACAGGACAGAGAGAGGTGTCCTTGGAAGACTAGGGGTAGTCTGAGAGTGGAAAGGAGATGACTGGGATGGGCAGGCATCACTTCCTGGCTCTGGGACTCACGTGCTATCGGAGGGAACAGTCCACCAAATCTTAGTTCCTACGTGTTCGTCACGTGTGTGCATGTTGGCAGACTGGCAGGAGTCGGTTCTGAGCCCGGTTGTCAGGCTTGGCAACAATTGTCTTTACCCGCTGAGCCATCTCACCCACCCCCAACAGGTCATTTCTGAAAGAACCTTGATTGTTTACTCAGTTCAGAGGAGTTGCTGAGGGGACCATAGCTTGGCCTGTCACGAACTCTGGAGGTGCCTCTATTCCATGAGTGTGAGCCATCTCGGTCTGAGGGCACTGGTGGACTCTGAGCCCCACCTCTGACTTCCAAGAGCTGTGCTGGAGTTAGGGTTACAGGATCAGGTGAGCACTGCTGCCTTGTGTGCTCTGGAGATGGCCGTAGGACTTTAAACTGCATCTTTTTTTGCTTGAAATATTCCTATCATCAGTCACCAGACCCAGTTAGCCTGTGTGTAATTCAGTTTCCCATCCCGCTTTTCCTCCGAGGACTTCCTGGCATCATAAATCTTCTTAAGTCATCGTAAATTTCCTTGGAGAAGGAAGACCAGACCCGGAGGTGCCTTGAAGCTAACTTAACCCCTGTGGGCACAGGTGATCTTCCTGCCGGTAGAGGCCTGGCATGTGCCCCTTCACGTTGGTGGCAGCTCAGTCTCCTGGTCCCAGCACCCCACCAGTGCTGTCTCTGCTGCATCTTGCCCCTTCTCAGAGTCTTTCTAGTGGAGCCCCGTGGGACACCTCTGAGGCTTTGGCACTAGGCCATGGCAGCAGCTGGAGCTGGGTGATTACTGCCATTGTTGTTGTCATGTGACTGTCCTTCTGGCGGACCTGGGCGAGGTAGCCCAGGAAGATATCTGGCAGGGTCAGGGCTTTCGTGGCTGCCAGCCTGTGGACTATGATGCCAACCCTTGGGTAGGGGAGAGGAAGTTTTCTACAGGTCACTGGTGGGCTCCTTTTGGCTTTGCTTTCCTTTCAGTCACTCCTGCTTCCTGCTTGGGTGGCCGGGTTGTCTCGAGGGAGAGCCTGGCACGTAGCATGGGCACAGGCAGGGGAGAGGCAGGACCCTGTACACAGTGGGTGGGGCCTGGCTTCGTGTCTGCCCCAGTTGGAGAAATATCTAGTGCCTGACACTGGTAGAGGAAAGGTAGATGACTTGCTCCCAGGAAGGTCAGGAATCTTTACTGTCCTATGGTCTACCCATCTGGAGCTCAGCTGCCCACGTGTTTGTAGCAGGCGCTGGTGCTTTCTGCCCCTTCCCTCAACTTTCAGGACTAAGTGTTCTGTTTTCACCAGTGATTGGAAAGTTTAGCATCTAGCTGGGGTGACCTTGGCAACTGGAGGACCACCGTACTCAAACTCAACCGGCCATCTGAGTCCCGGGATGTCTTTGTTTCTTCTGTCTGGCTTGGTGGAGTGCAGCCCTGGTCACGTGACTCTGACTGTGTGGTTGACTGTTACCTCCCCAGCAGCCCCAGGCAGTGGGGACTAAGCCCCAGCAAGGAGCACTAGGTCTGACTGGTCTGCTGCTCAGGCTCCTGGGAGGCACCTGCCCTTTGTATCTTCTCCTGAGGTTCTTCACCCCTAGAAGAGTTAAGGAGGCTCTGCATGAGAGGGTTTTCCACAGAGAGGGCCCCCCTGGCCTGTAGGGTTCCAGAGTCCTTGCCACTGCCCTGAGCCCAGTGAGGAAGGAGAGCATTGCCGTTGGGAGCCTTGGGCATGTTACTTGTGTTCTTAGCAGCACAGTGCAGAAATGCCAGCATTGTCCTTACAGCAGGAGCTTTTGGGCTTAGTGGACAGCTGCTTAGAACTGACTGAAGACTTTATGTCATGTGGACATACTGTCCCCAAGAGAGTGCTTCGGTCACAGGAAGGTCCTGTCACAAGTCCCAAATCAAAACCGCCCACTTTGGGGCTGTTGAGATGGCCCAGCAGGTAAAGGCATCTCTTGCCTATTGTTTGATCCCAGAACCTGCATGATGGGAGGAGAGAACTGGCTCCCACAGGTTGTCCTCTCACCCCCGCCACATGTGCACTCTGACACATGTACACACACACACACACACACACCTGGGTCCTAGTTAGCCTGAGTGCAGGTGCTCTCTGTGGGGACTTCTGGAGGCAGCCACCCTCACTGAAGTCACCTGCGTCACATCACTGTCCATCTCACAGCCTGCGTCTAAACTGAAGTGAGGCCGAGGACCAACACCCCCCACACACAGACACACACACGCTGACAGGGCTTATGGCTCTGGAGTGTCCCAGCTCTGTGGCTCAGGGCAGCTGAATCACCGCCTCGTGCCTTTCTCGGAGCTGTCCTGGGTGTGCAGGGGTTGATTTTCACAGCTGTGGTTTTTGTCCCAGAGCCAGGGTCAGACTGTCATCGCTCAGCCCCTCAGGCAGTGTGACAGGGATGTCCTCATGGAGTTTGGGGACACAGGCCCAGGTGTCCCGGGGACCATGTTCGAATTTTCCAGTGCAGCTGAGCAAACACCTGCCGGCTCTGCAGGCTGATGTCAGGGTCGGCGGGGACTTACAGAGCAAAGCCCCAGGGCGTGGTTGCGAGTTTCTGATGCTGATTTTCACCTTCTTGTGGGTAGCACTATCCCCAGAGGTGACTTCAGGTTGGTGCCACTCAAGGAATGACAGCTTGGACTGACGTGAACCTCATTCCTTGATTCTTTTGTGAAGGGTGTTGCTGGCCACTGGGGTGTACATCTGGAGCTCCAGCTACCTTGAAGGGCAGAGGCTGGGAAGGTCCCAGGAATAAAGGCTGGACAGGTATCCCCAACCCTGCCCAGCCCTAGGGACCCTTTCTCAGCCCTCTTGTAGTTCCGAGGCATGGCAGAGTCTCTGGGAAAGAGAGGCCTTCCACACCTGTAGGACCCAAGTTTCGCGTGAGGTGACCATGTAGATCCTGTAGAGAGGGCTGTTAGGGTCCCTGCCCCCACTGTGTTGAGTTGTGCTGAGATCAGAGGGCTGGCTGGCAGCCTGGCGGGAGTCACATTTTATCTGCCCTTTCCTCCCAGTCTGTGTCTGGCTTCCGGCCAAACCACTAATAATAACGCAACTCAGAGTAATCCTTACATTGTGGCATGTGTGGCCTGGTCTGCCCTATCCTTCTGCCCCAGGACGGGCCAGCTTCAGTGTTCCCAAGGGAGGCCGCTCCCTGCCCTCACCTCCCGTGTCCTTTTGCAGGCTCCTCTGTAGACTCTCTGTAGACAAGGCACAGCGAGCATTTATTTCCGGTCATGCTTCTCAGGCCTTACCCAGGCTCCTCTGTTGGCCAGTCAGGAGGAGAGCTGACTTCTGAGAACTTAAGGGGTTCACCGAGGGGGAGCCAGGGCTTGCCCTGGGTCCTGGGAGTGGGCAGGTGTCCTGAGGTTCCAGTAGAGCAGGTGGAAGGGGCTGGAAGGGTCCTGAGCTCAGCCCAGCTGAGGTGACCTTTCATAAACATGCCACACTTAGGCCAGGGACCCTAATCGAAGGTTGCTACAGCCCAGCAAAGAAGCTAGAGACCCTTTTCTGTGGTTTGCTGAGCACACAGGTTTGCCTCCAAGAATATAAACCCTGCCTCCAGTGGAAGATAGTGAATTCCGGTTTCTGGCAGAGTCTCAGTCTCAGGCTGACAGGAGGGGCTGAGGTTGGCTCAGCTGTCCAGGTTTGTGCTGGCATGGTCCAGCGGTCCCTGTTCAGCAAAGGCCCAGGTGTTGGGGAGCACGGGTGCCCCCTTACTCTGCTGCCCACCTGAAACACTCCTGTCTTTCCTAACGTTCTCCAGAACAAAGGGCCACCCTCTCTGCTCCTGTAGGTCCGTCTGCCTGTGACTGTCTCAGAAGTATCCTCCTGGGCCTGTCAGCACGGACAGGCTGTGTTCTAGTGCTGAGCCGGGGTAGACTGTGAGGTACCCTGAGTGAGGGTGAACTCACCCAGTTCTTCACCTCACCTGCTGGTGGGGCTGCCTTTTCTCTTTTATAGATGGGGGAGCAGGGTGGTCTGAGCCGGAGGGAAACCAGCTTGGGGGTGTAAGGACGGCTCTCAGGCTGAACCCCAAAGGACAAAAGGGCTCAGGGTCTGTGGGTGCCCTTCGTGTCCTGGGCGTGTCGATGTTACGTAAAGTGACCTTTGAGGCTGCAGATCTTGGAAGCCCTTAGGATTGCAAACCGTCCTGGAATGGTCCCCATGCATCTGCTTCTGTTACCTCAAGCCTTGGAGTTGTCTGGGCCTACTAGGGTCTTGATATCCCTGAGAAGGGATACAGTGTTCTCCCCCCCTTCCCCCACTGAGTTAAGGGACACCCCCCCTCCCCCAGAGGGGAGCAAGGCAGTGCCAGGCTAGGTGCCTGTTCAGATGCCCAGGTTTGCACAGATGCCTTTAGGAGCAGGAGGTAGCTAACAAGCTGCAGCCCTCAGGCCAGACCCTGTGCTGTGTGGCTCATCAGCACATGGCTACAGCTCCCAGAACCAGGTGGGCAGAAGGGACATGTCAAACGCAAAGACCTGGACAGTCATCCCTGAGGTAGACAAGAAGGCCTGTCTCGAAGCAGTGTGGGTGGGGAGAGGAGGCAGGAGACGGGTGAGCCTCAGGGGGAGCCTTGGATTAAAAGAATCCTGTGCTCCTGGAGACCATTCTGTCTAGAGCCTTGACTTCTCCATCTATACAATGGGACTGTGCTAGCACTCAGCACTGGGGCCTGTGATGGTCTAGGTGGCATGCTTTGAGCGTCTCCCAGCACAAGGTAAGCTAAGTAGGTACTGGCAGGGGCATTTTTGCAGTCGCACTAAGAGACCCGTTTCCCTTTAAAGTGGCTTTCAGGATGCGCGCTGGGCGAGCTCGAGACCCCTTTAGCTCCTCTGTGAGACCACCGTATCCGGCACACAGGATATTTGGGGCTGTGTTTCAGCAAAGCACTGCACCTCTGGGTAGAGGGCCAAGTAGCCATGCCTTCCAGTGCCCTGAGTGTTTGTGGGGACCTTTCTGCCTGTTTGGGGTCCCACCACCTTGTTGGCGCTTGCTCTTCTTTTTGTTCCTTTCTGTGGGGGTTGGCAGCCCAGGATAGACCCCTCCGGTGACAGAACTGCCAGGCAGTGGGTTATTTCACAGCAAGGTAAGTGGCCTGGGGCCTGTCCTGTGGGCACATCCCAGGGAACAGTGTGGTGCTCTGGGACTCGGTGCACTTGGGGTGTGCCATCTGCAGTCCTCTGTTTACTCCAGAACTCACATTTGTCTTGGGCTGAGCACTCAGGTGTACAACTGTCTTCAGGCCCCTCTTTTGGGGAACAGTACTGGGCATCTGCCTGCCGCCAGGCCAGTTGTCCCCTCTTACCAACCTCAGTGCCTTATCTCTGTGATCTGGGCAGCCTTGTTGGACCCCGAGTCATAGGGAAGGAAAAGGTCCGCTGGGGGTCATGGGAAGATAGTGAGCCCCATGGACTGCGTGAGGTGGAACACAGGGATACAAGGTTCCAGGGACCCCCAAGGACGGGGCTAGACCCCATTGTCACAGACACCAGAGCTTTACTTCCAACTGGCAAAATCGGCTGCGAACGCTGTGCTCAGTGGCCCGTGACTAACCCCGAGTGTGCAGCCAGTTGACTGTGTGATCTGAGGCCAGAGGCCACCCAGAGAGGGTTGGTCTCCCCAGCTCCCTTCAAGGTGGCTGGTAGCTCCCAGCGGCAGCTGCCATTGCACTGATTGTTCAGTGGTCTAGAAAATTCTGCGGGCAGGTGCCTGATCCTCACTCGGTGGTCCTTCCTTTTCTGCCCTAAGTATCTCCCTCAGTCCTGTCCAGCGCATCTCTCCTAAGTTGAAATCAGTCTGTATTCTGTAAGGAAAATCAGTTCGGATGTGCACCAGGGGGGCTTAATAGATGGACCTTTGTTACCAGGGTTTTTTTATTTGCTGTACTTCAGCTGCCTCTCCCACCTAACGAGACCCTTTCTGCAACCAAGTCCCTTGAGGATGTGCACAGGCCACAGGGTCCCTGGGCACATACAGATGTGCCCTGGGCACATACAGATTTCAAGGTGACAGGGTTAAAGAGTGCTGGGGGTGGCAGGGCAGGGGGAGGGAAGACTTGCTGTGGCCTGCAGCCCATGGGGCAGCACTCAGGGCTGTGGAGAGGAGAGGCCTGCAGAAAAGTGCAGGTGTGTGCCCAGGCACAGTGTCAAGACCCCGGAGAGGCAGCCCTGGGGGTCGGCAGGTCCTGGCTCTTCCGTGACCTCCACCATGCGGTAGGAGGAGAGGATGCAGGCCTAGGTGTTTCTCCAGCGAGAGAGGCAGGCAGCACAGGGGTCCCGAAGGTCTCACCTATCTGACTTGTTCATATAAATCACAAAGTCTCCGAAGGGGAGACAGATGCTGTCTTCCATGGCTGATGGGAAGAGCTCCTGCCAAGGGCATCTTGGTAATTTCTAGAACAACTGCACAGGCATGAGGTCTTTAGTCCAACAAGATCACTGCCTTTATCTTTTTTTTTTTTTTTTTGGTTTTTCGAGACAGGATTTCTCTGTGTAGTCCTGGCTGTCCTGGAACTCACTCTGTAGACCAGGCTAGCCTCCAACTCTCGAACTCAGAAATCCTCTTGCCTCTGCCTCCCAAGTGCTGGAATTAAAGGCGTGCGCCACCACCGCCCAGCCCGGGACTTTATATTTCGAGCAGACCGGTAACCCTGCGGAATGGCTGTCCACATAGGCTGCACCTGGGAAGCAGGGCTTGGAGGCAAACGTAAAGGCCCCATGGCCAGATGACCACTGTCCACCCTGCATGGGCCTTGGCAGGCTCAGCTCAGCCCACCTGCTTGGAGTGTGTGGTTTCGCAGGCCCCCGGCCCCCCCATCCACGGAGAAGTCTGCCGGGGTTGCTGGCACACAGAGATAAGCGCGGGCCCCCGGGTGGGGGTGATTTATGTCTGCTGGCTGCCGAGTTCAGCCTTCTGCCAGCATCGTGGGAAGTGCGGTGCCTGGCGTCTTCCTACCCACTCTCTCACCCTCCCTCTCCCCTCCTGGAGTCTCACAGACACATGGATGGTGTAGCCGCCCTGTAGTTCCACATGTTCCCCTCGGGGGTTGTACCTGTCCCCAGGTATTCCGTTTGGCCAACCATGCTTAAAGCTGCCTGTGCTCCCGAGCTGAGGGAGCCAGAGGCCACAGGGCAGGCAGTGGTAGGATGTGTGTGTGGCTTGGGCCAGTTCCCAGGCCTCCTGCCCACAGCCCCGCAGGGGCCGACAGCATGAGCGATTGGCTTGCAGGGGCTGCCCGCCACACCGCGCCATCTGTCGGGCTATTGTTGACCACACAAAGGATGGATCTCAGCGGGGCAGGGGCAAGGGCCCAGGCCCAAGGAGTGGACAGAGGAGCTGGTGCCCCAGGACACGCACTCGGTGCAGAGCCGCCTGTTGTGTCCCTGCCATAGTTGAGGCTTTACCTGTATTCTGTTGCTCTACCAGTGCAGAGGTGAGGGGTGACGTGTCATCCCTAGAATCTCCACCTAGCATTCTTTAGCCCCCTTGGTTCTGACCTGATTTATTACTCTGCTAAGATTCCAGGGCAGTTTTATGTACTAGGTAGTTAAGTGGCATTAGAGAGGGCTCCCAAGTAAGTGGCCACTGTTTTAATCAGTGAAGTAAATAAATGACCCCCCTGACAGCTTCCCAGTTCGATACTGGTCTCCCTCAGTGTCAAGACCCTGGCGAAGCAGCGTTATCCATACCTGTGTGTGCACACATATGCGTGTGTGTGAGTATGCATACCTGTATGTACACGTGTGTACATGCGTATGCGTGCGTGTATGGATGCATGTGTATTTCCGTAGGGGCGTTTGTGGGAACATGTCTTTGTGCACTTGTGGGTGTGAGTGAATATGTACTAGTGTGTACATTTGTGTGCACATGTGTGTGTAAGGTGCACAAGGGGGATTTCTTGCCTATGGTAGAATGTCCTCCAGGGCACGTGTCTCCCAGGCAGAGGGGCTTGCCTTGCATAAACCTTCCTTCCATTCCTGAGACCCGGCTGATTTCCACGCTGTTTTAGGATATTGTTCCTCCCTGGGGCAGTCCTGATGCAAACTCTTACTCTGTTCCTGTGTGGGCTGTGCACTGGAGATTGGGGGGTGGGGTTGTATTTCAGTTTGAGGGAACGTTACATCACCTCTTGGTTGATGCCCGGCCTAGCTGAGGGTTACAGTGTTGGGTTTGCAGCCTGGACACTTTAGCCATGCCTGTATGACTGGCCACGGTGATTTCTTCTGAAAATTGGGAAGGTCTGAGGCATCTCTTAATCTCTTGCCCAGCCACGTGGTTCCGTGACTTGGAAGGACTGGCCAACCAAGTAGATGTGCTGAGTATCTTGCCCAGTAGCACAGCAGGTCCTCAGAAGGTTTGTTACCCCTTGTAGAACCCATAGTGCCTACTGGCTCCCTTCTCCTGGCTGCTGGAGCACCGAGGCAGGCAGCTTTGTCTTGGTGTCCGTCTCTAAGGCCATAAAGCCAAGCATGGAGGCCCTGAGGAGTGTGGGTTCCTGGCCCCCCCTGCCATAGGACGTGTGCAGGTCTCTGGGCTCTGTGACTTGATGTTACACCCTCTTTGCTGTCCCCGCCAGCCCTGCATGTCTGCATATTTTTAAGCTGCCTAAATGGAGTACTGCCAGAGTTATTTGGTTGCCAGGGTAACTTGCCCAAGCTTGCACTGTTCCAGCTCTTAGATCCAGACGTACTTAATTCTGCCCATCACAACAGCAATGGCCGTGGGAAGGTTGCCCTTGCTTCCTGCATGACTTCAGGGCTTGGAGTTGGTCACAGGACGGTCTGGGATACCACCCCCATCCCAGTCCCTATACACCCCTCATCTGAAGAGCACTAGGCCTCAATTCTGCCCCTGTGGGTGAAAGAGAAACACTCAAGGTCCAGGAGAGAGGAGGGCCCAAGGCTGACCGAGCTAGGTGAGCCTCTATCTGCCCATCCTGTGGAATTTTATGGGTAGCCTGAGGTGGGTGTGCCAACGTGGTCTTGGCCTACATATTCCGGAAGATTCAGGCAGGTTCGCAGCTCTGGGAGGAAGGTATGAGATCCGTCTTCCCTCTCAGGCCTCCCTTGGATCCTAGAGAAGGGACTAGTTCACCTGGGCTGCTTTTTGTGGTTTTTTCTTTTTTTTTGGCGGGGAGTGGGGAAGCTGAGGCTGATGGAGAGAAGGGCACAGATCGGGATGGAACTGAGATTCCCTAGAGCCTCTGGGTGCATCTGGCATGATGAGGATGGGCTCTCAGGAGCCTGTGGATTCCAGGGCAGGGGAGACTGGGATGCCCACAGGGCTGTGGAGTGTGGTTTGGTGCCCGTTCTCCAGCTGCCTCTTCTGTGTGAGCTTCCTTGACTGCAGAGTTCGGTCATGTGCTGCTTGGCATCAGAGAGCAGCCCCAGGAACCAAACCACTGTATGCAGTGCCCGCTGGCTCCTGTGCAGTGTGAGATAGTCCGAGTCTTACAGTGACCGATTGAGAAAGACATAATGGGGTCAGACTTCCTAGTCTTGGGGAGGGGCGTGAGTGAACCCTAGAGATCCCCCCCCCGCCCCCAGGCTGAGAAGACAGGACCTGAGTTGGACTTCCCTCGTGTGCTTTTGGTTAGGGTGGCGAGCTGAGCCCATGGGCTTTTGGGGTCTGTGTCTTTGACTGCAAGCTGGGAAGTTGAGAGTGTTTATGAGGAGTTACCCGGAAGTTGTCATGTGAGGAGCTGCTGCTGGTGTCCCTGTGTCACAGCCCAACACCTCGATTTCCAAAGCAGAGCAAGGGGACGCCCAGCCCGAGTGCCGTGAAGGCAAATGGGGCGTGGGTCAAGTGCCCTGTGGCTCCTGCAGGCCGTTGTTGGGCAGTGGCAAAGTCCCGTCGGCTGCCCCAACGCACTGGAAGCACCAAGTTGTCATGGGCCATCTACTCTTAATGACACAGGACTAGTTTTCCAGGAAGGAGGGGTGGGGTGTCAGCTGGTCTCCCTAAAGCCTGTGGCCTGGTGGTTGGGTCTGCCCATCTAACTTAGAGTTTCTTCTACATCTGCCTTTCTCGAGGCTCTTGAGCCACAAGTGTAAGAAGAGGACCAAAGATGTGGAGTCTGCCGGGAGTCACAGAGGAGCTTCCTGGCAATTGCCTGTCTCCAGCCTCTGGTATCGGCGGTCTCGATTGAGGTGGGCACTGTCACCCTGTACATGGGGTAGAGAGCTTGGCCACCTGTGGCTTTTGGGCCATTGAAAAGAGCAGTAGTCCTACCTTTCTAAATGCTGCCCTTCCTCCAGGATCACAGGGGAAGGACAGGAATGCTGTCCCATATTCTGGCCTGGGCTTCTGTTAAGGTTTGGTTCTAGTCTCCGGGTAGGAGGAAGTCCTTGCAAGGAGCAGTGGGCGAGTGAGAGGCAGTTGTTTCTGCTATAGTTTGGAGCATCACAGCCAGGGCCGGTAGGTCAGGATTAACCTGGTCTAGCGTGGGGGGTCTGCCCCCAGCCTGATGTGGGCATTTAAATTCCCTGCCAGCTGATATGATGAGCTGTCTTTGGCAGGTTCTGGGCTGTGTTATCTTGACAGGACAGGCTCTGGCCAAGTGGGGGCGGGGCTAGTGCTGCACATGTCCCCTCTCTCTGTAAGTACTTTGGCCCCAGGCCCTGGGGAGCTCTTGCCTGTTTGGTACAGCTGACTTCCCAGTGCATTGTAATAGGCAGTAGGTATCCCTGGAGGGAGCCTGGCTTCTCCCCTTGGTCTGGGGCTGCCCGTGTCACTCAGGGAGGCCTGCCCCCTCTCTAGGCTTAGGTTTCAACTCCGGGATCCCGGGGCCTTGGTGTCCACTCAGAGCTGTCTTGAGGTTGTTGATTCACCAAATTGCATGCTTGGTGGGGTTTTGTGATTGGCAGCTGGCAACTCTCTCAGCTCGGTTCCTTGTCCTGGAGACCTTTCTTCAGGACACAGGGCTGACTGAGTACACTGTGTTCCACTGAGGTCTTCGAGCGTCCACCTCCCCGCCCCCAGCATTCCCCCCGACCCCCGAGAGCACACTACCCTCTTGGTCCTGGGTGTGTGTGCACACGGCGAGAACAAGAGCTCCCACAGGCTGTGTGCAGAGCCTTGTCTGTCTCCTGGCACCGAGGGGTCACCTGGGGTGGCGTGTTGATCATCCTTGCTGCCCCGTGGTTTTGTTCTAGGTGATCTTGTCACCACTGTCCACCTGTCCACCTGTCCACCTGTCTTGTTTTGTTTTTTTGCTTGACCAAGCTAGCATGGAGCTTGGGGCGAACCTCCTGCCTCAGCCTCCCTACACCTGACATCCTCACTCATGGGTATCTTGCCACCAGACTAGTTGTGACTCTTTTATAGATCGGGGAACTGAAACCAGAAACTTCCCAGGCTTGCGGACTAGGATGGCTCAGTGGGTAAAGCGCTCGCTATGTAAGCACGAGGACCAGAGTTCAAATCCCCGGGGTCCACATAAACATCTTGGTGGCAGTGGTTCAGAGGAAGAGACCAGATCCCCTGGAGCCAGCCGGCTGGCTGGCCAGACCAGCTAGATCTGCAGACTCTGGGTTCAGATGGGAGACTCTGCTTCAGTCTGTAAGGTGGAGAGTAACCAGGGAAGGTATCTAACATGAGCCTGCGGCCGCCACGTATCCACATGAATTACACCTGCAAACACATACGTGATCACACACGCCCGGAAAAATAAGCTACAGGACTGATCTTCCTGCCTTCCCTAGGTGTGGCTCTTCAGCTGCATCTCTTGGCCACAGGACACGAGGGCAGGCAGACCTCAGTGTCCCCTTTGGCACCTGCTCTGGGCCGAGAAGCCTCAGGGGCTTGTGCCTAACGGCTGGGGCTCCTGAGCCCAGGCAGCAGCTGGCTGGGCTCGTGAAGCACAAAGCAGTGTTCGGTGGTGGAGGGGTGCCTGGCAAAGAGGTGGTTTTTTTTTTTTTTTTTTTTTTTTTTTTAAGAGTTTCAAAGTGGGTGGTTGTTCACGAGAAAAACTTGGGGAAAAGTTAAAAAAAAAAAAAAGTAAAATAAAAAGCGCAGCTCACTCACACAGCCGGGGCTTGTTGGAAAGCGTCCTTCAGGATTGTTGTTTTCTTCTAGAGCAAGGGTGTGTCAGCTGCTGGTGTGACAGGCGTGTGTGTGGTCAGCTTGGACGCCTCCTGGCTCGGGCCCCACCTCTCTGCTGAGCCAGAGGTGGAGGGTGGGGGCGGGGAGAAGCGCAGGTCTTATTTCCTTCAGAGCAGACATCAATAAACACCTACCACAGAGCCCAAGTGTACACTCAGGCTCCGCCAGACAGGCACGCATGATCTGATGTCCACTGGAGGGATGGGGTGGTGGTGGTGGGGGTGGTGATGATTTTCCAATCGCGTGTTTAATAGTTAGCATTCTCCTAGGGGAAGGTGTTAGCAAGCCTGTCATCTCTGTGGCAGGGTGCCAGTCCAGAGACCCAGGGCTTATTTTGGCCACTTAGGTCTGAAGCAGGAGGTATGTCATGGTGGTGGGATTGTGTAATGGAGGAGAGTGCTTACCTCAGGCCACTAGGAAGCTGAGAGGGTCACAGGGGAAGAGATTCTTCTGGACAGAACACAGCTCCCAAGAATGCATTTCCAGTGATCTGCCTTCAACTCTCTTTTGAGAAGATTCTACAACTTCTGTGTAACGTCAGCAAGCCTGCTAATGGGATAATTGATTGATTATGACAAAACCTCGGGATCCAGTCACCTTCTTAGTGACCAGAGCTTCCCGTGGGAAGCCAAGCTTCTGACATGTGATTCTTTACAGAGGGGTGGCTTTATAGCTACACTGTAAATGGAGTCCCTCCCTCCTTCCCTCCCTCCCCCTCCCTCCCTCTCCCTCCCTCCTTCCTTTCTTCCTTCCCTTCCTCCTTCCCTCCCTCCCTCCCTCCTTTTCTTTTTCCCTCCCTCCACCCTCCCCCTCCCTCCCCTCCCTCCTTCCCTCCTTCCTTCCCTTCCTCC
>NW_021604602.1:3786076-3793337 GCF_004785775.1 Grammomys surdaster | reverse complement strand
TCCCTCCCTCCCTCCCTCCCTCCTTTTTTCCCTCCCTCCACCCTCCGCCTCCCTCCCCCTCCCTCCTTCCCTCTTTCCTTTCCTTCCTCCTTCCTTCCTTCCCTCCCTCCACCCTCCCTCTCTCACACCTTCCCTCTCTCCCTCGCTCCCTTCCTTCCCACCTTCCTTCCTTCCTTCCTTCCTTCCTTCCTTCTTTCCTTCCTTCCTTCCTTCCTATTCCAGACTCTTATGAAATAGAAATTTTATTTTCCCCAGTGAGATTGTAATTCCTGTCCCTCGTTTTCTTGGGTAGAGACAAATGACTGGCCGTGTGCCAGGGAAGAGGGACTCAAGGCTGTTGTAAGCTGTTGTGGGGCACTGGCTCTTGTCCTGGCCACACCATCCACTGGCCCCATGACCTCGGACAAGTCGGTGGCCACTTTTGGCAGGGGCCAGCTGCCAACCAGTCCCTTTGTTTCTGTGACCCAGGCTCTGAGGGTTCCCTCTCAAGGCCTTGTGCATCTTCCCTGCTGGGAGTAAAACATTGGCTGTTATTTGTCCCCTGTGGAGTGGTGACACAGAGGGCGGATCCCTCATACCCTGCCCCTCCTGCTGGGCTCTCCTGGAGGACCAAAGCCTATTTGCTCTCCTTAGTAACCAAATATTGACCTCACCCTGGCACTGGTTCTCGGCTAACCTTTGGGTCTGTCCTGGTTCATATCTCCCTTAAGGAAGCACAGCATTGTGGGCAGGTGCTGTTGGCGTACTGCCAGGGCGGACCGTGCCCACCTGTCTCCACCCACGATGGCCACCTGTGCTGGAGGGTATTGGAAGCTTTCAGCTCCCTGTTGATGGAAGGCTGTTGTGGGGCCCAGAGAGTGGAAGGGACCTGTCCAGAAGCACACAGCAAGGTGGTGGCTGGGCCAGGCCTTGATCACAGACCCCTGCCACCACCACCACCACCACCACCACCACCACCACCACCACCGGGATTCTGTTCTGTGACTGCAGGCATTCAGGTACCCCCTTATTGTGGGACCTCAGGTGCACCCCTTATCTTGCTAAGAGCCTGAGGTGGAAGATGTTTGACTCTAAGAAAGGCTGGGACCCTCTGAGATAAGGAACTTTGAATCTGGGGACGGTGTTAGCTAGAGTAGATGGTGCCTTCTGTTGGTAGGAATCTTCAGTAGGTAGCAGGGCACTCCTGGCTCCCACTCTGTTCCAGTGGGGACCCTATGGGGTGAGAGAAGCTTGTAGCACAGAAAAATGAGGGTGATCAGCTGCTCTCCCTGCCACAGATGCCAGGATTTGGTGTGGGGCGTAGCCTTGGAACCCCGAGGTTGGGCATGTTTCTTTCCTGGTCAGAAATATTTCATGCTGGGCTAGGCCAGCATCAGCAGAGGATCTCACCTTTAGGATGGGTCGGGGTGGGGGGGGGCGGGGATAATGGGTGGGTTCCTCTGAAACCAAGGCTGTGGCCAGAGGTGAGCAGCTCTGCAGGGGCTGGTGCTGAGGTGAACACAGGCTTCTCTGGAAATGGGAGGAGATGGTTGAGAGGCAAGGGCAAGCGCTTCAGGGAGTGAGGCTCAGGCGTCTGGAGAGTTGAGCTGGGAAGCAGTGAGCGGATGATCCCAGGAGATGGCTTGGTAACCTTCCTGAAGGAGTAGACGGCAGGGGAACCATCTGCTGCAGGCTTGGCGTCTCCGTGCCACAGTTCAGAGGGCAGAGAACCCGCCCTGAGCCTCTGGTCAGCCACAGTTGTCTAGAGTGCCAAACTAGAAGTGTCCAGAACTGTGGTCCTGCTGCCCCGCAAGCTTGGCCAGCCTCTAGGAGAGAATAGGCTTGAGTTACACTCCAAGGAAGCTGCCCCTAGGTGGACCCTGACCTCGTACACTAAGATCTTGCCCGGTTTGCAGGGACCCAGTCTGGCCTGCTCCTTCCTGCCGGTTTCTATAGGACTGGTATACAGCCTGGGGCAGCAGTGAAGGTCACCCTTCCAACATCCAAATTTAAGTGATTCATCTCCTTTGTGGAGGGCCCTCTTCCTGTGGAGGCTGTACTGAGGTCGGTACCACATGGGGAATGAATGGCCCGCTTGGGATTCAAACCCATAGCTTGTGCTGGTGGCGACTTGGAGGAGCTGGGAGAAGATTATAACTCCCTCTTTCCCAACAGGGCTCTAGCCCCCACATTCCAGAGTCTGTCCACCTTCCCCAGAAGCCCCATGTGGGGGCCCCAGCTTCTTGCTTACAGATGATGACCTGAGGGACTCAGAGGTGACTAGTCACTGGCACAGAGTCATATATCTGTGAGGTATGACAAGTTTTTCTGTGACTAGAGAGGGCCAGATACCGTGCAGTAAGTGGAGGGTTTTCCAGGCCATGCCCAAAGCCAAAGGCGACCTTTGAGACCTGGGCATTTGTGACCCTCCTTCCTTGTCGTGGGGAGAACTTTGGGTCCAAAGGTTCCAACAGTATACTATATTTCTGGGTGAAGGCCTCTGGCCGAAGGGTCACTGAGTGAGCTGGTTGGCAGCCCCCTGCATCTCGGTGCCAGTGCCTGCGGTAGCTGCCACCCTTTCCCCAAAGGGCCTTATACAGGTGCTGCCCCATGTCTCGGGAGGTTGGGGAGCCTGGTGAGCCTGGTGCAGGTTCCCACTGTGCTGAGAGGCACTGGAGATATGACCCTGCCAGCACACATAGGCTCACAGACTCACCTTTGACTGGCATGGTGCACCCTTTTTCCATGGCCTGGTCCTAGCTGCCCGCCTTCCCTGCATCTGTAGCGCTGTTTAGCGACCCCCACAGTGACCCGGTGGAGGCATATGTTCAGCTGAGTTCAGGTTAGCCCTGCATAAACCCTGCACAGCCTTCTCACAGCAGAGCACTGTGCTGGGGAATCCAGAGACCTCTCAGTCCCTACAGTATCCTTCAGGGTGGACGTTTTTCCCTCAGTAAAACTGGGGCTCTGTGTGTGTGTGAGGGTGACACACAGCCTAGACTCCGAGTGTAGGTGTCAGTTTCCATGGGTACCTCCACTAACTACAGCTTCGGAGGCCTAAACAACCTTTGACTCATGAGGTCAGAAATGCTGAAGAGGCCCACAGGGATGATTTGAGGGAGATAACCTCCTCTCACCTCTTCTGGGCTTCTAGAAGTTTCAGTTCTGTGACTTCAGCTGGAACATTGGTCTGGTTTTGCGCGAGATCATTTGTGCCAGAGTGTTAGTTCATCACTTGATTTTGAGGGGTCACCTGGATCTCAGCTGGAGCTCCCTTTGCCACTGGGGGGGGCAGGGTTGTTTGCATACCCTCAAGACTATGACGTGAGTCTCTTTGGGGGTAATGCTCTTTTACTCACTTCTGTTGGTCACCCAGGCTGAGCTTCCACAGAACGAGGCCCTTCTGCCGTCATTAGGGGAAACTGAGGCACGAGGATGCACGGAGGGGCGATGCCGGGGCTCTTGGCCCCGGCCCACTGCCTTTCCTGGTGTACATGTATGCACGTTGTGTGTATGTGTGGTTGGTGAATGTCCTTGCTAGTTTGGGTGTGTGCACATGTGTGTGTAGGTCTCGTGAATGTGTACGGAGAGGCCAGAGGTCAACGGCAAGTGTCATTCTTGATCACTCACTACCTTTAGCTTTTGAGTCACGGTGTCTCCCCAAACCTGAGACTTAGGGATTCAAAAGGATTTTTTTCTCATGGGTTCTGGGGATCTGAACTCAGGCCCTCTTGCTTGCTTAGCAGTCACTTTAGCAACCGAGCCTTCTCCCCAGGCCCGGCACTACTCCTTCTGACTGGTCTCCTGTGCACTGGCCTCTGCTCAACACCTGTTAACGGTCCCAGTGGCTGGAGAATGCCTCCCCAGCAGGAAGCTTAGCCAGGGCAGCCCTGCCAAGCTGGGCTTATCCCTAGTCTTTTCCACCACCCTGCTGTTGGTTAGCTTCTGTTTACAAGCCCTGCCTCTCTCCTCCCTGGGCAGACCCTCACTGTCCCGTTTAATTAATTGCAGAGATGCTGTCTCCCGGGAGATGGAGTCACAGCCCTGTCATGCCCTCTGGATGGTCTGGGCCTTCTGCCCTCTTTTCTTGGATCGGGTAAAGGACTGGAAATAGGAAGGGGCTTGTCCAAGTTCATGAAGAAGGTTGGACAGAGAGCCGCTGCTGACAGGTGGCTTCCTCCTGTCCACCAGACTCATTCCCACATACAGACTTGCCTCCCCGCCTCCCGCAGGCTCCCTCCAGGATCCCAGGTATCCACGGAGGCCTCTGTTAGGGACTTCTGCCGGGTTGTCTGGAGGCAGGCTAGGAACGGTCCTGGCAGTGGGGTGCCTGGGCATCAGGAGTTCCTTGTGTCACGTTCTAGAGGCCTGTTTGATGCCAGGACTTTTTTACCTTTTAAAAAAGAAATCACTAACAGATATATGAAATAGTAAGCTTAGGGAACAAAATGGCCACCAGTCCCCCTGGCACCCCTTGGCCATTACATTGACAGCAAACAAGACACGCTGGCCCCAGATCTTTCTAAGAAGCAGGTTCCCCAGGCAGATCAGGGCAGGATGGGGGCGGGGAGAGGGCTGTGTGTCTTCTGTTTTCCCCCAAGAGCCAGCAGCGTCTGGCACTGTTCCTTCTCCTGTATGGTTTTTCATTCTTCCTGTCTGGCAGCTTGTCTGTAAACAGTATATGGCTGTGCTCCACAGGGTTCCAAAGCCTTACATAAACAGGGTCCCTAGTGTCCCTCAGGGACCTGCTCCCCTGAGATGTATCCTTGATAGCCGTGTTCCTCGGATGTGTTTATTTTTACCATTATTTGAGCACTCTATGTCTGGCCTCCTGGGGAGGCCGTGCTGGCGGATGTCCTGTCCCTGTGTCTTTGTCCACCTGTGTCTCAGTTTCTGGAAGGACTGAGCCTTTCAGCTGCAGAAAGCCAGCCGGGTACCCTGTCCTGCTGGGCAGCCAGCGGACCTCCTGCTGCCCCCTGTGGGTCATGGCTGGCACTGTCCTTTCCACCTGTCAGTGTTTGACAGGCCATCTCCCTAGCACAGGCTGTCTTCTCCATGGATGGGTAGCTAGGGTCTTCTCCCCTTCGTGGCATCTCAGTCTCCTGTGGTGAGTGTCCTTTGCTCTGTTTCTGTGGGGTTGAGGGATTCTGTGTGTGTGGGCAGCTCTGAAGTGGAACTTAGTCATACCTACTCCATCCGGCTGTGTGGCCCCTTGGCTTCTGACATTGGTGAAGTATCTGTTTCTAATCTTCCTGCAGTTCGGACTGTCTGTGACTTTTGTTGTTGTTGTTTTCTTAGTTAAATGCTTTTGTCTCTGAAGGTTAAATTTAATAAAATGTTATAAAAATGAAAAGCAATATCAGAATGGGTGCATATACTAAAAATATATGTGTATGTCTATAGATATTTATACATACACAGATAACACTTCTACATTTAGAAAAACATGTGATCCAATGTCATTTATTTATTTATTTATTTATTTATTTATTTATTTATTTGGTTTTTCAAGACAGGGTTTCTCTGTGTAGCCCTGGCCGTCCTGGAACTCACTCTGTAGACCAGGCTGGCCTCGAACTCTCGAACTCAGAAATCCGCCTGCCTCTGCCTCCCAAGTGCTGCTTTATTTATTATTTAAAACATTACATTCATATACATACGTACATATATGTGTGTATGTATATATGTGTATGCATGTGTGTGTGTGCGCACACGTGTGTGTGCATGTGTGTGTGTTTGTGTGCGCACATGCGCGTGTCACCATAGCAGATGTAGCTCAGTGTATCTCGGTCAGAGAGTAACTTGCAGGAGCTGGCTCTCTCCCATCAGATGGGTGCTGGGGTATAACTCAGGTTGTCAGGTTTGGCCGCAAGCACCCTTACCCGCTGAGTGGTCCCACCAGCCTTTGTTTATTAGTTTTAAGATAGAGTCTTAAAATATATAGCCCAGGCTGGACCCCAGCTTCTGGTCTGCCTGCCTCAGCCCCTGAAACCAATAACCCCTGCTGGGGTTACTGGAGTGCAGCAGTACCCTGGCCCAGCGAGTTTTAGTCTCAGCACTGTGAAGTCATTGCCACGTTATCGTCTGCACCGCAGAGGGAAGCCTGTTTCCACCAGGACCTCTCTGCTCCAAGGCAAGCCACGGTCCCTTCAGCTCTAAGGGTTGCCTCTCCTGGACAGTTCACACAAATGCTGTGACACAGGCTGGGTGTTGGCTTATGCCTGTGGTCCCAACACAGGAAGCTAAGGAGGTCAAGGCCAGCCTAGGCTACATGAGAGCCCATCTTTTAAAAAAAAACAAAAAACCCAGCTTCTTTGCTGTGACATAATTTGGTCCAGGTCACACAGATTGTAGCCATATTAGAACAGCCATGTTTTACAGCCGTGTTTCACGTGTAACTAACTTACCTTTCTGGAACCACTTTCTGTGCGTGAGTGACGTGGAGTCCCTTCTCCCCACCCCGCCAGCACGGAGCACCATGTAACCACCCCCTGAGGGAGTGACAGTTTTTTGTATGTTCAGTCTTTCTTTTCCTACAGTGCTGGCCAGGTGGAGCTCTTAAGTTTTACCGCCCAACTGGGTGTGTTCTTGTTCTTGCAGACTCAGTGAAGTCCTGTCCAGCAGGATCTGCCTGGAGCCCCCTCTTTATCTTGCTGCGGGGCACCGGATCCCCACCCCTGCTGCTCCTCCCACACACTGGTCACCCAGCTGCACCTCTCACCCCTGCACAGAGCTGGAATGTCCCTGGTGTGTCCTTGCCCTCCGTCCTTCCGCAGTCCCTGGCTCTGGGGACCCGAGTGCCATCCACCAGTCGCTTTCTTGGTCTTCTCTTGGTGTCAGCTGAGGCTTGGTGACCGCACTCCCGCCCCCTCCCCCCCAACACTTGCTGTTTCTGTGCTCAGACCCAGCACAGTGCTGGAGACAGGGCTGGATCTGACTTAGAGTTCTGCTCGACTGGTTATCTGTCAGTCAGGGCCAAGAGGCTGGGGAGTTGGGGCAGCCCACTGGTCCCAGCCCTTAGGAGTACTTTAGCACCGCCCAGAGAGTCTTAAAAACACACATTGATGCCCAGTACTCCCACCCCACTCAGTTGTCCCCAGAAAGAAATCAGATCCTAGAAGTTCCCCGAGGGTAGGCGTCAGGTGTGCCATGCGTGTAGCTGGGTGCTGAGAGCCGTGGGCTTTGTCCTGACTGGTTGACAGCTGCACATGGTCATTGTTATAGGTGACACTGGGGCAGGCAGTGAAGAGGGCATTGTGAGTGTGCGGCTGCCCTTGGTCTG
>NW_021604602.1:3742359-3786066 GCF_004785775.1 Grammomys surdaster | reverse complement strand
GGAAGGGCCTCAAGCTTGAGACACAGCAGATGTTCACTGAGACTCATGCCTGTGACTGGGAACACGATTCTCTCCTCGGGGCCCACCTGGACACTAGAACTTTGCAGAAGTCACGGTGCCCTGTACCGTCCTGCACACCCCCTGGTAGACTGACACTTGGGGAGAGTGCCCGGCTCTCCTGACCAGCCTTGCTCGTGTTTCCTGATACACACCTCCCACTGACGCCTTGCTTTAGCTGTAGGCCGTTCCTGAGCCTCTCAGGGCTACAGTGGCAACCAGAAAGCAATGGGGAGCCACACAGCTTCCGTGCTCACGGGCACTGGTGCAGGTGCCACTGTGCACGTCAGGGGCCACACGCCTGCATTTGGTCTGTGTGGTGTCAGTACACACCAGCCTCCCGTACATACGCTCCGCCTTTTGTTTGCCGATCAGAGGTGTCCTTAGCTGGGGCTCTTCTGCAGGGAGAAGTGTCTGGTTTCCCAGTAGGCACACTCTGCTTTGCCTCGTCTCCAAGGCTGTACCTCTTCAGTAGACACAGTTGTCCTTGTCACCGACCCCTCAAGCTCAGGCCCCTCCCAGAAAGGGATGCACTGCTCTCCTGGTCCCAGGGGTGTCTGGCTCCGCACTCTCTGGCAGACAGCCTGCTCTGGGATGGAGAATCTTGCCACCTACCTGACCAGTCCCTGAGGAACAGAGAAGCCAGAATGAACCCATCTCTCATTGAGGAAGGGAGGCGCCTTTCTATGCAGTCTTGATGGCTGTACCCTCACTACAGACTCGCTAAGGAAACTCCTGTGTTCCAGAGACTTCCACCCAGCAGAGTCAACAACTCCTTGGTCTCCCCTAGCAATGGGGAGCTCATCCCCTCTCTGGTAACCTTGAATTGTTGTGAAGCTTGGTGGCTCTTCTCAGTAGACTTGTATGAGCAGAGCGCCCAGGGAGTCGTGCAAGGGCTCCGACAGCAGAGGAGCAGGGTACCCAGGAGCGTGTCCCTTCCCAGACCTTTCTGACCTGGCACACGGGCAGCAGCTACCAGGAACGACCGCCCTGGACCATCTGCTGTTGAGCAGGAAGCGCTGTCAGGGTGGCCTTTGCTGCCATATGGAGCCCAAGGTGAGAAAGGCTGCCCGGGGAAGAGGAGGCCACAGCATCTGTGCCCCGGTGTCCGCAGTAAGACCGAGCTACCACCCGCTCCCAGTGCCCATGGCCACCTTCCTACCTCCCCGAGCCCCAGGTCCTTTATCTGTAATCCAGGGGTGTCCAATAACAATGAGAAACGGGGACTGGTGTCTGGGAGGCCCATGGCTGGCCCTTCATAAGCATGTGTGGTCATGCTGGTACTTGCTTGAAAGGTCCTGTCTTATGGTGATCCTGGTGCTTGAACCCCTGTAGCTGGGGTCCCAAGAGCCCTGAGAGGAGAGTTTGGGGCCTGTTCTCACTGGCCCTGTCCTGCCTGCATGACTCTGGGAGGTCCTGGGCTCTGTTGACGGACTTTCTGCAGTGTCAGGTCTGAGGGGATCTGTGGGAAGAGTGGGCTTGCATGTGCTGGGAGGGAGCTGGGAAGCACAGGCAGAGGTTGTGGTCACTCTGTGCTCACAGAGTAGGGAGGTCCACCCTCAGACCTGCCCTCGCTATTTTCCATGGCCCACTCTGGCTGTGTGTTGGGGTTTGTCCCAGAGCAAGGCATGGCGGGCCTCTCTTCTACGGGCTTCCCATGCCGAGTGTGTGGGGGAACCGTGTCTTCCCCTGTGCAGGCAAGTCCAGGGCTGTGAGGAAGAAAGCAAGGATGCACGAACCTGCTTCCCAGGGGAGATGTGCCCTCAGACTGGCCTTCCTCCTGCCCGGCCAGAGGGGGAAGGCGCTTGTGACTGGTGTAGCTGGGCACAGTCCCCCTAGAGGGCACCACGTGCCCAGGTCACCTGCTAATGATCTGCTGAGAGGTCTGGTTGTCCCCAGACCTTGAAGATGGTGACAAAATCGGGGAAGGGAGACGTCAGGATCTTGCTCAGAAGGAAGGGTTGCTACAGAGGCAGCCCTGGTGGGGAACCCAGAGGGGAGGCACACAGCTTCCCACTTTTTCCTCAGAACCTTCCCTCACGGCTCCTGAGCTCTCTGCCCACCCCACCCGACTGTCGACTGTCGTGAGGCTTTCTGTGTGGAGGTGTGGTGTCACGCCCCCTCCCAACCCGCCTCTCTCAGTCGGTAGTACTTGATATGCCCTCCCTGCCCAGGAGCCCACTGGGGCATGGACTAACTTCGCTGCCCTTTAACTGGCTTCTTCTGTCTCTGCTTCTCCATATCTGTCCTTAGGCTTCCTGGGGCTCACTCCCTAAATACACCCCCCTTCCCACACCCACACCCCTTCATTCTTTGAGAGCTCACTGCAGCTGCTGCTGCTGACTGTGGGAGCTCATGGCCTCAGAGCCAGGGGCAGGAGGCCACAGAAGGGGCCGAGGTGGTAACATCTTGCCAGGAAGGGACCCTCCTCACAGGCTTTGAGCAGCCTGAGGCCTGAAGGTCATCAGCAGGACAAGCTCAGGGCACTTGAGATGGAGCGGTGACGGTGTCCATCGGGAAGTCTACCCACAGGTCCTCTAGGAAGCTGAGGATGCCCAAGGACGGAGAAACAGGGGGGCTCGCATCTGCTGCTAGGAAGCGGGCTGTACAGAAACTGGACCATGACCCTCCCAGAACTGGACTGATGGGTGCCAGGAGGATTGGGTGGATCTCAGAGGACACCTTAGCCAGCTCTTCATTCACCGGCCCCTCCCGTGGGCACTTACTTCATTTTTGCCTGCAAGCAACTTAGCTGAGAAATGGTGTTCCTCTCCCTTGTGGCCTAGCCTTCGTTACTGTGTGGGGGCGGGGGCCCTGGGATTAATTTAATTACCCACTCCACTCCTGGAGCCTGGGAGGCTCCTGATGAGCTCATGAGTGAGTTTCAGGGACAGCGAAGAGTGTGGGCCTCCTCAGGGAGTGGTGTCCAGCCTTGCAGCCCCAGCCTGGGGAGCCATTCTCACTGTCCTTCTTCTCTGCTCCCGACCCACGGGGAGCCCAGAGGCCCAGCTGCCTGGCACTGAGAGAGTCTGGTCTGGGAGACAGGGTGGGGACAGGGTCTCACGTGGAGAACTTAAGCTGAGTGCCTGGTGTGTGTGTCGGGGAGGGGTGGGAGAGGCTAAGAGGCGGGAATGAAGCTACTCTTCTAATTCAAAAGGAAGATCTCTTCTTGCCCTGGGATTATTTGGAAATTGACTATAAATGGCTTCAAGAAAAAGTTGACACGTTCCTCACGTGAGACACACCACTGACTGAAAAAGTAAATGCTAAAGGCCGGAGACTTCTCACCTACCCAGCAGGAATCCACCGAGGGAGATGGGTGGGTAACCCGCTTGCTTTCTGAATGATTCCATGGTCGAAAAGGACAGTGGTAGTGTGTATACCCGTTAACATCTTTACTTGGTGGTGTTGGCTGGGCCTCCCCCTGGGTTGGGGACTGTGCCTGGGGACCAAGAGCGTGCATGCATGCGTGCGTGTGTGCGTACTGCATGCTCACCACCATGCCAGGGAATTTTACTGTAGCATGGAATCCAGAAGAAAGGTGTGTAGGAAGGTTCACGCATCTCTGAGAGCAACCCAGTTCCATCACTCCAGAGCTCTGTCCAGCGTGGTCCCAAAGGCTGGCCTGCAGAATGGGGCTAGCCTTTCAGCTCAAGGGATCCTTGTAGTTGAGGCTGGCTTCAAGCTCTCCGTGTTTCCAGAGGCTGCCCTTGCTCTCCTCATCCCCCACTGTCACCTGTGTTGAGTTCACAGGCATGGGTCGCCACACAGTCTCTGCAGTGCTGAGGGCTGAACTCAGGCCCTCATGCATGGTAGGCGGGCAACCTACCAACTGAGCCTCATCCCGAGCCCTCATAGGTGTGGGCTGCTGGAATGTCCCCACCCGCTGCTGCACAGCTGGTGTCCCCTTTGGCAGCTTGTAGGATCTGGAGAGTCCCGTTTGTTCTGTGTTTGCCTTTCTACTCTCAGAGAGACCTGGCATACCCTGAACGGGAAGGCTTTTCCCAGCATGCCTGTGGGCAGAGTCATCACAGGCATTGTTCTTGGGCATTATCTGACCCATGAGTAAACGGAGGCACCTCTGGCTGCAGCCCCTATGGATGGTGAGAGTCCTCATCAGGGCCTTGTAGGCAGGGCCCAAGCAGAGAGACTCCTGTGCTTCCCCGGAGTGTGTGAGGAACCTTGAATTCTTGGAAACTCAGTGTGGAGCTGTGCAGTGAGGCTGGGCCCCCCGGGCAGCATTGCCCATCGGAGCTACCCTGTGCCCGGCACTGTTGTCATTCCTGAGGATGTGCCGGCCCTCCTCTCCTCCCCTGTAAAAGGCTCCACATTCCTAAGAGGTGACTATTGGGAATGAGGAGGAGGGAGGTTCTGGTTTTTTTGTTCTCCAGTCCATGGGTTGGGCCTTGCTCCCCGTTCCCACACTTTTTCCTGTTCTCTGCTGTACCAGATGATCTGCCGGGCCCTGTGGATCTAGGCTGAGTGGGTGGGGGCTCCTCAGTGTTCTTTGGTACCCCCTGGGGAACAAAGTGTCCCTTAACAGGCAGGTCAGAGCCCGCCTGTGTGAGCATAGGCATTCCTGGGGACTTTAAGTTCCTGATGGCCAGCGGTGGGCTCCATAACTACTCCTTACTAGAGCCTGTGGATGGGATGAAGGAGAGGGGCAAGATAGCAACGTGAGGCCTGAGGCGGGCTTCCCTGGGGTCATGCTGGCTTTGTGCTGGAACGGATAGATGCTTCATTGTTCCCACGGTTGATGTGCCTGTCCTGTCCACTGCAAATCCTCGGCCCCTTCTCTCCACCTAGGAACTGTAGAAGCCAGTGGAGTTCATTCCCCAGCCCTACCCTGAGGTGAAGTCAGTAGCTGGCTTTGCTCGGTGTGTCTGCTTGCCCCAGCCTTGTTCTGAGGTTGAGGGGTTAGTGTATGAAGTACCTGGGAGACCCCACACCTTTTGGGAGAGGGGATACAGGCGGTGACTCACTGAGCCAGTGGACAGAGTCCAAGCTGGCCACTTAGCCTTGCAGCGTCTAGCAAGAGGCACAACAGACCATCTTAACTGGGTATCTGGCTGACTGAGGTGCCCCACACTGTCAGCCCCACGGGGTGCTTGGGACAGGTCCTGCAGTTCCCATTCATTCCTGCTTGTGTCTTCCCTTCCTGACTTCCGGTCTTTGAGTCCTCCAAGTCAGGCGCCTTCCACTGCAGCCTGGGCTGAGGATGGTTCGTCCGCCATTCTACTTCTGGGGAGGAAGTTAGGGCCCGTGGGGTAGGCAGGTGGGGACAGCAGAATGGGACTGGTGTGCAGTGAGATTTCTGCCAGCTTTTCTGATGGGATTAAAAAAGCAGGGGCAGCGTGGTGAGGGTGGGTGGACCTTCTTCCCTGGGCTGTGTTATACGTGGGGTTGTCTGGGCCCCATGACTGGTGACTGAGGAACTCCCCACGTGTGTCCTCTCTGGGGTTAAAAAGGGAGGTGGAGTGGGGGAGGGAGCACAGAGCCCAGGGTGGCGGGCTTTTTATTATTATTATTATTATTATTATTATTATTATTATTTATTCTTTTTCCTACATTTGTTCCTCTCCAAGCCCCGAGCCCTTAGCTTGTTGTGTGGCGTTGCTCACATTCGGGGAGGTCTTTCCACCTCAGTTGCTGTCTGTGTGTCAGTCACAAAGGCACACCCAGACACTCCCTTTACCCATCCACTAGGGTCTCTTGCTTCTTCCCCGCTACATAGCAGAGAGGGGCCTCTCTGAGCTGGACTTTGGGCCCCAAGAACCTACCTCTCTCTGGCTGTGGATCTTTGTGCCAACTGCTCTTGGGTCTGAAACCCCTGGGAATCAGAAGGAATCGCCCCAGGAGCTTGTAGGCCAGGTGGCTCACCATCATCTTCCTGGAAACCAGACTTCGGGGACCACATGGAGGGTCCGGCTCGAGTGGGGTGCGTCCATGGGGTGAGTTCCTGCGGCTAACGTCCCGTCTTCTTCCCCTCTGCCCTCCAGACCCCTCATCCACCTACATCCGGCCGTTGGAGACTAAGGTGAAGCTGTTGGACGGTGACAAGCTCCCCCCACAGGTAAGTGACTTACCAGGGTATTGGCTATAGGGGTAATACCTCTGCTTTTGAGGCCATGCCGTCTCCAGTTTCCCTAGAGCTCCCATAGCTTCCTCCTTAACCCCCCCCCCCCCCCCGGGGGCGGGTGGGGGGTCTGCCAGAAAGCCTGGTCACAGGCCTACTCCTCGCTCTAATCCAGGCTCCAAGGCTGCCAGCCTCGCCGACTGTGGCTTGCCCAGTGTCTGCAAGCTCTGTATGGCTGGCACTGTGCCCAATCCCAGTGGTAGTGACAGGTGAATGGAGGCATTCATGGGACCCCCACCCCTCACCCCCTGCTGGCCAGTTCCTCACTAGGTCTACCTTCTTGCTTCCCTGACCTAACTCTGCTCACATGGCCAGTTGGGGTTGTGGGTCCATGCAGGTAGAGCAGCATTAGGATGTCAAGTGAGGGACTTTGGTCATGGCTGCTGGAGGTGAGGAGGCGTCTACCGAAAGGGAGTGGAGCCTCCTGTGGACTGTGACTGGACATGGAAGAGAAACCAGCAGACACCTCAGCTGAGGTGGAGATGGCAGAGGGCCTGGTGACAAGAGGCTGTGGTATGCTCTGATTAGACAAGTCCCTCTAGCCTCTCCGCTCCTGGACTCACCCCTGGCTTTATCTTAGCCTCCCCCTCCTCTGTTAGACTTGCTGGTATAACCTAAGTGTGAGTGCCCATCCCTGGATGAGACAGCCGTAGACATTGCTCAGATGCCTGGCCCCGTTGCCATGTGAGCTGCTGGGCTTGATGCCCACTGCTCTGCACAGGAAGACCATGACCTCCCCTGTCGACCAGCAGATATTGGGAGGCCCACAGTGAGTTTAGTCCCACTGTGTCACCTCCATGGGCCACCCTGCTGGGGCTAGTCTCACCTGGTGAGGCAGGACACCCTGGATGCAAGTGCTCTCTGGGAGCCCGACTGCATGCGGCTGCTATGGGGCTGCAGGGACCAGCGGTGCCAGCAGTATTGCGGAGCCCAAGGGCAGCACCTGCTTTGGAGAAGGTCCACATCCACCTGGAGGGGAGGGAGCTGTTCGTGCTTGAACTGTAGTGCAGTTCACTCCTGCCACTGCTTGCTGAGTGAAGGCTGGCCCCAACTCAGGCCCTGTGGTTTCCGGAGCAACACGGCTGCCTCAGTCTGGCTTTTGTTCCCGCGGAGAGGCAGAGGAGAGGCAGACGGGGAGTCCCCTTTCAAGTTTAGGATGCTATTCCCACTGTCCTTTCCACAGGAAGTGTGCTCCACCATCTAACCAGAGAACAGCCTTCCCCCTCCTCCCCCACCTCCCCAACCCCGGTTTTCACAGGGATTGGGGTTGTGCTTGATATTTGTCCCACTTGGGAACCTGTACTCCAGTTTCAAGTGTTTGGACCAGGCCATGGGCGGATGTGAAAGGCATGGCGTAGCAGTCCCTCCCTCCCTCTCTCCCTGGGGTATCCATAGTCGCACTTGGAAGTCCTCCCTACCCATAGCTGTGCTCACTTGCCTTATGTCCCCCGTGCCAGAGGCCGAGCCTTCAGGCCTGAGCAGTGGCCAGCTCTTTCCTGGTCCCACCCCTCCAGGGATTAGCTCCACATTCTGGGCCTCCTCCGTGCACACCCTTAGGTGTGTCTCCACTTACTCTGAGCTTTCTTGTCCCTGGGCTGTCTGTCTTGTACCTTCCTGTGGATTCCTGTCCCTACTCCCTGCCTAACTGCCGAAGGGCTTGGGCTCGCAGAGCCCCGGTGGCCTCATCTGCATCTCTATCACCTGCCATGGCTGAGCTGTGCATGAGCCTGGGAAGCCCTCCCCACCCAGTCTCCTAGGCCCAGAAGGGAGGCTGACTCTCACCCAGGCTGCCCCAAGGGAGCAAGAGCACCATCTGATACAGGCCACAGCGCTGTGGCTGAGGTTCAGTGTTTGGAAGTCTTGAGGAAGGAGCCGCTGATGGCAGGACAGTCGCCACCCTCGCTCCTCAGCCTCAGGGCTCTGGTGTGTAGAATTTCATGATTCTGTCATGAAATCATAATCCGACAGAAACCCCCAGCTCCTCACAAAGCTGAGAGATTGCCCACTGGCGAAAAGCAGGCGTGAGGAATGTTCGCAATACTGTGAGGTGATGTGTCCTTGGGGTTTGAGTGGGAGGCCAGAGAGTCTCCCCTGATCCTACCCCCACCCCCTCCCTGCCCCTCCCCCACAGCCTCTGTTTAACTCCGAAACAGCTTTAATTAAAAATGTGCCAGGGTGCTCACAGGCTAAATTACTGTAGCGCAGTTCATATTTTCTTCCTCGTGCCGGCTTTAAAATTTCATCAACACAGCTGCTTCCTCCTCCAAGACGATCCATCCAGGACTCCGTGCACATTATTTTTCCAGCAGATTCCCTGTGCCCAGCCAGGACCCGGGTAGGGGCAGCCTGTAATTGGCGGTGGGGCCTCCGGTTAGCCCCCTGCCGGGCTGATAAATGAGACCTCCAGAACTGCCACGAAGCCAGCCTCACAAAAGAGCAAGCAGCCCTGGTTTCTCTCACCCGGGCCAGAGGGCACACTGTGGCCGCAGCTGCCGCTGGGGCTCTGGAGGAGAGGCACCGTAGCCCTGCTCTATCCCCAAGCCTTCATGCTTGCCCACACAGGACCAGGTACCATGCACGGGGTTGCTGAGTGTAGCCTGTGATGATGTCTGTACCAGACACAGGGAGAGAAAAGGCCTGAGTCGGGGAGCGCTTCCTGGCACGGATGTTCTGTTAACTCTCTTGGGCTGCCGAGTTGTGCCTGTGTCACGGGGAATGCACAGACAACCAGACTTATTCTCTGCCCAGGAGGCTGGAAGTTGAACGTCAGGGTGTTAACAGGGTTGGTTTATCCCTAGGCCCCTGGCTTGTTGATAACTGGTCCCTGTGTCCCCCATACTTTTCTCTTTGACCTAAATGGTCTCTTTAAGGAGGACACCAGGTACCCTGAGGACCTTACTTTAACTTGCTCACCTCTGTGAGGACCCCCACCTCCAAAGGGATCTCATCCTAAGGTTAGGACCTTGGGTTGGGGGCACTGGGACCTAACCACATGATGGGGCCAGTGTGGGACCCATCAGAAAGTGAGTTTGGGCCCTGGACGGATCTGAGTTCAGGCCATTTCTGTCCTATTGTTAACCTGTAGCTTCAGGCAAAAGTCCCTGTCTTTTGTGCCTTAGTTTCCTCCTCTTAAGTCAGGATGACAGGGACACCCAGCCTAGGTCTGGTGTGGTCCTGGGAACACTGCTTGTGGGCCATTTCCTGATCCCAAGGGCCTCTAACTGTGTCATCTCAGCAGACAACCCCTGCCTGTCCCTCCACGAAGCGCTCCATGTTGTCCTGTGTCTGAATTTGGAACAAGACTCTTTTTTTTTTTTAAAGATTTATTTATTTATTACATATGAATATACTGTAGCTGTCTTCAGACACACCAGAAGAGGGCATCAGATCTCATTACAGATGGTTGTGAGCCACCATGTGGTTGCTGGGATTTGAACTCAGGACCTCTGGAAGTGCAGTCAGTGCTCTTAACCACTGAGCCATCTCTCCAGCCCCCTGGAACAAGACTTTTAGGAACCATATCCCCCCAACCCTGTTGATACCCCCCCCCACTTTTGTTCCCCACATTCCTGAGCCTGAGGAAGGTAGGGCTACTCATCCACATGTCCCTTCGAGGTCATCGGTCTCCCTGCCTCTCTACGGCAGCGGTTCAACTGGGTGGTGTCTGCCACAGCGCCCGACACCTAACACAACTCAGGGTACTCCTGCTCTGCCCGTGTGATGCTGGCTGGCACTTTGTCCCCTGCCTGGGCACTACAGTGCCACGGCTCTGGAAGACCTGAAATGCTGCCTTAGCAAGGACCTGAGTCTGTCTGCCCCCTGCCAGGGACCGTGTTGTCCACCCTCAGCAGAAGGGCAGGGCAGCCAGGTGGCTGGATGAGGGTCTAGGATGTGTGCTCAGTGCCTTAGCAATGAAGGCTCAGGGAATGCCTACCAGGAGTCAGATGCTGAGCAGAACCTAGAGACAGCTCACTAGCGCCACCTGTCTGCCGGGAGACACTGGGCAACTAGTGTAAAAACCTCGGTGCCTCAGTTTCCTCATCTGTAAAACAAAGCCGCTAATATACCTGCCATATATGCCACTCAGAGAGTTAAAGGGCCATTGTGGATAGCACTGTGATATGACCGGCTGGTAGTGGGGCCCATGTTGGGAGCAACTCTACAGCCCTGGTGAGTCCCTGCCTGACCGCAGGGTTTTTACACCAAGCAGAGGCTCAGGGGGTTAGTAAGTTGTTTACTCATCTATAGTAGGGCTTTCATACTATAAGTCTGCATCCCCTCTGATATCTTCCTGCCTGGCCTACCCCTTTCATCTCAGTGAACCTAACAGGACCTGGAAAGGTGCGGTAGTCCCTATGGTATTGGGGGATCTGGCTGTCCTGTGGGTGAGCCATACTCCATCACAAGCCTCTGGTCTGGTGGTCCCTCCAGCAGGTTTGACAAGTAGGGTATATGAGATTGCCTGGGTGGTAGGGGAAGTGACCTTATTAACTCATCTGAATACTAATGAGAAGAAGTCTCAGGGCCCCCAGCCAAGGCGGCTCCCCCTTTGTTCCTAATGGCCCTGTTCCTAATGGCCCACAAGTGGGTTAAGAATAATGGAAGGGAAAGGGTGGTGGTGGGGGCGCACACCTTTAATCCCAGCACTTGGGAGGCAGAGGCAGGCAGATTTCTGAGTTCGAGGCCAGCCTGGTCTACAGAGTGAGTTCCAGGACAGCCGGGAAGACACAGAGAAACCCTGTCTCGAAAAAACAAAAAAACAAAACAAAAAAAAAAAAGAATAAAGGGAAAGAAAACAGATCTAGTTGGCATCACCGGGAGGCTGGCTGGGGCTTTGGGGGTACCACTAGGCCCTTCAGGAGGCTACATTCCCTAGAAGGGTATTTGGGCTTTGGGCTTGTCTCAAACATCGAATGGCTTTTTAGGGTCCTCTTTCCTGGTCTCTCGTGTGGTGAAACTACCCTGGCCCATCTGAGATCCCTTAGCTTTGTTTGGCCAGTCCATGTCCAAGGAAAGGGACCAGGCAGATGGCACAGGCGGGCAGGGTGATGCTGTTTTCTCTCCTTCCAGCTGCCCCGCCCCTACGGCCACCAGAGAAGCCGGCTCCAGGTAGAGCTGCTGGGGAAGGGGGGGGGTTTGCAGTGGCTCTGAGGGGTAGGAGGGCTGCTAAACGCTGTGTGGTGTGTCTGCCGTGTCTCCTCTCTACTTTGATTCCTTCCTGGGAGCTGACCACTTCCAGAACGCACTAGTCCTGCCTGTGGATTCCTTTTGGGACCTGCTCCTTCTGAGCTGGGAGTAATTCCTGCTTTGCGGTGTAACAAGCCAGTCCTGCCATGGTATGCCTTGACCGGCCTTTCTCACTGGCGCATCACAGAATGTCCCGAGACAGGATTCTGTGTGCTGCTGGGAATATCACATCCTTCTTCCAACTACTACCCCACCCTTCTTCTGATGCCACCCCACCACCCCAGCTCTGCAGCAGGACCCTTGCAGTGCAGGGCCGGGGGACACTATACCAGTGAGTGGTGGAGTAGAGGCCTAGTCTGCACAGCTGTGCCTCCCAGGAGGAAGGTCATTGGGCCAAGCCTCAGTCCATGAGTCCTCGCTCTCGGAAACTTCCTTGGCTTGTACTCACCACATAGTTGTGAGAACCGAAGATGTCTTAGACATTTCCAGATGTCCCCAGGGGCAGGGTCATCCCAGCTGAGACGCACCGATCAATAGCAACAAGACTGTGTGCCAGGCCCTGGGGCTGCCTGTCCATGCCAGCAGGGCCATTACAAAGTGCTCAGGTTCGATGTCAGCTGACAGGTGCAATGGAGTGACATGTGTATCTGGCCTCCAAATCCTCCCGCTCTGCATCACGTGGTCTAAATGGCCCTGCTGGTGCCGTGCTTGACTGAAAATGTCCATAGGCTCGGGCAGAGGCCACTCCTCTTTGGAGACTTCTGCTCCTTCCTCTGCTTGTGAGCGCAACCTTTGGGAAATCTGACACAGGTGACCACCTGGATTCCTGTGGGCTCTGCTCTGGATTAGGCCCACTGAGCCCAGGTCAGTCTGTGGCCCTGGCTTCTCCTGGTAAAACAGCTTCCCATAGGCCTGTATTCTGCCTGCTCTGAAGTGCTCCCTCTGCTGTCTGCAGTCCTCCCTCTGCTTCCCGCCCGGCCAGTGAACTGGCGAGCTGTCTATTTCCGGGTGGGGCAATGCTTTCAGGAGGCCGAGGCTCCAGGAGTATTTTTCAGAGTAACGACCATTAATTACACTTGGGAGAGCAATCCCCTGGCCCTTCCTCCTCATGGCCAAAGATGATAGAGGGTGGTCATCAGACCCAGGAGGCAGCCCCATGGGTAGGGACAGGAACGGTGGGAAGTGGAGGCTGGAGGCCCATGGTGGATCTCTCCTTACTCCCTTTCACATTTCTGCATATCCACGGTGGAGGAGTGAGGGGTTGGGGGACAGTGACATTGTCTGCGGCAGTGGGGTTCCCCGACCCCCAAGATAGAAGCGGGTACAGTAAAGTGAGCAGGCTTCACAGGACCTCTGGGGTCCCAGCCACCCCAGCTTCTGGCCGTGCTTCACTGTGTGGTACCACAGTATTGCACGTTTGTACTGTATGTGTTCAGTGTCCTGGGGGTTGCCAGGGACGGAAAAACCCACACTAGTAGCACCAGCAGCCAGGAGCAAGTCCACTTCTGGGCCCTTGGTGGTCCTGTAGTTCTTTTCTCTGGTCGATCCTGAATCAGCATAGGGGCTCTGAGCCTTCTGCCCTGAGCGGCCCCTTCAGGCAGACTGCCCTCCACCCCAGGCATGACGGCATCCGTGAGGCCTGGCAGCATCCGTGAGGCATGGCTTTATGCCTCGCACTCAGCACGTTCCCTGCGAGTGCCTCTCGAACACACGAGAGCTGCCTACAGATGGCATGCCTTACGGAATGACGTTCTCCTGGAGCAGGGGGATATGAGGCATACTCCCTCCAGGACAGCCCAGGAAGGGGGTCCCTGGCACAGCCTCTGGTCATCCGCCTTCCCCAGCAAGGAAACTCAGGTGGGTGGGCCATGAGCACTGAAGGGCAGCCTCCTTCAGTACCTGCCCTCTGACAATGCTTGCCTGAGTTTCTCCAGCCTGAGACTCCTCCTCCCTGAAGGGTCCACGTGCAGGAATTCCTGGACATAGGAAGGCCATGGAGTCTGGCAGTATCAGCGGGCTAGCCAAAGGTCACATACCAAGGCTGTGCTAGGCACTAAGCGGGTGGCATTGGGCGTTGGCTTTCGGTAGAAGCCTGAACGGCCCTTGATTCTAAGGTCGCAGGACAAGTGACCCCAGAGCTTCCTATCTCTCCTCACTCCTAATTCAGAACCCTCATGTTGCCCCAGAAGCCCTAGGAGTGGGCAAAAAAGATGCATCCTTGTACTCTCAGACAAGAGACAGGAATGGGGGGGGGTTAGCTACTGCAGCTGCAGGGACTTGGAAGTCTTGTTCCAGCCCAGAGCAGGCTGAGGGGTACCCAACCTCCCCCTAGGATGTCAGGGCAGGCAAACTTCCTGTAAAGGCCTTTTGCTCTACCGTGACAAATGCCCTGCCCTTCAAGGGGTCTGCAGCCCCTGCCTCCCCCTCCGAGATGAAAACAGGAATTCTGCTCTGCCCAGGGGCTCTAGGCTGCAGCGAGCAGCCTTTTTAATTTGGCTCTAAGTATGGCAGTGGTTACTCATTTGATGCGTCATTAGTCACGTTGCCCCTTAATGAGAGATTATGTGCGTTTTCCCCTGCCTGCTTCTGTGGCTTGCTAATAAAGTCCTGTGCACACGCAAATATTTTTAGATGCTCACCCAAAGTGTAGGGGGTGAGGAGTTGCATGCTGCTAATTGGAAACCCTCACCCCACCCAAGGAAATGACCCAGGACTCTGTGGAGGGGTGCGGGTGGGAAGGGGTGGGGCCTTACGCATACTACAATGTTTGCAGTTCCAGGCCGCTCAGGAGCCTGTCTGATTGAGGGCCAGAGAAGCTGTGGGAAGGGAGGCCCAGCCCAAACATAATCCTCTGTGTGGGTGAGGATAGGACAGGACAGGACAGGACAGGTCCTGTCTTCTTGGTTGTGGGCTGGCGGGAAACAGACTAGGCTACAATCTGTCGCCACTCCTGGTTCTGTGACCAAATGAGATATCACTGTACATTCTCTGCTGGGCTGGGAGCCTGCCTCTGGTGTCTTTACTTTGTCCACCAGTCACAGCAAGGTGGCAGGGATGTCTCCATGTCCCCACAGAATAGCATTGGTAGGCAAGGTCCCATGGGGACTGATGGATGTGTTTATCTGTGGACATTAAGAGCTCATTAGAATTTAGAAGGTGCTCTCTGCTGAAAAGTGTTTCATGGTGGCAGAGAGCCGACGGTGATTTAGTTCAGGGTTTTGGGTGGGTAACCCCTCAGGGAAGCATGGTGGCCGTGGAAAGGGTCACTCATGTTGGAGTTAAGAAGTACTAGGGCTAGTTGAGGACAGTCTCTATTCTGAGTCCTGGTCATAGGGCATTCCACTAGATCTGGTCCTTGTGTCAGGAAGGGTTTTTTTTTTTCTGTGGCCTTTAATGCTTTGCAGTGGCCTGCACAAGTCCATGGTCAGGGTACCATAGTCCCAATTGATGGCTACCGCCGCCATTCATGAGGTCTCTTGGGCAATCTCTTTGCAGACGATGCTGGCTAGGGCCATGGCTAGTATAAGAGTCATGTGGCATTACCTCAGGAGGCTTCTGGGTACCCACATGAGTTTGGGTCATACCCAAGGCTGAGGAAACAACCCCATCCCTCTGTACCCGCTCCCTGGCCTTTGAACAGACATAGCCCACCAGATCCCTTTATACCCTGTTGCCCTGTTGGCAGACTTTTTCTCTGGCTGGACTCTGTGGTCTCTCCAGGTTAGGGGTGGTATAGGGGTGTGGAACAACTATCCCAACTTTTTGCCTGGTGGTTGGGGCACCCCTGCCTTCTGTCTGAGCTGTCACTGTCTCCACCTGCAGGTGGCTAAGGCTCGCAGCCCCGGCAGCTGGGTGGCGCGAAGTCTGAGAAGTGGAGGCCAGGCCCTGTGGCTGGCAGGAGGCCAGCACTGGAATGTGGGGATCCCTTCCAGGCTGGATGAGGGGGCTGCTGGGTGGGAGGAGGAAGCCCTCTGGGGGGGCTGCCGCACAGACGTCCACTTCCTGCCGGCCAGCCCGGCCTTTTCTTTCCTTCCTGCTTTGTTCGGGGACCTCAGCAGCCCGCTGATTTATGGACATTCTTTTGCCGTTTTTTTATCTGCCTGGTAGCTTCCCCCTTTCCTTTGAAGTCTTGGTGGCTTAGAGAGGAAGGCTGTCTTCCGTGGGGCTGGACCCGGAAGGTGGACAGTCTGAACCATGCATTGTCCATGGAGTTTCCCTGGCTCTTAGAGACTCTGGCTCCTGGTCTTGGGTCACTAGCCTGGCTTACAGGGATTTTTTTTTTTTTTTCTCCTAAGGGAGCGACCTCAGGGCAGTGTACGTGTGTGTGCCCATCCTTCCTCCTTATTCTGGTTTGCACTGATTCTTGTGGATTCAGCACCCAGGCCTGCTTTGGGTGCGGTGGGGAGTGGGGTTCTCTGTCTGATGGTAGAGGCAGCCTGTGGACTGTGGTGGGCACCTGGGAGGGTGCGCTTGAGCAGACAAGTTGCTGTGTAGAGGGTGACCTGCTTATTAAGAACAGTGCCTGGGCTAGGGCAGGGTCTTGAGCCTTCAGCCATCTGACTGTCTTCTTTTCCCTCCTAGCAGGCAGGCTCCGGAGAGTTCCGGACACTTCGGAAAGGCTTCTCCCCATACCATTCTGAATCCCAGCTCGCATCCCTGCCGCCCTCCTACCAGGAAGTCCTACAGAACGTAAGTGTCCCTACCAAAGGTCCCTACCGTCCCTGGTCCAGAACCTTCAGATTTGTCACTCTGAGCTCCAGAGGAGACAGTTAGAAGCGAGACAGGCTGGTTACAGCCCAGGGCGTGCGGGTGGGTCGATGCCCCAGTTGTATCTAGGGCAGCTGTGGATGAAAGCCAAGCTTGGACGCCGCAAAGGGACTCCCCCCACCCCCAGGCTTCAACAGTGCTGACAGAAGGCTAGCGGAATGTGGGAACATTCTGAAAGGTTTCACAGTGGAGGCCATGGGGAGGGGATCATGTGTCTCACCCCATAAGAGAGGCTGCCGCTCTGCTCTGGGGAGGAGGAGGTGAGCCTTATAGGCTGCAGCAGATTGCAGGACCTAACGGGCAAAGACTTACTAGTGCCCAGATGGGCCTGGAGGTCAGGGGCCAGTGTGGGCTTGCAGAGCAGAGGATATCGCTGTTCCGTGGGGGCTAGGAACTGAAGACCTTCAAGTCATCCATTTAAGGTCGTGAGCCAAGGCAGAAGCCAGGGGGAGGCAAGGGGAAAGGCACTTTGGGTTGAGTGCCCCTTGGATGCCAGCCATAGCAGTTACCGAGGCTACAGCATGCAGGGGAAGAAGGCTCCAAGGTCAAGGCTGTGGGCCTGGCTGGTCATCTTGACCCTCAGTGCTGTCACTACCCGGCCACTGTCTCCTCCTTACTGTGGCCGGTCTCCTTTAGGTGCATAGGGTTCAGTAGCAGCAAGGGCAAATGTTGAAAGTCCCCAGATAAAAGTGGGTGGGTGTGTGTACCCCCCTCACCCCCTACTTCCCTGCCACCAGTCTCTGGAGGAGGTGCTTCCTGACAGGAGCATTAAGGCGTGGACAGGTACCTTGGGAAAAGCTAGTCTTTATATGAACTCGGGTGGCAGAGACCGGAGTTCCTGGCTTAGACTCATGTACACCGGCTGACTTGGGCAAGCCCATTGTCCTCATCTGTGGGGTGGATTTGTTTTGTTTCTTTGTTTTTTTGGTTTGTTTTTTGTTTTTGGAGACAGGGTTTCTCTGTGTAGTCCTGGCTGTCCTGGAACTCACTCTGTAGACCAGGCTGGCCTCAAACTCAGAAATCCGCCTGCCTCTGCCTCCCAAGTGCTGGGATTAAAGGCGTGTGCCACCATTGCCCGGCCATGGGGTGAATTTGTTTAATCACTTGGGACTGACCTGCCCAGTGCAGGTGCCTTGGGGACTGGGAGGCCTCTGGGCCCAAGTGACGCGAAGCCCAACGCTAACCCCGATACCTCAGCCGCTCTAACCAGTCATTAAGACTTAGAGCAATGGCCATTACCCTTTTCCGAGTCCCAGGCCCTGCCCTCCCTGATACCTGATGTCTGGGGGTAATTTGAGCCAGGAGAACTAGACTGCTTAGCAATCTGTCCGTTTGCCTCCTGCGTTTCTTCTGTGGCTGCTTCCTGGAGGGGCCCCTAACAGTTCCTTAGAAACTAGTACAGATGAGGAAGCAGACCAGGCACATCAGGGCAAACTGGGGATAGGGTCTTCCCTAGGACAGGGTGGCATCAGGAGGGGTGCGGGCACCAGAGGATGGCATGCTAGGACCAGACCCCACTCTATTCATTTGGCTGGCACCCTCTGCTGGCCGGTGGGGGAAGTGTGGCCACTGTTTAAGCCCAGCCTCTTGGGCAGCAGCAGCCTTGGGGGTAAGACATCCTCACCTACCCACTCCCTTTCCCCGTTTGGTTCCCACGTTTCCTAACCAGGCAGTTTTGCATGCTTCCTGTGACCTGTGATACAGGAAGAGAGGAAACTGAGGCAGTCCCAGTTAAAGGGACCATGCTCAACTCTGGCCTTCCTAGATTCCCATTGGGGGCGGAGCTGTGCTGGCACTGGTGTCATCAGCCTGTGAGGCCCTGGTGAGCATCCTTGATGGGTGGCCAGAGAGAAGTGGGCTTGGTGGACAGGCTATCTGTGGAAGGCCCTGGGCCTAAGGACAACCATAGAATCCCTACTGGGCCTGTATGGTGGCCTAGCCCAATGGCCATGGCTGGACAGGATTCAGTCCTCTTGGGCCAGCTTCCTTGATTGCTAGGAGGAGTCTTGAGGGCCCAGGTCTTGCAGAGGGAGTAGTTTTGTCTTCAGGCTGATTCCCCAGCCACCAGGGTACAGCCATCCAGTGCTCTGGCTGCAGAAGCCTCCCCTTCCTACTTGTTCCTGGGCCACTTCTTGGTGTTTTCTTATTGCCCTGTGGTCCATAATCATAGCCCAAGGCGGAAGCCTTTGCTTTGCTCCTGGTCACAGGAGGGAGGGGTCACGTGCTCTAGTGGATAAGATACCCAGCTTCAGAAGGACTGGGGCCCCTCCTGGCCCAGCCTGCTCTCTCTTCAACCCTTACCTTTGAACTTGTGGTCAGTAGCTGACTCACCACGCTGGTGGCTAGGACTGGGCCAAGGGGCAGGAGCATGGCTTAGTTAGGATGGATCAGGTGGGCTTTGGACTTGGACAGTGGGGTTGAGCCTCGGCGTGCTGAGTGACATGAGTCTTCTGGCTGTCTCAAGATGCTCGTGCTTCATCTGCAGAACATGGTCTTGCGTGTCCCCCTCCTCCCCCACACTCCCTCCTTTTGTTCTGCAAGCCACCACAGAAGAGGTGGCATGGCCAGGAAGCGTGAGGCCCAGCCAGGCAGATATCAGCTCCTAGGATACCTGCCTATCACCCATGCCCCATTCCAGCTCCCCTCTCCTAGCCCCTATGTCCTCCTGGTGGCTTCAGGTAACTCAAGCTGGTGTTTATCCAGTGACAGGCATCTGGGACCCAGCCGGGGGCTCATCTGTGCCATTCTTTCCCCAGGGCCCGGCCTGCCCCGTACCCGAGCTGCCCTCACCCCCTTCCACCGTCTACAGTTCGGCAGGACAGAAGCCCGAGGCTGTTGTGCACGCCATGAAGGTAAAACGAGCCATCTGCCTCCTCCCAAGCACATGATGGGACCATGGGCTCATGGTACCCCAATCCCCACTGGTGCCAGCTCGGGGCACTTTGGTTGGGGGGGGGTGGGAGACTGTGTCCCTGTTGGTGGCTGGGGCTGCAAAGTTGCCTGGAGTACCGTGGGTGGGACTTGTGCTGGCTGTAGTCTTGAGCGTGTCAGCTGTCTTCTCAGCCTGAGGTATTGCTGCTGAGGGAACTGGTCTTGTGCCTCTAGGTTCAAGCATGCAGGTTCCACTGCAGTGTCTAGTGCTCAGCCCTGCCCCAGGGCTTTCCCGGTTTCCTTTGTATGTGTACTACGGTCCTCACCTACCCTGTGCACAGACACTCAGTCACAATGGGAGCTGGCAGTGACTGCCATGTCCCACGTGGATGGGTACAGGCTGTCAGCCTTTGGTGGCTCTTGAAGCAAGCCCACCTGAAGCCCCTTGCCCAGCCTCCCTGGTTTCCCTGGTAGCAGCCCTTTGCTGGTCTCCTCCTGACCTTTTTCTCTTCAGGTTCTGGAAGTACATGAGAACCTTGACCGGCAGCTTCAGGATAGCTGTGAGGAGGACCTGAGTGAGAAGGAGAAGGCCATCGTTCGGGAGATGTGCAACGTGAGGGACTTCCTGGGCTGTGGCTGTGGCTGGGGCTGTGGCTGTGGCTGTGGCTGTGGCTGTGGCTGGGCCTGGCCCTGGGTCTGGGTCTGGGTCTGGGTCTGGCCTGGGGCTAGGACTGGGGCTGAGGTTGGCCTGGATCTGGGCCTGGGTCTGGGTCTGGGTCTGGCCTGGGGCTGGGCCCTGGAAGTGTGGCTGCCTTCTTCTCACTCGCTCAGCTGTGGCTTGGGGATAATGACTGGCTTTGGGAGTCCTGGCTCCACCATACCTCGCCCTTCAGAGAGGCCCCTGATTTATCCCTTCCCAGTAGTGCCAGGCCTGGGACTCTGGACAGAGCCTGAGCTCTGGCTTCTTTGCTCATTGGTGCCCCCTGGTGGCCTCTGGCCATGCGAGTGGAATATTCTCTCCCACCTCCCTCTTGTCATCTCCACTGGACCCTCATAGAAGCCAGCAGGAGAGTGGTTTCATGGGGTCTGGACCTGGGGCCTAGGTTGGGTAGGATTCCCTGAGGTGCACCTCATGTTGTCTCCTGAGTCTATGGACCCCACTGGACATCTTTAAAGATAAGCTCAAACCTAGCAGTAGCCTGCTTGGGGGTCAAGCATGACTTTGCCAGAGGGTAAAGGCCAAGTCTCAGCACCTCTCCTTCCTGTGGCCTCAGCTTTCTCTCCCAGCTCCATGGCCCTGAGGACATGGGTGATTTTTGCAGGGTGGTAAGGCAGTAGGTGGGTGAGGCCATTGAGTAGGTTTGGGGCGAGCCCTCCACTTACAATGTGTCTCCTCACAGGTGGTCTGGAGGAAACTGGGGGACGCTGCCAGCACCAAGCCCTCCATCCGGCAGCACCTGTCTGGTAATCAGTTCAAGGGGCCATTGTAGGGCCATTTCTCCGTGGATGTGGACTGGCCCTCCCTGCCTGGAGTCTGAGGCCCTAGACCTGGCAGAAACTCTGGTCTAGCCACCGTCTTTTTCTGTGGTGAATTGTACATAGGACACGGCCCACCCTGGCTTGCCCTGGTGTGACACTGACAACCAGGCCTCCACCTCCTGCCTCCCTCACCAGCAAACCTTGGGAAGACGAGAAGCCACTTGCCGGCTCACTGCAGCAAAGTGGCCAGGCAGCCTGGCTCCCCGTTTGAGCTCCATGTTGTTCTATTAGCAAGAAGCTTTCAAGACTCCAAACCAAGGGACTGTCTGGGGAGATGCCCTGCTCTTGGTAGAAGTCCCTCAACAAGTATTGTAACTTGCTGTCCCTTACACTGGACAGAAGCCACCAGAGCTGGAATTGCGACACGGGTGCCGCTACCTTTTCTGCTACCCTGCCCGAGCCAGGACCCTGGGCCATGGAGCCCTGGCTCCCATGTGTCCGTGGCTGGCTGGGAGCTCAGGGTTCCCTGTCACCTGAGGGGGTCGGTGCCCAGCCACCCCGAAGCCAGCTGCTGCTCATTGGCGTTCACCTCTTCAGTGACGTTTCTCTGCCCATGCCAGGCTTAGCCACTTCTTAGGTCTCTCCTGCCAGGTTTTCCTTTTTCTGGTTTACAGCAACATAGGAAAGTCCTGGAGAATGTCCGGGCTTGAGCTCGGCATTCTCTATGGGCAGGTAGAACTGGGCTACTGCCCTGGGTCACCATCAGTGTGACCCCCACCCCCTCGGTGAGCTCTGGGTCACTACGGATGGAGCTACGGGAGCCGCCCCCGATGAGTTTTCCCTGGGAAGGAAGGGGCATGACCTGGTTCTGGCTTTAATCTGCTGCGTGGTCTTCAGCGAGCTGCTCAGCTCTTCTGGTCTCCCCCACCCCCCAGAGGTTCCTCTTGGCTTTGCCCGCTCTAGAAACCACCCCAGTTAGGTGGGCCTCTGTCCTCCCAATGGCTGAGCTCCTGTGGTAACCTACCGGGAACATGCTAGGCCAGGCTGTTTGTCATGCTGTCTCCTCACAGGTCACATCTGAGCCTTAGCCCCTCCCTCCAAGGGACCTGGGGGTCAAATGCGTGCTCCAGTGCACGTGTTCACCCCTCAGACGGCGGGCGACGCATGACTGACAGGGGTGCTCTCTAACATGGTGTGAGGAAAAAACGAGGGCTCGGGTGCTTTTGTGAACTGAACACATGATACCCGTAGGAGGCCCTGGCACCCTGCTGGCATCCCTCCTACTGTGTATTTACATCACACCCATCTGCTGTCCTCACGAAATGTTACTCAGAGCTCCATGCAGCAAGCCCAAAGAGCTTGTCCTCACCTCAGGTCCCTCCCATACCCTGTGAGCAGAGGGGACAGGCCGAGAAGGTGGGTGGCATCCTTGCTTCCCAACCAGCCAAGGCCCTTGGGTTGTTCCTAGCACCTTTGCTGCCCACACCCTTGGGTCCCACACTCTCAGGGGAAAGGCCCATAGCCCTCAGTGTGCCCAGTGAGTGTTGTATAGGGCCTGTAGGGGACTGGCCTACTGCTCTGGCTGTTGGCGTCACTGGGAAGCTCTTTCTAGAAGCTGCTGTATGATCAAGGGATAAAACTTGGAACTCTATCTGCTGGCCCCGGTACTGGGCGATTTCTAAGTGGGCTGCTGGGCGGGTGGGACTCTTCCTGGTTCTTTTGAGGCCAAGGAACCCCAGAATAATGTTGAGGTATGTGGGTCCACACAAAGTGGGAGCCCAGTCAGAGAGTCCCAGTCAAGTTTGTATCAGGATAGCTTAGCCACCTCTGAAATAGCAATAAGAGTTCCCGAAACCCGAAGATGGGCCGAGAAAGCAGAGCCTAGAAACAACCTTTCCCTTTTGGAGAGGTGTGACCCTGTCCCCAATGCTGCAGAGGCATCCTGGGAATCTAAAGAGAGTTTCTCGTAGACCCCCTCTGCTCTTGTGCAGGGTGGATTAAGCTACACCCCAGCCCTTAGCAGTGGGCTGGTTCTCCAGGACAGCCTGTATCATATCTCAAACCTAACAGGAGAGGCCAGCAGCAGCCCGGTCGAGCCTTGGGCTGGGCAGGGCATGTGGTCTCCAATGACCCCTCCCTTCTGGAGCCTTAGCCTTCACAGTGCTGACTCTCCATCTAAGCTCACAATATGCTTGTACTGGCTCCACACCCCCACTGTGACAGGCCACCCTGCCCCATCTCGGTGGCCTGGCCTTTCCGGAGTCAGAATCTGCTGAGCACATACCCATCTGTCCAACAGCCACACGCCAGTATTTAAAGACAAAGTGACCTTTCATTTTTCTTTCTTGAAACTTGAGAGGAAGTGAGATACATACTACTGATTTTTTTTTTTTTTTAAAGAAACAAACTAAATGCATGGCTGCAGCGTGGCAGAGGTGTCTATTTTCATACTGTGGGGGAAAGTGTGCTGCTTTTGGGAGGGGCTGGGACGCCTTGTTTCTCTGCCCTGGGCCAGTCTTGTATAGGAGTTGACGGGAGTGCTGCAGCTGCCCCCTCCTGCCGTGGCTGTGCAGAGCTGGAGCCTGTGGACTTCGGCTGTTTCTACCTTCTATTGAACCACTTTGATTTGTGGAGAGAGAAAAAAAAAAATAGAACTTTTGATAGCGTGGTAAAAGCATTGATTTGAACTATTTTAGTAAGAGGAGTAACATATAAGATTGTGACAGTGTCTACTTTGAACTAGATAATAAAGGCCTCTTTGTGAGCCTCGGAGCTGGCGTGTGGCGTTTTCTTCCTGTTGTGAGCTGACGGCTGGTTGGGCAGACAGTGAAGACTCTTGCTGGACAGTGTAGACCACTCATGGTTACTCTTAGGCCAAGAACAAGAGCATTTCCAGCCCCGACCCTTCCAGAAGCTTGTGTAGCCCAGAACACCGGTTCCTCCAAAGGAGGCACAGGCCATGGCACAGAGCGACCGGCGCACAGACGCTCTACACAGGTCACACACAAACAGGGTAGTTTCAGAACTGATTTTATTTGGGTAACTGACTGAAGGATTCTCATTTGTAACCAAGATGGAATTCACAGTATGTTGTTACATTCACGCTTAAAAAATATCTCTCTATGTACAAGACTTTTGCAAAGAGATGTAAACATACATTATTTTCCAAGTACACACCTCCTTTCTCCCCGGAGGGAAGGAGACAGCCACCTGGCAAGGCAGCACCCCCAGATGACAACAGAGGACAGTTACAAGCTAAATGGGGACTCGCTTCACCTACTAGGGGCCACAGAGAAAAGCCACAGAATGGAAGGACAACAGCAGACAGGAGGACATGGATACCAAAAGTTAGTTCCCAGGAAAATTAGGCACTGATTTCTAGAGGGTCAGTCACTCCTCACTGAAGCTGTTAACTGAGCCAATGTGGCTACTTAACGTCTTCACTAGTATAAAGTAACCCAGCGCAGGACACAGACGGCATTGGAGACTGGATGTGATCACACCACAACAAGCACTGCCCAGGGCACACAGTTCACCCCAGGGCCACCCCTCCCTCACTGCAACTGTCTAGCATATACAAGGAACCCTGCTGCCGCCCCCTCAGTCTACTCTTCAAGTTGGAAAACAATTCTCAAAAGAATAAAAAAAGGGGGGGGGAAGGCATCACGTTATCTCATCCAGGCTGCCCGCCCTAGCCCCCCAACAGGCGGCATGCCCGGTGGGGGGATGGGTGGGGGAACAGGGGGCTGCCCCCCAGGGGGGACAGCTGGAGGTGGGTAGCTGGCTGGTGGCAAACCCAAGCCTGGAGGAGGGTGAGGAGGGACTGCGTGAGTTGGGGGCAAGCGTGGGGGTGGGGGTGGAAAATTGGGGTTGTAGGTAGGGGGAGGGGGAGGGTAGCCTGGGGTAGGGGGAGGAATGGTGGGTGGGGGGAAGGAAGCTGGGGGTGGAGGAACAGGAGGTGGCGGTGGGTTGGGAGGGTAGACATGGGGGTGGTAGGTTAGGTGAGCAGGTGGCCCGTAGGCTGGGGGCAGGGCACCGTAGGAGGGCCCGTCCGTCTTCATCATGGACTGCAGGCTCTGGTAGCCCTCTCCTGACATGTAGGAGCTGGTGGTGGACATCCCAGTCATGTAGCTGGAGGGCGGTGGGGGCGGGGGCCGGTGTGGCAACGGTGGGGGCTGGTGCACAGGGGCCGGGTGGGCTGGAGGAGGGATCTGGACTTTGGGGAGGTCACTCGTTTCCACAGGACCAGTTGCTTCAGCCTCACCTAAGGCAGGAGCGAGGGGAGGCTTCCGGTCTGTAGAAGAAAGAGATGTCAATGCTCAACCGGAGGAATGGTGCAGCTGCTGGCCCAAGTGTTCCGGAGTAGGAAGCCCTGGTACCAAGAGGACCAAGCAGCTTTTAGGTACCCCCTGGCAGCCTAACTCTTCATGGGCACTGGGGGAGGTACTGCCACCTCCCAAGGCCACTTTACTGTAGAGCGAAGAATGGCTACTACCTCTGTGGCCCAATAAGCCTAGAGGCCATTCGTTCCTGCCTGTGACCCATCCAATAGGCCTTCTATACTGTCCCCAGCGGGGCCAGATCCTCTCTCCCATTACTGGGTACACAAAGCACAAGCAGACTCAGCCCAGCTCATCTCTCCTAGCACAAACAGCTGGGGCTTCTGACCAGTCTCCACTCCTGAATCCTGAGCCTGTCAATGACAGAGATGACAGAAAAGTCAAACGGAAACCAGCATTCCACAGAAGTGGCCTTTCTGTCTATTTTACTAAAAGGACAAAGATCCAGAGGAGGAGCAGTAGCGCTCCTGAGACCTGAGTCCACAGTGACCGCAGATCTGCCCATGGCTCAGAACTAAAGGTTCTGCTCCCCGAAAACCTCACTGTAGGCTTTGGCTTGTGATCCCTGGGTCATGGTTAGACCTCTGGAAAAGATCCCAGAACCCTCCACTCCTAATCACTATCACAATGCACTCAAAAATTGTGTCCTGGGCTGGAGAAGTGGCTTGGGAGTTAGGAGCGCTCGCTGCTCTTGCAGAGGACCCAGTTACCAGCACCTACACACAGAAGCTCACAACTGTCTAACTCCAGTTCCAGGGAATCCAATGCCCTCTTCTAACCTCCGTGAGAACCAGGCACGTATGTGTTGCACAGACACACAAGCAAGCAAAGCACCTGTACACGTAAAATAGTGTCCCTTCACAAAGCTGTTCAGGAGGAACACCAATCCCAGGAGAAACCTGCTGGCTACAGACACCCCCTAAAGGGGAGTGAGCAGTCAAGAGCACTGCCAGCTCTCCAGGAGCCCTGTGTGAAAGACCGCTGCTGGGTCCTAAGGGCAGGCGGCACAGATTTAGTGTGTCATCAGGTCTTAGAGCTCTGCTTCTCTCTGCCACTGATGACTCCTCTAATCTTACAAAGACAGCTCCCACAGACTCCCAGGGACTGTCTGAGGGAGTACCCACAACATAGCCCACTCATCTCTTTGCTGCCACATCTCCCTACAGAAGAGCAATGGTTGCAAGGTCCTGGTCTTAAACCAGGTCCTTCTGGAGCTGATCTGGCCCAGGTACTGCCTATGTCCTGGGCTGCTCTGAACAATAACTCTTGTGCTCTGCAGGGTAGGGACAAAACCTGAGGTACCTATAGTAGCTTCTGTCTCGCCCTGAGCACGGGCAAGAACAACTTGCTGGCTTCCTTCGGCTCCCTCCATGTGCCACACCCCACCCAAGCTAAGCACGGCACTGTGGACCACTCACTGAGATGCTGTGCCTTTTCAACTGGGGACTTGGGATTGTGCTCCAGGTAGAACACTTCACTCCTATCCTCACAGACCTCAAGCGTCTGTGATTGGATTGGAACAGAGAAAGCTCCTCGTCAGCTGTGTGCTCTATACGAGCTCCAGACACACGAGCTCCAGAGCTGGAGCTGTCAAGCACAGCAACCGTCTGTGAGTGCACCCAGCTATAAGAAGCATAGCGCCCTGCACACTCCAGCTTTCCTGAGCCAGTTTCTGAAGAGGAAGACAGGTAAAGAAAGCTGTCTGGGAAGTCTCCCAGTCTCACGTACTGCTGAGACCTCTACACACTTTACGTTACTCTCCAGTGACTCGGAACAACTGCTCACTCCTCGTAACACACTGTAACGACGACATCCTGCCAACAGGAAGCAGGTGAGAGACTGCACCCTAAGAGCAACTCTGTCCAGGTCTGGATAAGCATTTCTCAGCCGTTCGTGTTTTCTCTAAAATTCATTTACCTCAGGCAATCCCGTATTTCTGGCTGCAGCTGGTCAGGGTGTGCTGACTCAGCAGGTCTACACCATCTACACATACCTAGCTGGGAGACAGCAGTTTGAAAGGCTCCTTGCACACAGCTACTCTGTACAACCCTCTAAGTCATCCTTCCAGTGGACGGTCCCAAAGGCCCTGGCACGTAATGTCAGCAGGTACATACCTGGAGGTGGGTGTGCTGGAGGCAATGGTGGGTGAGTAGCCTCAAGTTTGGGAATTTTAGGTGGTGGTGGTGGTTCTGAAAGGAAAAGGGATTAAAAAGTCACGATCGCACCACTAATCCTGGTAAGAGTTACAGCACAGCTCAGACACCTCCCCAACACACAAGGTCAGCTGACTGCTTTGTCAGCACATGGCCAGGCCACTCTGTCACAAGTTCTTCAATAACTTGGATGGGCGGTGAGGGCTCAGAAAGTGGACAAGCTCGAATGCAGTATCACGTCACCAGACCCTGGTGCTTATGAGACAATCCTTAAGTCTACTTTCTCTCTCTCAAGTATTGGTTTCAGCTGGCAGTTTGTTAGCAGTGCATTAACTGCGGACAGGGAGACCTGGAGGCACGTGAGTGGAGGAGAGACCTCGAAGGTTGGACAGCACCAAGCCAGGTGCAGGAAGTGGCACCACCTCAGGCAGATCCTGCACTACCAGTTCCCACAGGAAGTGGCAGGTCACTAGACCTTAAGCAGGCAGGAAGCTCATGGGTGACCTTGAGCTTCATCCTGTTTGTTTCTGTGGGGCTTCTATCCTGAACTATAGAGCAGCTCGGCTCTGGTCCTTCTCTCGTTTCTTTCTCACACTGTTGACCACTTTCACAGGACTCCAACACTGGCTAGCTTCAGGCCCAGAAAGCCCTTCACCCCATCCTCTTCTTCCTCAGCCCAGGGGCCCTCCCTGTGGTACAGGTGCACTCTTTCCTTTAGATGTTTAGCGTTAGACATGGTGTCACTATGCAGCCCCAGGACGGCCTTGAGCTCAGGGTCCTCTGGAGGGGCTGGGAGAATAGGCTCAGCTTGCACAAAGAACTAAACTTCTAGGCCTCAGCTCTCCCCTAGCACCACAGCCCCGACTACATGCTGTGCCCCTGGACCCGCAAGTGAGCATCTTTCTTGACCTCATCTCCCCACAGCCAGGACAACTAAAGCTGTCTCCATGACAGCTGCCGCCAGCTGTGTGAAAGCCACACACCTTTCCCTCCACCAAGTGAAAATACAGGCTATACTATCTCATTTAATATGACATCCCAACACTTTATTTCACCATGTACTCAATAGAAAATCCTATGCATAACTCTATATTCTCTTACTGCACTTGGGAGGCAGAGGCAGGTGGACCTCTATGAGATCTAGGCTAGCCTGGTCTACAGAGTGAGTTCCAGGCCAGGTAGAGCTACCTAGTGAGATCCTGTCTCAAAACAAAACAGCAAAAGGCAAAAGCAGAAGTAACTAAGCAAAGCCTTGAAAGCGTGAAGATTTTGTGCTGACTGTCACAGGATGACAGCCAAGGGCCAGCCTGGCCCCAGTGGCTGTTCTTATGGCTGTACAGCATGGGGAGCTCCCACATCAACAGTGGATCTCCACTGTCTGGCTTGATGGCCACTGCCAAGGTGTGCCCCGGATCTCCCCATCCCTAGGCATCAGGAACCTGACTGCGCATGTGCAGTCTGCACATAGGCTGATCTTGCCACTCACCTGCATGAAACCATCAGCAGCAACACTTACACATGGGCCCCCCGATTCTCCATGGGATCTGCTCTCTGACCCATCTTAGGACTGCAAGCCCGTCCTTTGAGCCCTCTGCGAGGGAGCATTCTTTGCACACCGATGAGCCTCCTCTGCCTGTCTGGCTCCACTCTCCATTCTTGGCTCCCTGCATCGTTCCATCTCAGTGCTCAGGCTGCTCAGAGGCAGGCCCTTCCTTCATGGTCACCGTGGGGCAGCTTCTCAGTCTCCCAGAAGCACAGCTGCTCACCCTGACTGCACACCCCACGTGACACGGGTCACCGCTCACACTGTTTCTTATATACTCAATGCCTGTGACTGGAGCCAAAACTCATTCTCCCGTACTCAACTCCTCATTCTCCCGTACTCAACTCCTCATTTTCTCGTACTAAAGTCCTCATTCACCCGTACTAAAGTCCTCATTCTCCCAGAGAGGCTGAGGAAATACAGCATTAACTTGAAGATCTCACAACAGTTTTATGAATTATTCAGCGAGACCTTCAAATAAGCAACAGGAACAAGTGAAGACGCACCGTGACTCTCCAGAGCTTAGGACACTGACACAGGCAACAGGTCGGGTCTCATTTCCTGTTCTGGAGTCCTTCAAATCCTACTTCCTGACTGTTCCCAGTATTAAAACATATTAAGTGACTTGTGAAAGTACAAATGCCACCAACATTAAAAAGTGCTTTGGCTGTCTTAAGTATCCAGGATGTGAGGGAGCCATCTGTGTCCTCTGGATGCCCACAGGCGAGTCTCTGGCCTGCACTCTTGTCTTCTAGGATGGACTTAATTCATCTCTCATGATAAAGAGCCCTGCAAAAGTCACTCCCTCATGACTACATCTGCACAGGTATTTCTAAGCACATATTTTTACTGCCAGCAATGTCTCTACTTACTGACACCTTTTGTCAAAATACAATCTAAAAATACAGTCTGGTGACGTGCGGAGACAACAGCAGCCTTGCTGGCAGACAAAAGTACTCATGGGCTCTAGATAAGGCTGATCTGCATCTGAGAGTTTGCAGACAGGCGAAACTGAAAACCACTTACCTGTGGCTTTGTTCTCTTCCTTGGGAGAAACCACCTGTTAAGAAAGCAAGCACAGCTGTAAGCGGAGCGGAGCGTGGGTGAAGGAGGGCAGTGACAGCAGCAGAGCATGGCACCCGACAGAAGGCACCCCGTGGCCCCTCGGTGCATGTCAGACTGCTGCCATGAGGGAGACAGTGCCCCACCACCAACTGTACAAGTACTCCAGGCCACACGAGACCGGGTCCCACAGGGTTCAGAGGCCACTGTGAGAGAGGCAGGGAGGCTGCAGCAGAAGGGCAGAGTCCTCCCAGCTAACTTCCCGACTCTGGATGCACAGTCTAACTAAGTTTCGGCGGGCTCACCTCTTACTTTGGGCATTCACAGAACCCCTTAAACATGTGCTAGCTAGCGTTAAAGTGCAATGCTGCCAACTGCAAGCCCACTCACCACAGCGCGCTTGGCCTGTCGGGGAGGACTGGGCTGAGGGGACGGTTTCTTGGGCTGCTGTGCTTGTTGCTGCTGCTGCTGGGCTGACTGCTGTGAGTCCTTCTGCTGAGGCTGGGCTGCCTCAGAGCCTTGAGATGGTTGGGACTGTGGCACCTGGGGCACTTGTGGTGTAGACTGAAGAGATGGAGGCTGCTGCAGCTGATGAGGGGTGTGATGAGGCATCTGCTGTTTCCCTTGTGAGTAAAGGTCCAGGATTTGGTGGCAGATGTCTAAATGACAGTAACGTTACATTTACCACAAATCAACATTTTAAACCAAATTTTACCTAGTAAAGAAAATAATCACCTCTAATTCTTACAAGAACTAATAGGCAGCAACTGCATTTTGAACTTTTAACATTTTGAACATTCACCCCCTCTTTGCTGTGTATAAAACTGGGCTCTATGTTTAGCTCATTAAGCCGCATGTGCAGACAAAAGAAAATCATATTAGATAACAATAAAGATGCTATTGAAAAACCAGGACAGCAAATGGTCTGGGCAAGTCCACTCACTCTTCCACCACCATTCTTAGGAAAGCTCGCCGTGCCAGTACCTTCCAGAACATCAACAGGGACATCCTGAACGAACTGCTCCCACCATCTCCTGTACATGGGTTTGGACGTCCACTCCTGGATTTCAAATTTGCACAAACGTCCCGCAAGGTACATGACTGCGACAGCTATGATTTCCGGCTCCCATTGCAGTGACAGGGTGGTGCAGAGACTGGGTCAGCAGGGACAGAAAACGATGGTTTGTGTTGTGATAGCTAACACTCATGACCAAAACAACACACAGAAATTAGATGTCATACTTAGCAAGTAGTCAGTTTAACTCCCTACGAGAACCAAACACATTACGTATTGAGAAAGAGGTTTGTAAGTGTCTGAACGAGCTGCTGTACGCCATGGTTACTGCCTTGCTCTTTAGAGACAGGACCGCAGCCCACTTCAGAATGCTGCACAGCGGGACAGATGGGAGCAGGCTGCGTCCTCTGTCTAGCTTAGAGAACCCGGACAGTGCTATCTGCAGATGGACCAGCGTCGTTGCTCAGGCAGCTTCCAAGTCAGATTCCAGAGGCTTCTCTGCAGGCCATGGAGTGCAACTATTAGCAACTCCAGCCACTGGCTCACTAAGGACATTTAAAGCTCTAAAACCATTACAAGAGACAAACGGCCCTGAGCTGTCCAGCACCTGCTCGTTACACAGGCTTCACTTCCTCCAACAGCACACTAAAGCCACAGGTGAGGGAAACCCATGTGGAGAAGCAGATGACCTGGAGTCAGCTCTGGGCAAGTCAATTTCGTCAATTTCTTCTACTTTAAGAGATGAGAGATTTGGACTAAATGGTCCATATACTTGAGTCATTTAAAACATCAATTCAAGCGTCATCTGAACATACCTGTCATTTACAAATGTCCATGCCATCTGAACCAACTTCTGAATTTTGTTTTTATCACCTAGAAATGGGGGCAAAAAGGGCAAGTTACTGTAAATAGTGGAAAAAAATAACTCATAGGAAGTGACAAGAAGTTACTAAAAATCTATTGTGTGTCTGCAGAGCAAAGAGTTTCTGTATAGAAAATGACATCAAACGCCACAGGCTCACAGCCTACCTCTTGGCACTCTTTCCGTGACCTCCACTGAGCAACCATTTATGGGAACCATGGCTCCAAGGCTAATTTTATTAGTCTATTTAAAATCCTGACTCATTTCCCTGTCTCCTATCACTTGGCAACAGGGTGACAGAACCTGTTTCTGCATAAAGGAAAAGCATTAACAGCTCCACGGCTGCACGGGCTGAGTGAGCCATGCCCTGGGTACACGACACACACAACTTTTTGTTTTCCTCTTTTGAGAAACAATCTGAATACTGTCAAACGAGAAGACTTGATTTCAGAATGCCAAGACTGTATGGAACAACCGGGATGCGGTCAGAGGCAGAGCACTTGCCTCCACGCCCAGCACTACAGACAACACGTACCACCCGCCCACCCGCCTCATTACCTTTGAGCTGCTTTGCATATTTGAGTAGGAACTGGTACGGATGCTCTACTTGTAAATCAAACTTTATGGTCTGCAGTAAGATCCTCTCCAGCACCATGACTTCTTCCTGTGAACAGCAAGTGTGGAAGAACTGATCACGCCCATCCGCCTCTCTCTGCGGCTCCCCTAGTCTACTCCAGCAGCCCCCTGCTCCTTCCCTCCTCCATCCAGCCTGTTACATGGCACACAGTAGTGATCTAAACCACCCGGAGACAGGACACAAACTAGTCAGAGACAACCTAAAAAAAAGCCAAGGAGCAAAACGCCTTAGTGGCATTATTACGGCAAATACACAGGCTACCTTTGAAAACCAGACCTTTAAGTTTATCGAGCACATACACGTATGTGCATACATGATGTGATGTGAGTTTGTCCTTGAGTGTATGTCTGTGTATTTGGAGATCAGAGAACATGTGGCACATGGCTCTGGTTTTGTGTACTCGTCTTTACATAGGTTTTGGGGGTTAAATTTAGGTCCCTAGACTTAGGGGACAATAAGCACCCGTATCCACCGAGCTTTCTCGGTAGTTCCACTTTTGTTTGGAATTTTGAGGCAGGCGCTCAGACTGACCTGGAACTCACTCTATAGTAAGGCTAGTCTCAAACAGTGATCTCCTGTCAGCCTCCCACTGGAGGTGTGATCCTCTCTGCCAGCTGGACCATAGATCATTGAAAAATGCAACCCCGGAGTTCCTTCCCACTGGATGCCACATGAGAGAGCAAACATGGCTCAGGAGCCACACTGTGTGCACAGGCCTTTTCATTTCCAAGATTCAATCATTCCTAAAATTGTTACAAGCATGGTTCTTTCCAGACTCTTAAGAAGCAAAGACACAGGGTGGTCAGACGGTTCAGCAGTTAAGGTTCCTCTTCTAAGCCTGACCACCTAGGTTTGAATCCCGGTACTGCACTATGGATGGAGAAAGCCAACCCTCTCTCTGGTCTCTTCTGACCTCTATAGGCATTCACGCGAAACAAATACAAAATGAACAAAGAAGCAAACGCAACAGTGCATGTCTTGAGCCAGAAACAATCCAGGTGTGGACCAGAGTCGGCTGAATTCATGTGCTGCCAGTTCCTCGGGTGCTGTCCAGCACATCAGGAGTACTTGGGCAAGCCTAGGCCATAAGACTTTCCCTTACAAGGCCAGAGAGGCTTTTCCATAAGGCCTTCTCTTAGGAACCCAAGCACCAGCAGGCACTGTGGCTGGAGCCCTTGCTAGCACTCCTGGTGGTTGGATCTGAAGGCGGGAAATCCTTACCTTTGGGTCATCTCCAAACTGGCCGAACTGGACATCATTTAATAAACTACGAGCCGTTTTGATGATATCTTTACATTTTTTTGGTGTTTCTTCTACTTTCCCAGCCAGAAAGAGACAACAAGCTCCTGTCACCTAAAAGAAGAATAAATGCTTGTAACTGGTTAGCCGAGATTCCATGGGGACAACACAAGAATGTTTTGACCTTTACAGTTAGCTAGGCCTCAGTCTCCTTTCCCCAGTTCACTTCCAAATATCCCAACACTCTAAAAGCCTGAGGGACACGTTACATCCCTAAAAATGAGTGGCTCTGTAAAGCAGTTAAATTCAGTCTTCAGGTTCTGCTTCATTAGTATAGCACTCGCCTAGTATGCATGGCACCCTAGGTTTGAGCTCCCGGCCTGCAACAAAAAGAAGAAAAATGATTTTTCCCAGATAACTGTCATAAAACAAAGAAAAGAGAGAAAGGAATGAAGTCCTGGGATCAATTTCCTCCTTCTCCTGCTCTGCAAACAGCAAGTTCAATCTGTCAGTCCACACTTGCTGGCCTTCCTGCTATGATCTAATGTGTGGACCCCACTCTGCTCCCCAATTTACATACTGAAACTAATCCCCAGAAGGATAGGACTACTGTCCTTCTGGAAGAGGTCTGAAGGAGTCTGTACCTCCCTACCTCTCCCTGAGGACACAGCAGGAAGGCACACTTCCTATGAAGAAGGGGCTCTTACCAAACACTCCATCTGTCAGTACCTTGAATCTCCAACTTCCAGGTCTGAGAGAAATTATGTTTCTGTTATAAATTACTTAGTCTAAAGTTTTCTGTTACAGCAACAAAGGACCAAGTCAGAGTCCTTCCAGTTGCTTCTGGGTCCCTTTAAATCTCCACAGCATGCTTGTCATACAATTCCGATTGCACTGGACGTTAGACACTCTGCCAGTGGCTGAAGGTGACACCGCTATTGCTTCCTTTAAGAACCTCACAAGCCATCAAGGGGACAGGTACTAGAGACTTACTCAGGTATTAAAGGTCTGACTCAGCTCACCTTTCCATGAAGGGTCTTTTCTCTTACATGTATCAGTATTTTGCCTGCATGTCCGTATGTACAACACATGCATGCACGTGACCTTGGAGGCCAGAAGACGGAGGCATAGTTCCTGAAACTGGAATTTCAGGTGCTGGGAATTGAAATGGGGTCCTCTGTAGGACAGTACGTACTCCTGGCAAGCCGAGTGGAGCTCCTGACTAGCTGGTTGCCTCCTTCTGCACCTGCTTGAGCCATTTCTTTTCATCTGCTGTCCTAGCCCATCTCCGCCGTAAGCACTGGACACAAAGCTCTCTCCCGGCCCTCACCCTCTCCCTTGCGTGAGCTGATTCCTAGACATGATCACTATTCCACTTGAGGACCACAGTCCATCTGCACAACTCAGTCACAGCCTCACTTAAACCCAGGCAGTATGCTGGGGAAGATAAAAAGCAGACGTAGATGGCTACAGATATGTTCTTAGCTAATTCAGAACAGCCATCAACAAAACCAGCCACCTAGAAAACCGTTACAAAGTATAGTAAGACTATTGTCCATACGACCCACAAAAAATAAAGATTTCAACAAGGTTAATTAGAAACAACACAATTCAAAGTGGAATTTGTTTATGTATAGCATGTACCACATGAAAACAAGCACTTTCTGGAAAGTAAGATGAAAAGACCCACTGGCTATTATCTCCAGTGAGTAGAGAGAGCAGCATGCCAAATTTACTTACGTATCTTGGAAATTGTTTGAAGGAATGAAACATATAAAATCGGTGAAAATAAATGATTCCAGTTGCCAGGGTGTCATAGTGTCTGTCGTTCTGGTTAAGGCTTTAGCTAGGAATGGCTACAAATTATGTTCTTAGCTAATTCAAAAAAGCAATAAAAACAGACAACATCAAAAAATCAGCTGCCTAGTAAAACAGGAATCTTAGGGTATCTAAATTCTAGTGTCAGAGTGAAACTGCCAAACTTGAGTTGTGGCCACACCCCCTCCCCGCCCACTAAGACAGGGCTTCTCTGTGTAGCCTTGGCTGTCCTGGAACTCACTCTGTAAACCACCAGGCTTCAAACTCAGAGACTGGCCTGCCTCTGTCTCCTGAGTGCTGGGATTAAAGGTGTGGGCACTGCCACCACCACCACTGCCACCACTGCAGTCCCTGCTGCTGGTGCTACCGTCCAGCTCAGCTTGAGCTGTGGTCTCAATAGGGTTGGCTTTCTCCCTAGGTGGCTATTTGCTCAATAACTGAACATATACATTTAAATGATAAATCAGAGACCGGAGAATCCCTGAATAGCCAATTAGACAACTTGTACTTCAAAGGTACTTAAGACCTGTGCAAATGCAGATAAATGACTGCACACTTATCTACAATAACTAATCTAATTCTTGGTGATGGGGAGTTTATTCACAACTGATCGCACAGAGATTCAGGATACAACCCTAAACGTGTGCCCACATCAAAGATGAAGCGAGCCCCCTCTCGGCGGTACCGGGCCTCAGTGGCTGGATCGAGTCCTTCAAGTTGTGAGGGTGTATGTGCCAAGTCCTTCTTATCCCAGTACCAGCATGGCTTGGTGTGGTCCAGGTTTGATGATGTGACTGAAGGGCTTGAATTTTCTTTGTTCTCCTTCATTTATTGAAGTAGGTGGTTCTTCCCCAATGGGCCTCGGGAATGTTTTAATCCTAAGAGAAAGAAAAGATGCAAAATTGTAAAGGATGCCACATTATTAATAATTCTAATTATAAATGATCTACAACCAGAAATCATGGCTGATGCAGGACCCCTCATCCCCTAACATACTACTGATCGCTAGCTAGAAGTTCAGGTTATCCGCTCCAAAGTCCACCTGATACACATCCTAGTTGACTCCAGTACTGATCAATCTGAGCTAATGGTGGTTTAGGACAGCATTCCACATCCTCAAGTCTACAGGGTCAAAACTAAACACAATGCTGGAGGAAGCTTAAGTACAGCCTCCTTGCTTCCTGCCTCCCCCCGGTGACATGAAGCCTCTGCTGCTGCCTTAGGTTCCATGCTACAGGACACCCTGGACCTGTCCGACACGCTATGGCATGCTCCCACATCACCCATCTCCACCATTAGCACCCAGTGGTCCGATTTCAGTTTTTACTTTACTTGTTTTGCTCATGAATGTCACAGGATGGTTTAACTCACACCTACACAAAGTCTCTGGCCTGTGGGGAATGGGGTGGAAGTGGTCCATGAGGAAACCATCTCCTTTAGATCTTTTTATTTTTCTACCACTCAGCCTCAGGTTGACAGAAAATGGAAGCTAGGTGCTTACCCAAGGCTACCACAAGTCAATGCCTTGTAAAGTGGCTCAGAAGCAACACTTCTACCCTGGCAGTAGAAGAGCTCCAAATGAGGTGGTGGGATCAGGCAGTCAAGTGAGCAAAGACTCAGTTTCAGGTTCAGGCCAGAGGCCTACCATCATCACATCTAGGGGCCTGCAATCATCACATCTAGAGGCCTACCATCATCACATCTAGAGGCCCGCCATCATCACATCTAGAGGCCCGCCATCATCACATCTAGAGGCCTACCATCATCAGATCTAGAGGCCCGCCATCATGACATCTAGAGGCCCGCTATCATGACATCTAGAGGCCCGCCATCATCACATCTAGAGGCCCGCCATCATCACATCTAGAGGCCCGCCATCATCACATCTAGAGGCCCGCCATCATCACATCTAGAGGCCTGCCTTCATCACATCTAGAGGCCCGCCATCATCACATCTAGAGGCCTACCTTCTTCAGGGATAGTCTCATTTCTGGTGGAAAAGCACACATGATGGAGCAGAGCACTCTGCTCCTGGCACCTGGCTGTTCTAAAGGGAATCTAATCTGTCCCCCAGCAGGAAGAATTAAGTAGCTGGAGAAGGCATCTGTTTGAGTTCATAATTTACATGCTAATGTGAGACTGACTGCTGACTTAGCAACATAGCTAAGACAATTCCAGAAACCATTCTATTCAAACACCCTTCTCACCTCCTGACCTGGCAATTATCCAAGTTTAACAATTTACTGCAGGCAAGGCTGGGAGAAACTAGTGGTCTCCTAAGTTGCTGGTCTGAGTACAAAATGGCACAACTATCACGGAGAGAAAGTCGGCATTATCTAACAAGGACACATATTTGCTCTTTAAAACCTAGCAATCCCACTGTTAGGAATCTTCCTGAAGACACCATTCCAAACATGCAAACATAAGCACAGAATTATTCATGGTAGGGTCATTTACAAGGACAGCTCAAACATTAATAAGAAAAACAGGGTCTGGAGAGATGGCTCAGTGGTTAAGGTCACTAGCTGCTCTTCCAGAAGACTGGGATTTAAGTCTTAGCACTCACATGGTGGTTCACAACCACTTAATTTCAGTTCCAGGCATCCAAAGCACTCTTCTGGCCTCTTTGGGCACTGCATGCATGTGGTGCAGACATATATGTAGGCACATGCTTATACACAAATACAATAAAAATGCAAGTTCAAAAAAAAGGATTGACCGTATAAAATAAAGAACAAACAACACATGAGCACACAGTTATATCTATAAATAAAATCGATCCATATGCACTGATAGCTATTATTAAAAAAAGGAACTATTTTAAAGTGCTCAAATGTAGAACTCCTAAGAACTTGCCACAGTACACTGTATGATGGGGTGCAGGACTGAATCAATACGTCTGTCTACCTACATTGTGTCCTTGCCCTCAACAGGCATCACCAATATCTGATCATGCCTTCAGACCCGACTTCAGCTCACAGTACGTGGAAGTAGTGGTGGAGCAGGTTAAATGGCACAAGGTGAGGTGCTTGACAAGAAACACGATTTGAAGGCCAGGCACACTGGCTCACACCTTCAGTGCCAGCACTCAGGAGGCAGAGGTGAGGATCTCTGTGAGTTTGAGGCCAGCCTGGTCTACACAGCGAGTTCTAGGATTATATAGAGATCTTGTCTCAACAAAACAAAACTAAAACAGCAAAAATTAAAAAAGACACATGATTTGTACTCCTTCAAAATGCTACTATCATGAGAAATCAAACGTCAGGAGGGAGCACAGGAAACAGTACAATGTGCAAGTCTGGAGTAGATGCTGTTTTATCAAGCTATCAAAGAAAATCTCAACATTTAGGGAAATTCAAAATATGGACTGCATATAGAGGAGAATAGAGAATTACTGTTATTTTTTAGGGACAAAAAATATTTACTATATTATAATACAGCCAAAGCACTTCGGAGGAAGTGCCTGCAACATACTTAAACTTTGGTTGAAACACAAACAGATGGCAAATAAGGCAAACAGCCATCTGTGTTTAGTGCCTGTCAGAGGTAAACAAGTAGTCACGGTGCTCTCTCTGACCCAGCAGTAAGTCAAGGAGGGAATCAGGTGAACGCTTCGGGGCCAGGAGTCCTTACACTAGACTGGAATCCTAGAGTAACCAAGAACACCTGAACATAAGTGCAGTGGTTTAGAAATCAAACCACTTACACAGAATCACGACACACATAGGGAAAAGTACAATGACTATCAAGAAGTGAGGTGCCTGAGCGACACCACTGACTGCCAGTCAGGCACTGTCTACCTCCAAGCTTGCCACGTTCCTTTCCTAGTTGTCATCCCCAAAGACAGCCACACGGCCGCCCTGATCCTTTAGTTTGGTCTTTAGGACTTCACAGACGGACCAAGAGAAGGGAGGAGAAGAGAGGGCGACGGGGGGGGGGGGCGCGGGGAGAGGGAGCGGGAAGGGAGGAGAGAGAGAAGAGTGGGAGAGAGAGAGGGGAGAGGGAGAGAGAGGAGAGAGAGAGGGAGGGAGAGGAAGGAGGACAGGGGAAGAGAGAAGAAAGGAAAAGTTGGAGAAAGGGGGAGGAAGTAGCTCCTAAAAGAGGATCTTGGGGCAGCTCCACACCTGTAGCCCAGGCTGGCCCAGCATTCACAATCCTGTTTCAGCATTCCAAGTGCTGGAATTTCAACTATCTATCACCATAGCTTGCATAATTTTTTTTCTCCCATCCCCTTCCTTCTAGAGTCTCTCTATACAATCCTGGTAGTCTTGGAACTCACTATGTAGACAAGACTAGCCTCCAACTCACAGAGATCTACCTGTCTCTGCCTCCCAAGTGTTGGGACCACATACGTCGTGGCATTTGTTTGTTTGTCTTACATCTCTTATATTACTTTATTGTATATTTTTATTTTAATTTCAAAGTTTACTCTTGTGTGAGTGTGTGTATGAGAGAGAAAGAGAGAGAGAGAAAGAGAGAGAGAGAGAGAGAGAGAGAGAGAGAGAGAGAGAGAGAGGGAGGGGGGGGGGGGGGGGGTGGTGGTGGTGGTGGTGGTGGTGTTTGAGTTAAGAGTTGGTTGGCTATGAAGCTATGATCCAGTCATGGTTCAAAAGTTTGTAGTAACCATGTCACATGTTTTCTTAGTCTCAGAAGTTATCACTGAGAATTTCAAGTTAATGGAGCCAAAGACAGCAAAGAGCATACAGAGTTAGCAAGTAAGTTAGACACAGGCCTGACGTGCTGACTCTGCCTAAGGTCCTGTGCTTCCTCAATCTGCACACTACTTCGTGTCTGTAAATGCAATAAGGCTTTGCAGACACACTTTTGTCAGGACAGGTCTTCTTCATCTTATAGTACCCGAGTCTATAAACTAAACCATTTTTAGTAAGTTATGCTTTGCCAGCTTGGGTCTATTCCCTCTGCCTTTACAAACTCTATGGATTTACGAGCCTGAGTAGCCATAGACCTTGTAAATAGGTAGCCTTGGCAGATTAATATTAACTTAGATAAGAACAGTGAACCATAGGCAGAGTCATAGTGACCTGTCCCCTGAACTCACCCAGCTGATACCCTGTTCTGAAAGATATCTGTACTCCCCCTGAACACCCACGCTCCGGATGTGATCCCCTTTCCCCAAGTCCTGCCTTTTTGTGTTTATAACCCCTGTGTGAGTAAGTAAAAATTATGATTTGATTTTAAAAAATAAATAAATAATTTAAAAACAAAACAAACAAAACAAAACCAAACTCTATGGAGCTAAGGACGTAGCTTAATGGTAGAATGCTTGTCTAGTCTGTCATAGACCTAGACTCGACTTTGAGCACTGCAAAGACAACAAAAATCTCAGTATCACCTAGCATGCTACTTATTTTTACTACATAGCCTGTGTGCATTTATTACATTGAGGAGCACTGTTCTTTTTATAAGATTTGAAGCCATGTGTCTGTGTGTGGGCATGTGCAGGCACCAGTAGAGGCCAGAGGCTGGAGTTACCAGGTGGTTGTTGAGTTTGGGTGCTAAGAGCCAAAGTTGAATACTCTTCAGGAGAAGTAAGTATCTCTTCTTTTCTTTTAATAACTATACTCCATACAAAGGTTTTTTTTTTTTTTTTGAGGGGGGGTATGAGGTGTTTGTTTGCAGGTAAGTCTATGTACCATGTGCATGCCTGGTACCTTTGGAGGTCATAAGTGGGTGTCAGATCTGTTGAGATTAGCGTTACAGACATTGTGAGCCACCACATGAGTGCTAAGTCATGAGTGCTGGGTCCTCTGAAGAGCAGTCACTGAGTCATCCCTCCAGCTCCCAGTATACAGTCTTAGTTTTTGAGGCATTACTCTAGCTGAAAGAAACATGGTTCTTAGATACTTTTTTCCTGATTCAAATATCAATCAGAGTAAGGACAAGACCACAACCCCATAGCTTACCTTGGAAGATCTTTCTTCAGGCCAACATCAACCTGCCAATCAACAAGTCTGGGTTAGTAATATGAACACAAATCAACTCAACCGCATCCTATCTTAGATACACATACGCTTGAAATCTAAATGTACTTATGTTCAGCACCCCTCTATTCACAGCGGAATAAACTCTGGTGTATGCATATGAGGGTGGGGTCTCCTCCCATGATGGGTAATTATTGACTTGCCCTCGATTACTTAGCAAACAAGGATTTTGGCAACACTAACAGCTTCTCTCCCCTCCCCCTTTTCTGTTTTTGAGACACTGCCTTTCCATGTAGCCTTGGCTGTCTTGGAACTCCATCTGTATACCAGGCTGGCCTTAAATTCAGACAGATCTGCATGTCTCAGCCCCCAGGTACTGTAATTAAAGATGTGAGCCACCACCTAGCTGACATTTACAATTTTAATCAAAATCCTTATCAACATTACTAAGGCCATTACCCAACTGTTATGATTCATCAGCAATATAGTTTATTAAGTATCATATAATGTTCTGGTTATTGGGGCTTGAAAGCACTACACTTTCATGGACTCACCCATTGAAAAAATATAATGCATACCCACAATTGCAAGATGCTGCCCAATTATTCTTTAAACAACATATATCAAGATTATCACCAGTGTGAAGTTTGTCTTTAAAACCTAATTTTAGCCAGTCTTTAGCTAAGATTCATGGCACATGCCTTTTAAATTTTAACCTCAGCATTCTGGGAGGCAGAGGCAGGAGGGTATCTTTGAGTTGGAGGCCAGCCTAGTTTACAAAGAGAGCTACACACCAGCCAGGGTTATGTAGGAAGACTTTGACTTAAAAAAAAAAAGCCAGTCTGTAGTAACTGATTTTAAACACTGAATGACTTATGAAAAGCTGCGTTTTACTGGTAGTCCAAAGTTAAGAACACCACCAAGACAAGACAGGGGGACCAGAGCCATTACAAAGTTCCCTTCAATTACTGGAGGTCAGGCCTCTATCCCCGCCTTGGCAAGATTAGATTTGTCACAGCCCTTCTATACTTAGAGAAGGGAGGAGATGTCAGGGGCAGCCCTGGTTACACACTGAAGGCCTAAAATCAGGCATAGGCCTAAAATCAGCAATAGGCCTGTCATACTTGGTGTATACTAACACCAAGTCTTGGGTCTCTGTGGAAAAACATTGAAACAGATGGCTATAAGCTATTGTAAACAGGCAGCTTTTGTGGAAATTTACCAGCCTGAGTAGTCATAGACCTTGTAAATAGGTAGCCTTGGCAGATAATACCAATTTAGATAAGGACAAGTGAATCAGAGGCAGAGTCATAGTGACCTGTCCCCTGAACCTTCACCCAGCTGATACCCTGCTCTGAAAGATATCTGTACTCCCCCTGAACACCCACGCTCCGGTGTCATCCCCTTCCCCACGTCCTGCCTTTTTGTGTTTATAACCCCTGTGTGGATAAGTAAAAAATACGATTTGCTCTAAAAAAAAAAAGAGGAAAAAGAACACCACCAAGTATACGTTACGAAGGTTAAACTGTTTAAACGTTTTTCAGATTAACATATAGATGCAGTTCTCAACTTACTAAAGATCAGTTCCCCTAACACCAATCAAATCACCCAGGAGAGGATGACGTCTGGGTAAGAACGAGTCTTACCCAGAACGAGGAAATCCCTTTTTATTACTGGTCCTATCTTTGTTCCATGGTCCAAGAGTCATGGAACTCTCTTCAAAGTCTCAATCCTAATTAACAGAGGGATTCACAAGCCGTGGATGACCGGGTCAGTCTGAGACAGGGTATGTGCGTGTAAGCCCCCTACCCTCTCCATCACCTGCTAGGAATTCCCCAAATCGCAACCACTTTCCTCTGCGAGGTCGGCTTCCAATTCTAGGCATTAGCGGCGCACCCCAGAGTAGCAGACCCTCTCCCGAAGCTCCCTCGCCTCCAACACTGCGTCGCCTGCTAATTTCAACGTGCATCAGGGATTAGAAGGAAGGCGGTGGAAGCCGTGAAGCCGGACGCTCCCAGAGAACCCAGGCAGTAGGGATATACCCTACTCAGACCACCAGGTGCGCGGAAGGTGGGCGGCGCTGCCCGGGGCCAGCTAAATACTCACCCCTCGCCTCAGGCAAAACCCTTAGCGACGTCTCTCCTTCCTGACAGCAGCCATCTTGGATGTGGAACGTCGAGGCACTACGTCATTACCCTGCGTCTCGAGACGTTAATGAGCGACTGGAGGGGCGGCGAAAGTCAGGTGCCTGCCAACCAATTAGAAGAGAGTAAAGCTTACTAAAAAAAAAAAAAAAAAAAAAAAAAAAGAGAAACAAGTCTACCGTCAACTCTCCGCCCACCCTGCGGCCCTGTGGACTGCGGCCCGTAGGGGGAGGGGAAACACTCGCATACACCTTCCCATCCGCCCCGCCCCCTTGGCGAAAGGGCGTTCGGGAGCAACCGAACCTGTTAACGGAACTTTGGCCCGGAGGCGGAGTCAGGGAGCCCAGCGTTCAACCACAGCTCCATCGTGGGTGAGATCTAACCAATCGAATCCTCGGATATGGCTCCGCCCCTGTTGCTGATGCCCAATGGCTGAGCAGTACCTTGGCTGGAGG
>NW_021604602.1:3686365-3741959 GCF_004785775.1 Grammomys surdaster | reverse complement strand
GGGCGGGGCCCAAGGGCAGGCGGAGCCGGGTTGGGCCTGGGCGGCGGGGCTGTCTCTGGCTGCGGTCCCGCCCCTCCCGTCCGGCCGCCGCCGCCGCCGCCGCCACCGCCGCCGCCGCCGCCGCCGCCGCCGCCGCCTGGGGGTTGGTTGAGGCGGACGGTGGGGTCCCGGCCGGAGTGTGGTGCCGCCGCTGCGCGTAGGCGAAGCGGGCAGGTGAGTGCGGACGACAAGCTCCCGCGTGCGGCCTACGGGCCGAGGAAGCGGGGTTCCGCCGCTCCTGACGCTGTAAGGCCGGCCGGGCAGGCTCCGAGGTCTAGTGGTCGGCCGCGGCCGAGCTCTCAGGGCCTGGGCGACTGCGGGGCTCCGAGGCCAGGCAGGCCTTTGCCCTGATGGGACTTGCGAGCGTCTGCAACGTCTCTGAGCCACTGGGACGGGGGGCAAGCGGCAGGTGCAGGGCGCGGCCTGGGCGCGGCCTGGGCGCCGCCCTCGGGTGCGGCCGGGGCCCGGAGCGCGCGCGGGGCGCTGGGACTGCGTGCGGCGGGCTGCAGCCTTGGTTTCCTTCCTCCGGCGGCGGGCGCACGCGGCTTGGGGCCGAGGCGCCTGTCTCTGCAGCTCTCTGTTGCCCACCGGGAGCCCGGCCCCCGCGCCTTGTCCTCCACTGTCCGCTCGCCAAGGCAGGCGTAGAAAATAGGTCAGGTTTCTTCCCACGCGCCGCTGGCCGAGGTCCACACGCGACGAACGCGCTGCGAGAGAGAAGCCTTCAGTGCTCTTGGAGTTTGACATTCCGTTTTTCAACTCTTGCTTCTCGCGGCTGCGGCCTGGGGTTGCGACTCTGCCTCTCCTCCCTGGTTGCCACTCTTGGAGAAGGAGCTGATTAGTGACGTGCGCCACTGGCTGCGAGGGGCCTCACCCCCGCCGCGTCGTGTCAGGAGAGGACGTTGGTGCATTTCAGAAGTATGCACACGTTGAGGATGGCTTGTGGGCATGCTGTAATCCATTTCTAAACGAACACGTTGTTCGTTACCGAAGTAAACACTTGGACAGGATGTTGACAGTCATTTTGCCTTGCAGACCCTCAGAAGATTTTGAGGTTTTAGTGATGGATGTAACAGAACTGCATCTAGGAAGGCCGAGGCGTGGGGTTTCAGGCCTGCCAGAGTTTCAGGCCTGCCAGAGCTTCCTAGGGAGACCGTTTTGAAAACACACAAAAACTAAAACCAGAATTGGACACTGAAAGAGTGGATTTTTCGTATGTAAGTGATAATAATGTCCCCATTTTTCCTTTCAAAATCGATGCTGAGGGTGGTTTTAAAATGAGTTTTAAACAGTGATAGTCTTGGGGAGTTTTAAGTGAACTCACCTGTAAAATACAGCCGCATAAACGGACATTTCCCCTCCAAGTTAAAAAGTTTGTCTAGACTCACTGGAACCATTACATTACCTACAGTATGTATGTGGGCTCCTACCTGTATAGGCTCACGTTATAGATGGGTCTCTGGGCGCTGCAATTGCTATTTTAGTAGAATTCCAGCCATCTGGGAATGAGTTTTTCTAGGGCTTAAAAAAATAGTTTGCAAAGTCAAGTTCTGAAAAGCTACAGAAGAAAATCTTTCTGGGACTCTAAACAACCTTGGTCTTTATTCCCCCAACCCTCTTCACCGTGCATTTCTTTCTCTTGCTTGAGATATTACTAATATCTGGATATCTAGTTCCCTTGGAGGGAAGTGGCTGCTGCTTTTCCCTCCTCTTTCACTGTACAAACATCTCAGTGACGCTATGCTGGACTTGAAGATCCAAACACTGTGCTGACGCGGGCTCTAGCGATGAGAGTTTCCGTTCCTTTTCTGTTTATAAATGTCCAGTAAAATTCTCATTGAAATGCTGTTGGCTGGGCCTTGTGACAGCTCACAGTAGCCCCAGCCACTCAGGGTCCTGAGTCAGGAGGATCATAGGTTCAAAGCTAGCCTGGACTGTGTGAGAGACCCTGTCTGGCTGGGGATCTAGCTCAGTGTTAGAGTGTTTGCTTATTGTGCGAGAAGTTCCATCTTCAGTACTACACATGTACACGTCATTGACTTTTTTTTTTGGTTTCTCGAGGACTTTTTTTTTATGTGAATCATATTTAGGCCAATTTTAAAGATGATTAAACCATTTCCTTAGAAGCCACGTGGTAATGAGACAATGAGGAGGTTATATTCAGGTTTGGATTGTTACTGTCCTGTAGGTCAACCATTAGAAAACTGTTTTTACGTTCAGCACTGTGGTGAACAGTCAGCAACCTTCCAAATCTTGGTCACACCTAAAAGAGAATGTTAAAGATGGCAGTGCTCAACAAAGTAGCACCAGGAGTGCATGGAGTAGCTCTGCTTGTGGTAGATCTAGCAGAGTCTCCCCAGTCCATAGAGGATGCCCCTAATCCTTGCCTTAACTGCTTCTATGCAGTGGGGAAGTGTTTGTATCTAGCTTGCACACTAGCCTCTCTCAAGGTTTGAGTTGTCTGTCCATTACTTCCAGTACTTCGTACAGTGCCTCTGGCCTGCAAACAGTCATCCTACTGTGTCCTTCAGGGAGTAGTCACCAGAAGAGATTTGTGTATGTTCAATAATGGTGAACTTCTGTCTGTCCCCTTACCTATTTCCATCTGCTGGTGGCTGACTGCAGTGGAACCTTGGACAAGGGAGAGTAGCTGTGATTGATGCTGTGTGGATGGAATGTTGGTAAGACTGTGAGTGAAATGTACTATGGCTTCTGCAAGCAGGGTGAGGCTTTCCAAGTTTCTGAACTGTTTTAGTTACAAAGTCTGTCTCAGTTTGACTCAGAAGTAGCTGCTAGAAATGTAACTGTTTGTTGCTTAGTTTGCTGGAATGTTTGGAAAGTGGTGGCCTGCTCATAGCTACAGAGCGTGTCCGATTTTCCTGGAGCAGACACATTTCAGTGTGTTTCTTCCTCTTAGACCAAAGCCTTGGGAACGGGAGCAAGCTGTGTTGCTCTAAAGAAGCAGAGGAACCATTGATTACAATTAGATTATCTCAACATAACAGTGAGCATATTGTTCTCATGCTCTTTGGGAGTTGCTGTTGCCAGGTATCTGCTTTCTCAATTAGCTCATGATTTTCACTATTATGTTTGGACTTACTTTCTGTTCGAGAAAGATATTTGGAATTGTTGTGTGTCCTTTTACTTCTGCTATAGTGAGACCAATTCATTCTTATTTGTATTCAGACACTTGAGATTATTAATTATAGTAAAAATCTCTTCCTTTTCAGGTTTTCTAGTTTGCACCTTTGCTGCTTTATTTCACAAAATTGATTTCTTCCACTGGGTTTTATTTTATCTCTTCCTTATCTTGTTCCTAAAATTGGAGTTATTGATCATTTGGAAACGAAAATATTAATTCTACAGTAATTTCTCTCTTGGTTAAACATTCTGACAGCCTTTTGATTCTTTAAATTAATTTTTTAATTAAAAATTTGTGTGTGTGTGTGTGTGCGCGCGCACACACGTGCGTATGCATGCACGAGCACATGCCTATGTATTCCTGGTCTCATGAAGGTCAAAAAAAAAAAAAAGGATTACCTAGAACTGGATTTACTACATGGTTGTGAGCTGCCAGATGTGGATGTCAGGAACCAAATGCAGGTCCTCTGAAAAAACAAGAAATGCTGTTATCTAAGTAACCATCTCTCTACCCCCTTAGTGATACATTTTCTTTTACAAAGAAGTTGAGACAAAACTTAAGTTTTTCATAATAGCCTTATGAAAAAAATCTTCAGTTAGAAGAATATGCAATAATAGTTTTTTGTGTTAAGTTTGTCAAGTAACTTAAGCCAGAAATAAACCTCATAAACCTTGTTTCCACTTGAGAATTTCCTCTAGGTTTAGAAATAAACATATCATTAGGGGCACAAAATAGGTATCAACAAGTTTCAAGTGAAAAAAATGAAATAAAATAATTATGTATAAAATTCAAAAGAAAAGATTTAGAATTTTTTTCTTTTCTTATTTAAAATAGTTTTTCTGTTAGTAGAGACAAAGATTTTGCTGAAGTTAGGCCTTGAAAGGAAACTGAGTGATTTCTGATTACCAGGCCAAAGTGAATGTTTAACTTTTGGCAAGTCTCAGCTCAGTAATGGGCTTGGGCTGGAGGGAGAGCAGCTCAGTGGAGCGAGAGGAGACGTTGTGACAGTCGTAAAGCGTGGAGGTGGCCTGGAGACTGCCTGTGACTGGATGTCCACAACTGTGCTTTTATACAGTGTTTTTCTTTTTTCATTGACAAATAAAAATTGTACATACCCAGAGCTCAGTAATACTTGGTGTTTTAGGGTTAACACTATCTGTGATTTGGAGTTACAGTTTCTTTTTAAAGTGCTGGGGTTGAGCCAAGGGCCTCCCAGGCAAGTGGTATAAATCTCTAGGCTTTTAAAAAACCTCTTATTCTGAGGTAAGGTCTCAGTAGGTTGTGCTGTGTTGTCCTTGAAATTTTTGTTTGCTTATTTGATTTTCAAGACAGGGTTTTTCTGTGTAGCCCTGACTGTCCTGGAATTCTCTGCAGAGTTTAAAGGTTGGTATTAAACTCAGATCCACCTGCCTTTGCCTCCCTAGCACTGGGATTAAAGGCACCGGCCACCATTGCCTGGCTGTTCTGGAACTTTTGACCCTTTTGCTTCAAGTTCCCAAGTAGCTGGATGGTAGACACACGCTCTAAGTTCTCTTCCCTGCCCTCTGCTCTCCCTCAGGCTTGCACTCTTCGTGTGTGCGTCTCCCAGTTCACTTTCCATCTTAAAGATTACAGTTCATCAGGACATGAGATGGTCTTAAAGGCATTTACAGTGAGGAGACATTGACAATTTCAATTTGAGAAAATAGACCTGACTTCAACGTCAACAGTTTTCTATGTACAATTAAGAAAAAAATAAGAATTAGGAATGAGAAGTACTATTAAAGTTGCTTTTACTCTGAAGTGTTTATTAGTGACTAATGAAGTTTTGGGGTTGTTAATTACCATTGTCATGGTCATCTAATTGGCTTCTGCAAGTTTTAACAAGGATGTGAATTACAGAGGTGAAAGTAAGATTTGTCTGATTGAGGGAAGTTCCTTTATAAGTTTTGTTCATGTCCCATATTTAACTGAGGCCATTCCTACATACGTGGACAAAGCAAGCCAAATAGCCTTATCCTTAGAAAAACCAAAGAGAAAACCCTTAGGCCCATATATTTTGCTAGAAGACTATGTTGCCTTTTGAACGTTAGGGATAGCAGTGATCGTGGTGAGCTGACTCCTCAACATATGATTGTTTATCCCTGAGATCCATGGTTGAGAAGTACTGATGACGCTCTCGGACCAGCTGAACTTCGTATCTTATGTGAATTTTCCTAAGCAGCAGCTTTCTTATCTGTTAAGGGATCATAATGATATTTGTCTCATCTGTTGTGTAAGATGCTCACTTGAGTCCATGACGGACAGTGTATGCCCAGACCACGCACTTAGGATGAGAACAGTCATTGGAAACTGCCACAATACATGGCAGGAATGCTATGCTTTCAGCAGCCTGGAGTGTCACCCTGAAATAACCTAACAGCAGAATTCTTGCATTCACTTGAATATTCAGGTTTAGTATAGTGCACCTGTCTTACTGTACACAGTTTATGTGATGAATAGCTTTATTTGATCTCCTCTCATCTTAAAGGCTGTATATAATGGCTGTGTGTCCCATGAGACACTCGAGAAATATACATGGGACAAGAGAATGGATTCTCTTGGTTTATAAACCACCTGGAACAACCTTACAAAAATTAATAAGATCTTGAGTTGAGTTCCAGTGGGGTAGGAGTCCCACTGAAGTGTGACTCCCTCAGATCGCCTCAGAAGGGCTTTTGCTGCCTTGCTCTCTGGAGGGTTGTGTACAGAGTTTGTTCACTTTTGAGAAGCTGGGAGGGTGGTATACTATAAGCCTGGAGAAAGAGAACATGGAAGCCATCTTCACAGAATTTGAACAGGTCACAGAGGAGTAGCTAAAGTCAGAGACTGCAAGTTTACACTCTAGAAGCTCATGTTTGGAGTGTAAGTGGCTTCAAGGTGGTTTAGCAGGTTACAGCTGTCCTGTCACCATTTACCACCTGTTTTGGAAAGAGCTGTAATAGATGTGCTTCCTGACCCCTTACTTTATTGTTGTCTTTAGATAACCGTTTTAAATGGGAGCCTCATTAAAGGTGGGAGTAGATGCCTTCCTGGAAGGATGGCGTAGATACCAGAGCATTGGGTTTTGATGCAGCGTATAGAAAGGGCAAAGCTAATCCCAGCGTGCAGGCGGTGCTCTGGTGGCAGGAGCAGAGCAGATGAGAGCCCAAGGCTTAGCTCAGGTCACTGCTCCTGAGGACACGCAAGGCTGTCACAGAGAGAGAGAGATCCTGGCAGGCTGGATTCAGGGGCTTACACTTTGCACAAATTAGTTACAGGGTTACTAGTTCTTTCATAGATATCACCTGCTCGTAGATAATGGATTTTTATCAGAGATGTTTTTTTTTTGTCTTGTCTATGATCAGTTTATATCATTCTGACAGAGACAGAGACAGATTTAGGCATTACCCCAAGTGTAACAGACACTCCATCATGGTCTGACTTGCCACTTGGCAGGAAGAGATGGACACCTCGTCTGTTTCTGTAGGTGCCTCAGTTTCTCAGCATGCTCTTCTTCACTGATGTTAAAGTAGTTAGACCTGGTCAGGCCGTTACTAGAGCTGTGCAGCTGCAGGCTGACCTGGTTTGTTCCCTCACATTACAGGTGCTGTTCGGAGACGCCCGGTGCCGCCTCCTCTAGGGATGCAGTAGTCACCGGCAGTGGTCCATGGTGCTGCTTCTGCTGCCTGCATGGGAAGGCTTAAGTTCAGGGTTCGTCTACTCACTGTCAAGAAACCAGGAGTTAATCTCAGTGTGCTTATAATTTAACATCAGTTCAAAGCCATTTATCCAGAAAAACAACCAGATGGTTTGAAATCCAGAATTATTGTTTAAATTTCTGGGAAAATAGTCAATATTTTTGTGGAAAGGAACTTTTTTGAATTCTCAAGTTACTCTACATATATATGATAGTCCAAATTATTCTATAACGAGACTAAAACTTAGGTCTATGTTTGTGTTAGTACTTAAGTAGCTACTGAGTCAAAATCTGTTCTTTTAACTGCTTGCTTGCCTTGGCTTCTTGATTCCTTTGAGTCTATGGGATATAGCACCTCCATTGGTTCCAGAGTGTTGTGCTAGTTGGTGGGTACCAGCCACATTGGTGTAAGTTATTGTGGCACGGCATGCTGTGGGCCAGCCATGCTGGTGTAAGTTATTACCGTGTGGCATGCTGAGCCAAGCCAGAATGTACTTCTGATAACTGTCAGTTCACCCGGCACCATGTGAAGCCAAGGCACCAATGTGAAGCAGCTTGTCAGTGCTGTGTTTGGGACAGAAAACGCTGCCCTGTGTCTTTCTGTTTCCCAGCCCGTTCTGCCTGTGTTGTGATGTTTGGTTTTCATGGTCTACAGAGTAGTTAGTGAAACAGGGAAGGGCATGCTTCCTGTTCTTCTATACACATTGGCTGGCTTCACCTCAAGTGCATTTTACAGCTGGAAGCTTGGAGCAGGAGGAAGCACATGAACAAAACCTCCTTCAGAAGAAGACCCAGCTGCAAAGTTGGGTCAGTGCAAACTGCATTGAAAAGTAGATGATGCTGGGCCTGAGTTAGGGTTCCTGGGCAAATTGCCAAATAAGTACTGTCAAAAATGTTTATTCTAGTTGTACTTAGTTAAAAGCAGCATTTTTAGGAAGAACTTAATTGAAGTACAAATTTGTATCCTTTCCATTTTGATTATGAATGCAAGTCATTTTTTGGCAACTGAATGTCATCCATTAGTATCTATGAGTTATACTGTATAAAAAATGAGTTAAGTATTTAGCCCTCACTCTGTCACCTCTTCCTCCTCCTCTTTAGCCATGATCCCCAAAGTATGGTCTATTTAGTTTTCTGATTAGATTAGAATGGGAAATAATTCAATGGTGAAAATTGTCAGTAGTCACAATTGTCCCAGTATACTAGCCTGCAATTTAACAGTTATGATGCTTGTTTCCCTAGTTTCATAGGGAGATGGCTGATGGGCTTGCTGTATAGTTTGTATTGATTTGAAAGGGCCGGGCTTGAGGATCCGATGCCTTTTATAAACTTTTGGGTGGTGAATGGAGACAGGTGGGTGGGTGGACTTACAGCAAGGCCTGCTTCTGTAGGTGCCTCCTGAAAGAGAAACTGCTGATGTCCCCAGCAGCCTTCCCTTCTTTCCTTCCGTTGTCTAAAGTAATACTTACTGTTGTGGTTGCTGTTTAGGCCTTACTTCTGCTTCTCCCATGATAGTTCATGTGCTATTTCAGTCTAGACTTCAGGGGAGAGTGTCTTTTACCTACCCTTGTACTATACAGCTAACATTTCTAATGAGACCAAGGGGGAAAGGGACAAAGAAAGAGTAAGAGCATAGGTGCTTAATTTAGTATATGTTCACATGAACATGTAGAACAAATATTAGTAATAAATGTTTGGTCTTTATAGGAAACTGATGAGTGAGTAATTACCACACCCCCCACGTGTACACACACACACACACATTCAGTGTTAAAGATGTGCTTGGTACCTCTTTGACAGCTTTGTTTAAAAGTTGGAAACAGGCATCCAAGTTAGCTGAATCATGAAACGAACCATTGTGTGTAGCAAAGTTTTGAATCCTAAGTGTGAAGTCTGGGTAATCATTTCAGATCCACGAGGTTAGGGTATCACAGAGCATAGCTCAGCTTTGTTAGTGAAAACTTCAAAGAAGAATTGGATTTAGGAAGCCACTTTCCTACTATTCTCTCAGCCGTCCTTCTTAAATGGTACTTTCCCTCCTTGCCATCTTTACTTACTTGGACATTTGGAGAATTACCTTTGCTGCTTTACTTTGAGTGTGGCCTAGTTTCTGGCCTCAATGTGAGACCTACAGGCCTGGCTTTCCCTGGTTTTGTTGTCCTTCACATTGATCACTATTGCCTACCCAAGGAGAGAGGGGAGAGCTTGTGGACTCAAGTGCCTTTATGTTTAGAGTCAGCCTGGATGATGCAGCTGATCCATGGCTTCAAGCTGGGGTCTGCTGCTTGGTGACTCTGGTCTCATGGCCAAGTCACAGCACTCTCTAAGCTTCCTAACAGCCGGAGCCATCAGTACTGACCTTACTGGGCTGTGCTGGCCACATGGACAAGTGCTTGTGGCCCTTGTAGCAAGTACTCCATTTCTCCGTGAGCTTCCAGCTGTGCTTGGTCATTGCTCTTCCTTTGGTACCAGAAACAAATAAGATCCTGCTTTGCTGCCTTCAAAGAGACTAAAAACACACAAACAATGTGACTGTATTTCCAGAGGGTCTGTTATTTAACATACTAAAGTCTGTCTGTATATGTACAGTGGTCAAGCTGGGTCTCACCCACCCTGTATAAATGTATATTTTTCTTTAAGAATTGTCCTCATTCTTCAGTAGAACTCATTAAACATGAAGTCATTGTTTCAGTCTGACTGTTTGTATGGTTTGGTTATGAAGTGCCCTTACAATGCCTCTTGTGTTCAAGGTTTGTCAAAAAGTAATGGATCCTTAGGGCTCTGGCCTTAGCAGTGGATTTGATGTTCAGAGGCTGAGAACTCTGGGAGCCTCAAGACTGAGAACCCTGGAAACTTATCTTTTGGGTAGAATAAATTAAGAGATGTCCCAGTTTAGAATCCTGTGCTTTAGGGAGATGTGTTCTGCTGGGACCCAGACAGTTACTCTCCTTCCCTTCTGTAAGTGGAGATTCTGTGTGGACTAGGGATGATTACTTCCTGTCTCTAAGAGCTGCAGGTCTGTGGGAGGGAAGCAGTCCAAAGAGACAAGAGACCAAACCCTACGATAAACCAAGCTTTTATCATTTCTTCATGACCTTGCCTTTGAACTTTCCTCACTGACTTTCATAGGAGTGATAACTGCAAAAAAAGAGCTTAGAAGTCCCTAAGGCCACTGTGGACAGTTTTTGCAGGGCCTCGAAGGGAAACTATACCAGAAGCCTCGATGAGACATGGCTGTGTTCCAGAATACAGAGCAACCGATGGAGCTAAGTAGTGTAAAGGGTAAGAGTGAAGCCACGCAGGTAGAGTAGTGTAAAGGGTAAGAGTGAAGCCACGCAGGTAGAGTAGGGGGAGACACTTCATCCTTCGAAGGGGGAACCTGCTGGGTTAAGCTGAGCAAAAGAAACCCGGAGGGTATAGAAATGAGGTTGTGTGTGTAAAGTTCAAGAAGAGGAAGTGGATCAAGGGGAATACAAGGAAGGTAAGCTAGTTGTGTCTGAAGATGTCTGTGGACTAGGGAGTGCCTGGTGGGTGGTTGGAGTGCACTGGATGGTCTCCTTACTTTAACAGAGGTGGAAACTATGTGAACTATGTGGCATATGGTTAAGCTTATGAAACACACACACACACACACACACATCCACACCCTTCCAAAGGTAAAATTATTGTTGGCGTTTCTAGAAGCTGGCCATTTTGGACATTTGGACATTTTGGACATATTGTTTACTTAGCTGTATGACAGTTACTGCCAAAGAACTCTGTGGTGCTTTCACATCACTGACACTGTTAATGGTCTCTCACACAGAATAGGCATTTGACATTTTCTGTATCTCTCCAGGGAGTAGACACTTGGGCAGCAGCTGTAGGATCACAGGTTTAGCCCCATTAGAACTATGAAGATGCTTTACTTGATAGCTCAGTGTAGTATCCACTGTGGAGCAACGGCCCTGTGCTGATGTCTGAGCTGTGGGGTTGGGCTTAGGAATATAAATAAGATAGAGAGCGTTCCCTCAAGGAGCCTGGGGTCTGGGGCAAGATGGAGAGGAGTGGGCTTTGAGTTAGTCTTGTACCACAGTAATTGAAGAACGTTCAAGAAATTGCAGGGGTGTGAAGACCTGAAAACCATGACTGGGAACACTGGAAAAGCTTTCAGGAGATACCTGGATGGAGTTTGGGAAGAAGTAGCTAATGAGCAAGTGCCTGAGGTGCTGGGTAACGACTGGCAGAGAGGAGGTGGGTAGATGTATTCAAGGGTACAGGTAATCTGTACTAGGACTGGGAGCCTTTGCGATAGCTGGCCCATAAGGTTCTGTGGAATGGGGTAGGAGGAGGAAGGGTTGGTTTAGTAGCAGAAAGGGGTTTGGTCAGGGAGAGAGACAGATTATTGGCACAGCCTAAGCAGGAGGTATGTAGAATGAGGTTGCTGGAGATACTCAGGTGAGAGCAGTTGGGGACCGGCAGGGGATGTTTTGTGATATATTTAACCAGTATTTAACCCTGTTGGTCTGGAAGAACTTATAAACTCTTTTGACCCTGAAATAGCTTTTGCTTCCTGGTATGTAAATGGAGGGAGTGTAGGAGCAGTAGTGCTCAGTTTAGCTTACATTTCTTACCTGTTAGGTAAGAAACCTTGGACAGAGAAAGGATGTGATCACCCAAGGAGCTGATCTTAACTAGGTGGTGCCTGATAATGGGGCGGACACTAAATATGGGGAGGTTGCTGTGGCTTCTTGAGGGAGCCCTTGAAGGTGCTGACACCAGGGCTAGGAAGGTGAGGGCAGAGGATCTCGTAAGTAAAGCCCCTTCCTCACAGTGCTGGTCTTGAGTCACTTAAAGACTCACAGGATAGCAGGTCTTGACAATAGGACTGGAGCCAGAGGCCCGTTGCATGTCACCAGCAGTGTGCTTCTGCAGTTCTTGCAGGCCAGCAGGTCTGCTGGATTTGGAAGAATGATTAAAAAGTTATTACTACTGGGAACCTTGGTGGCTTTCATTTCTTGCAGGCTGAGTTCTGTGGTCTCTGTAGACGTACCATGTCTCTATGGACCTGGGTGCGCTTGATTCCCAGAGAAAGACGTGGTGTTCTGTCTGGTCCATGCCCTTGTTCTTAGTTGAGTGTCAGTGATAATGGAGAGGGAGCACCTGCCTCCTTTCTAGGACTTACAGGAAGGAGTGCATCATCCTCCTCCTGCCCCTGCCCAGCTTTTGATCTCAAAGCAGCTCTTCCTTTTACTTTCCTAACTGTTTTACATGTTGTCCTGGTGCCCTTGTATCCAAGGGAGCTGACACCCAGTGTTTCACATCCTGTCACTAGATCTCAGGTAAGTCACTTGTGGTATGATACATAAGATGTGAAAGAGAAGATGGACCTCTTTGTAAAGAATGCTGTTTTCCTATTTTAGCACCTGCCTTATTTGAGTGGCTTTAGTGACAATGGTATTCGTTGGTGAATCACATTCTAAACTTTGTCTTATCACAGTTCTTCACAGCAGGCAGTCATCTCCCTTTCTGGTGTTGCACATTAGGCCCAGCTTGTGTCCTCCACCGTTAAACTCCATGCCCATTCCTACACCAGCCCATCCATTTCTTTATTGTAATAAGTGACCCAAGTAGGCATTGTGTCTTCCCTGAGAATGGTCTACGTCTTCATCCAAGGGCTCCATGGAGGATCACTGGGGTAGCCTGTGCTACCACAATGAGCTTCTTTCGAAAACATTGGATCCATAAGTCCCAGCACTCAGCAAGGAGCTTACCTCCTCTTTGGGCCTCCCTTTATTTATTTGCTGACTTGCTTCACCAGGTTCCACTTGTGAATGGCCTGAGCCTTGTTTCCTTTAGACATATATGTCAGCTCCTCATGGTCTCTACTCAGAGTGTCATTGTTATGTCCTTTGTCTCACTACCTCATTTGTCTGTGAGTGTCCTAGTCATTTCTCATGGAAAGACTGCTAACACAAGGTTCATGTGGCTGAAAGTGCAAGACGAGGAACCCTGTCCAAGACCAGGGTCTGCGTGGCCCGTGAAGCTTGTCTTCAGTGCCTACACTTGCTCTTTAAAGCACTTTGGATTTTCTGTTGAACAGAACATGAGCATTAGACTAGCTATCCAAAATGTGTATCTTCAGTGTTTGTATCTTTCAGTGGGAGGACTAAGTTATCACTATGGGAAGTGGTGGTTTTAAGGAGGAATGACTGAGGATCTAGTATTTCTGACTCTACCCTGCTGTGTGTGTGTCGGATGCATACATCAGCATTACCCCCTAGTTGTCCTGCAGCAGTGCATCCGTATGCACCGTGAAACTCTGCATAGCTACGATGTGTAGAGAGGGTTTGCCTCTGCCCCCGTTTCATGGGTGACAAGGAGTGCCAGTTGTCTCCTGAGACTGCTTCTCTTTCCTGTTTGGAGGCTGCAGGTGGTTTATACATTTCCTCTCAGAAACTTCAAGATCTCAGAAAGATGAAGGTGCTCCCATGCCACATCTAATTTCTTGATTTTATTCTTTGATGATATAACTTTCATTTCTTTGTCTTTTCAGTCAGAAAATGGGTAAGAAGAGTCGAGTGAAAACTCAGAAATCAGGTACTGGGGCCACAGCCACCGTGTCACCAAAGGAAATCTTGAACCTGACAAGTGAGCTGTTGCAGAGTAAGTGTCCTGTTGTACACCCCACCCCCACCCCACCAGCTGTCCTCGCCACACGTGGCAGTGCCTCTCACTCCTCTGCAGGGGTGTAGGGCTCCCTGGGACAGGCCCTTCTTTCCAGCAGCTTGTGCGCTGCCATTCTTAGAGGCCGTGGACCTGGATGTTGCAGAGCTTCCCTCAGTCCCCTCTGCAGAGTGTGGGCGCCTGTCTGGGCATGTAACTGTCAGCCCAACATTGGGCATGATCTTTTCCAGACCCATGGGCAAGAACAGGTTCTACTGCTCTTCAGCAGACTGCTGAGGCTCAGTGTCCATTAGCAAACACAGATCGCTGTGTCCAGCCACTGGACAAGTACCACCTGAGGTTTGGCATGCGAAGATGGATCCTGGCTGTTAGCCCTAGGCAAGCCCATCAGACCTCCCAGGGAGCCGGCCTTCTAGAACAGAAGAGCTCACCTTTTTCCTCAGTGATTACATAAGTGTTTCTGGTTTTCACATGAAGCCTGAGAGTTCCGAGTTTAAAATGAAGTGTTGTTGCCCACACTTTTTTAAGCTAAAATATTTTGATAATTTGAGTTGTGGGTTCAAAGTGGTGCTGCTCATGCCTTGTGCATAGCCATGATTTTTTTGCCCTTGTATTTAGGTTGACCTTTTCCCGGTACGTTTAGGTTATGTGACAGATAAATCTCAAGTAAAAATAGAACTTTTCTTCAAAAATAGAGAGTGGGCAGTAGTCAGGCCACTGTGAGGTTCCTCCCTGGGAGCTTTGAGCTCTTCTCGCCCTGCATCCCGTCCCTGTTTTCCCTCCCTCCTGTTGGAACACAGGCAGCTTTCACCCCAACTCCTGCTTTGCTATTATCCTTCAAGGCCTCAGTCAGCATTTGGTAGGGAAAGAATGAAGTCAGGCTGGCTAACCTGAAACGTTAGGTGTCAGCACATAACCAGATCATGCTAATTATTTGCCACATGCTCTTCTCCTTGGTGAGATGGGGGCAGTGGGTTTGGCAGGAGTATGGGAAGGAGACTGCCTTTAAGCTAGTGTAATACTTAGTAAGGCTGTGCTCCCAGGAGGCTGGCTGGGAGCCACGTGTTCCAGGATGACCAGCCCTGGCCTCTAGTAGGTGTTGGTTCTGCAGTTGAGCTTCTTCAGAAGTCTCTTAGTTTCTTTTCCAGCATGACTGTGTCATGTCTTGTAGCATAAACACATGGATGTGAAGTGTTTGTCAACTGATTGACCTTATGTTCAGGGTAGTGGGTGTCCTTAGAGAGCCGTTGTTCCTGGGGCTTATGTTCAGGGTAGTGGGTTGCCTTAGAGAGCCGTTGTTCCTGGGGCTCAGCTAGAAAGGCACCCTCACTATCTAGAAGAGGTCAGGGAAAATATTTTTCATGTTAGCTTTGCTTTCAGATTTTAGCTGTTTACAGATGTATTCTGAGGAGAGTTACTAGAAGGGGTGGGAGCACACATGGAGCCACTGGGCCAGAGTTAGGTGAGGGGCATGCTTGGGTCTCAGGCCATTTGCGTGCTTTGCAAAGTACAGAGTATGTCTATTTACTTCCTAGGTCGTGAACATATGCTTGCATGGCTAGGGTAGCTCTGTCCTTGAACGTGAGTTAGGAGCAAGATGGAAACCTTCCTTCTTTCGCAGACTAGTGGGTTAAAGTGGAAGAGGAGTTCTTACGCAGTGGCTTTCCCATTACAGAATGTAGCAGTCCTGCACCTGGCCCAGGGAAGGAATGGGAAGAATATACACAGATCCGAGCTCTGGTTGAGAAAATACGGAAGAAGCAAAAAGGTAACCTTGTTGGGATGACGCTGCTGAGGGAAGCTGGACTTAGGCTAGTGGGCTCAGCAGGAAAGCCTCAGGTGACAGTGCCTGTCTGTAGAAAAGTGAAGCAGCCACCCAGCAAGTCCCCCAAGGACTGTTGTCCACTTGAGTGACAGGAGTAAGTGCTAAGGCCCAGGGGAAACACTTGTGCCCAGGGGATAAAATGACATGACTTTTATTTATTTTTATTTTATGGCATGTGTATGGGCCTGGTTAACTCTTGCTTCTTTGACATGTCAAGTGGTGTCGGTTAGTGTCTTGCCATTTGTTCAGGATTGACTTCAGCTCATCATTTTTCTTCCTGACAGTCTTGCTATGGAGCCATTAGTCTTTTGTGTCAGACTTTCTGTTGTTGGGATTACAGTCATGCACCACCACATCCAGCCCCAGCCCTTCTTGATGAAGAGATAGTTATATTTCTTAAGCTGTGTGGGTTTGTGATGGTTTTTTTAGCGGTGATAGGAGTATGCTGCTGAGGACTGAACCAGGGTGTAATCTAGGCAAGCCCTCTGCCACGGAACCATTTATTTATTTATTTAATATATGAGTGCTTTATCTGCGTGTACATCGGCATGCCAGAAGAGGGCATCAGATCCCATTACTACAGATGGTTGTGAGCTACCATGTGGTTGCTGGGAACTGAACTCAGGACCTGTGGAAGAGCAGCCAGTGCTCTTAGCTGCTGAGCCATCTCTTCAGCCCCCACCTCTTTTCTTAAAAGAGAGAAAGAGGGAGACAGACACAGACAAACAGACAGACAGACACACACATACACATACACACACACACACACACACACAGAGAGAGACAGACAGAGAGAGAGAGAGAGAGAGAGAGAGAGAGAGAGAGATCTGCTTTTACTTCATGCTTATGGGTATTTTGCCTACATGTATGTGCATCATTGCAGTGCCTGTGGAAGCCAGAAGAGAGAGTCAGATCCCAGGAACGGTTACAGACTCTGTGCTCCACCATGGGGGTGCCAGGAATTAATTGAACATTGAACTTGGGTCCTCTAGAAGAGCAGCCAGTGCTCTTAACTGCTGAGTCATCTTTCTAGGCCCTGCACCGTATTTCTTAAGCTGTGTTTTTACAGGGCTTATTTAATGGCCATTTTCATTATTCTTAGCCAAGTTGGCAAAGGGACTGTCAGTTTGCAAAAGCTTTCTCAGTGTAGCTGTTGTTTTTGTCTTGTGGAGCACAAAAAGAATATTGATATGCACAGCCACATGGAAGGTAGCAGAGAAAACAGTAAAGGAGTGCACATTGCAAAAGATGAGAACTTTATAGTCCGAAAAAAACGTGGTTATTTTCCACTGGCTGCCTTAAGTAACCATCTTGTTCTATTTGGACACCTGTCATGGTGTAGTCTGTAGCTTGGATGGCCTTGGACTCCACGTCCAGGAGAGCAGGTTTCTTTCCAATTGGTCCCCGTGGACTTGATGGTGTTAATTATCTCCCATCAAGTTGCCCAAAAATGTCTCTGCTTTTCTGAGTCTGTCTTCTTAGAAGATAGTGTTACTAGGCTGCACTAAAGTTACAGAATGAGGAGAACACAGTTCCATTTTAAACTTTACAAAGCTCAAATCATTTGTCTTCCTTAGTTTCTGTTCATGCCTGGCATGGTAAAGAGGTGTGTCAGGAAACTTTACAGGGTGTGGAATGGGTTAGGTTCTGTGCCTGTCTCCTCATGTTAGTAGCATGCCTCCTGCTCCCCACGTCATCATAATGGGACAGTTACTTCAATGCTTGACTTTTCATCATGTTGAATATTCTAAACCTGATGGAAAGTCTAGAAAAGAAAATGGGTGAGAGTCTCCTACCCAGATTGTACATCTGCTGAACTTACACTGCTCAGCTCCTCCCTTCTTCCTTTCCATCTGCTCAGCTCCACCCTCTATCGTTCTTTTAATTTGTGTATTTATTTGGTTTAAGAAATAAAATATTCCAGATAGAGCTGTAGCTCTGCACTGCTCTTTCAAAGGCATGTGTTTTTACTATGAATACTTTTCACCTCTCCATAAACATCATATAACTAGAAATAGAAATATAATCTGTAAATTTACATACTTACTGTCCTGTTTTGTGTGTTTGAGTGTGTATAAGTACATCATGTGCATGTCTGGTGCCTGTGGAGGTCAGAAGAGGGTGTCGGATCCTCTGGGACTACGCCCACTCTGTGGGTACTGGGAATCAAACCTCGGGCCTTTTTGAGAACAGCCAGTGTTCTTAGTTGCTGAGCCATCTTTGCAGCCACATGCCTAAGTTTTAAACACATGTTATCCCTCGTGGTGTTTTGTGTGTGAACACCCTCAGATCACACTTACAGACTCCCAGTTGCCTGTGTTAGCCCTGCATCTTTGTGTTCTTAGTGTCAGGCCTCCTCTCTTCCAACCATCAGTGCACAGAGACAAGCTGCTGATGTTATTCGATGGGGATTCCTGTTCAGGAGATTGTGAGGAGAGAGATGGTATGTGGCAGATCCCAACCACAGTTGTGGTAACTAAGTCTTCTCTCCCTTTGCCATTCATACCATACAGCAGAGGCACTTCATGGCCAATGTTCTTGTCACATGGTGTCAGAACAGACTAGTGTTCTAGCTGGCAGAGTTTGGGTTTTAATTCACCTTTCCTGGAGGTTGCTCAGGTATGTACCATGACTACCTGGTGGTTAAGTTTGATTACTCAGGGTAAGGGTGTTAAGATGAGAGCTAGTGTGAGCTGTGCTCTGCCTGTATGCTCTAGAGCCATGTGATGATATGTGTCCTAAAGTAGCTCTTGTTTCCAACATGGATGATATAGGTCTGTCTGTTACTTTTGATGGGAAAAGAGAAGATTACTTCCCTGATCTAATGAAATGGGCCTCTGAAAACGGGGCTTCTGTCGAGGGTTTTGAAATGGTTAACTTCAAAGAAGAGGGCTTTGGTTTGAGAGCAACAAGAGACATCAAGGTGAGTTTATTATCTGTTGGTCTAAGGGGGTTTAAGTGTGTTTGAACCATTGTATGGTTTTGAGATTGAGCTTAAGGTATGGGTCAGAGACCCCTGAGGCCTGTCTAAAGCTTCCATCCTTGTGGGCTGCAGTGCCTTTATCTGACCACATGGGCCTCAGTCTGACAGCATTCTAGGGAACCCTGCTAGTTCCTACTCTTGGAGAGCTGTGTCATTACCCTTGTCCTAGAGCAAGGCCTTCATAGGCCTTTGTGAGAAGACTGCAGGATGTGCCTGATCGGATTCGGAGACTCACTAAGGGAAAGGAACCGGACTTAATGGTGGGAGGGAGAGCACATCAAATCCTGTGACGGATGGGGTGGAGGAGAGGAGAACTGGGCATCTGGAGAGAAATGCTTTTCAGACAGCCTCTCTGCTCCTTAGTCCTGCTGTCCTAAAGAGGAGGGGTCACTTAGTTACTTAGCTTATTTGCCAGTGGGGAGAAAGGACTGAGTTTAGCCTGTGGGTGCTGGTCACCACAGGATTTACTCTGCTTTGTCCTCTCCACCCTATGCCTTACAGGGCAAGCTCACAGAGGGCTTGGAGGGAGCCAGTGTGCCTGTGACCAGGTGTGAGCATCTGCCTGCTTCTGGAACTCAGCAGGTTATATTTTGAGTGACCCTCTAGTATAGACTCGTATCTCTCAGCTGGGGAAGAGCTTGAATAGAAGAAATGGGTATTTGTTCAGTCTCCTCAGACCACCAGTAACTTTTTGACCAAGCTTTCATTAACCAATTGTCCTCATAACTCTGGCATATTATGTATCTGTTGAGTACGTACTGTGTGAGGGATACTCATTTGTTATTATGCCAGATTTATAGAAAAATCTAGGACTTTTTCATATATGATACTTACAATCTATTGTAGGGGACAAAGCAGAAAAACATTCAGATAGTAGACACTAACAGAGGCAGAATGTCACAGGCTTTTCTCTTGTGTCAGATGAGAAGCCTCATTGATGCCAGTACTCCCTAATACCTTAGCTGTGGTCTTACGGGGCTTTTCTTGTGAACTCTGGAGGCTGGAAGGTGAAGGTGCTGTGCATCGGGTTCTGCTGAGGGCCTTCTTCCTGCTTTGCCCCTGGCCCGGTCCTGGCACAGTTCTACATGACAGCGCTAGGCATGGGTTAAGCCGTAGAGGTAAACACAGACATACCCAAAAGAATTGTACCATGTCTGAAGATGCACTAGTACACTGGGAGAGGATGAGTGTGGCTGAGGGTGTTTGTGGGCTGGTGCCTTAGCTGCTGCTGGGTTGAATCCCTGTGCAGCAGTACTTCTGCTCTGGGTCACTGTCTCAGTAGAGAAGCAATTCACTTTTAACACATGAGGCCTTGGGTTAGAGGTAGGGACTAGTTCATTTTTAGAACTTGAAAGTCTAAGTATAGCACACAATAAAACAGACTTTTGTGTTCTACTCCAGATGTTCTACTTGCTTCAAAGTAAAGCTGAAAGTCTTATTCGGTGTTACCAGCATAAAGACTGTATGGTGCTAGTTTTCCTCACAGATATAGAATTTTAGATTATGCTTCTACTATTTTAACTATCGTATATGTGAATATTTAAAACATACATGGTATTTAGAAGTGCCGATGTGCAGCTGTATTGTATTTTCTTGTGGTTGGCTTTCTGATAGCTATAGTTGAAATGATTGTAGCATGTTGTGAGATTCTACTGTTTTCTTATTTTTTTTCTCTAGGCAGAAGAATTATTTTTATGGGTTCCACGAAAGTTACTAATGACTGTTGAATCTGCTAAGAATTCAGTATTGGGTAAGAATAATTTATTTAAGGCAATGTACAAGTTATATAAATTTTATTTCTGACAATAAAAGATCATGCTTGGTTGTTTTTTCAACTGATGACATAGTCCCTCAAATCCATATTAAGGTTTTCCATTTTATGTCCAAAGAAGGATGTATGTGACATGAAGTATTATATGATCTTAGGGTTTTGTGCTGTGATTTTAGCATGTTTTGAGTGGTGGCTTTTTAAAGGAGTCCATGACACTTACCCTGTTAACTTCTGGGTTGATTTAGGACCCCTGTATTCCCAAGACCGAATTCTCCAAGCTATGGGAAACATTGCACTGGCCTTTCATCTGCTGTGTGAACGAGCCAACCCCAACTCTTTCTGGCAGCCATACATTCAGACCCTCCCCAGTGAATATGACACCCCTCTCTACTTCGAAGAAGAGGAAGTACGATGTCTTCAGTCGACACAAGCCATCCATGATGTCTTCAGCCAGTATAAAAACACAGCACGCCAGTACGCCTATTTCTATAAAGTCATCCAGGTGAGCAGGGCAGGGAGGAGTGGCGCGTGTGTCTTACAGGGCCTAAGCACCTTGCTTTTAAGCTAGAGGGTATTCAGTACCTTTCATCATTTCCACTTTTGTAGACCACTACCACATAGTTTTAAATGGATCTGGCTTTGTCAGCACCCAGGATCAATACAAGCAGAAGTGCTTTCTCACTGACTAAAGTCAGAGATTTTACAAGCTGTGAACTTTATCAAATATAAAAAGGTTCCCTGTGTGTAATGTTTCTAGGAAAATTAGAATTGATCTCTAGGGGCTGGATAGGTGGCTCAGAGGTTGAGAGCCCTTGCTGTTCTTGCAAAAGACCAGGGTTCAATTCTCAGCACTTACGTGATATTATGCCATCTGTAATTTCAGGTCTGGGGGATCTGGTGCCCTTTTCTGACTTCCTAGGGTGCACAGACATACATGCAGGCAAAGCACTTATTGATAAAATGAATAAATCTAATTCTAAAATTAAAATTAATTTTTAAATTCTAAAAACTTAAAAACATTAGGAAACAGAAATTGGTAAAAGTTAAAATTAATTTCTATATCCATTAGCTGAAAAAAAATAGAGTTATGTGAACTGCAAGGCAAATTGCTTATGTCTTCCAAAGCGTACTACTATTTATTATTATTTCTTAGGTAGTTCTAAGAGACAGTGTCGTAATACAAACCTCTAGAGGGTTGATTTTGACTTTGTGTGTTTTGAGGGTTTCATCTTCCCTTTTCAGGAAGGGGCAGAGCCAGTACTGCAGCTCCCCATGGAGCTGAGCAGGAGGTGTCCTCTCCAGACTCCCCTTTGCAGTACTTGGGTCTGTCTCTGCCCTGCTACACCTGACTGTGGAGAGCAGGAGTGGTCACTGCTTGTTCCCAGTCCTGTTCTTGGGCAGCTTGACAGCCTGCAGCCTGCATCAGGCTGATGTGGTTATGTTGTAAGTCATCTGCCCTACAGTTTGGCTTCCTTTTGAAATGCATTAATCTCACTTTATTGCTTAATGGAATAATTTTACTTATTACATTAATTGACTGATTGATTGATTGATTGTAAAGATGACTTTATTTGTATATGTATGCATAGAACCTAGGACCTTCTGCTTGCTAGGCAAGCACTTTCCCACAGCTGTCCATTCATTGATTTAGCTTTACAACATGCCTGTGGTATAGGAATATCCCTCGAAGAGATACATCTCCCCCCCTGCCAAGTGTTCCAACTATTTCAAAAGTCATAGGAGTCTTGCCTCAAATACAAATTGTTTTGCCTTTTGAAGAATATGTAGATTTTCTTTCAGGTTTACCTAATTTAAAAAAATTGATGGAGCTGGATTAAAACTTTTCCTCTTTATTTATGATGTCCTCGAGTCCTATATCTGACATCTGGTGTGGCTTTTTGTCATCTGAAAGTGTTATGTTTTTATTTTTATTTTTATTTTATTTTAATGAGTGCCTTGGCATTGTGAGTGCCTCTGACTCTCTGCCTGTCTGTCCCCCCCCACCCCCCCCCCTGTGTGTGTGTGTGTGTGTGTGTGTGTGTAATGTAGGCTATGGGGTGTGGTCACTTATGTGGGTTAGCTGGGAGGCTTTGTTAGGAAGGGCGTTTAAGTGATGGTCCCTAAGCTGGACAATTGATTCTGAGGCAGAATGAAGCAGTGGAGGATAATCCATCCACGGAAAAGCCCAGTGGCCATGTAGGAAAGAGCACAGGCGTTAGGGTGAGATAAGCTTCTGGAAAACCCGATTCCATCACACTTGCTGTTCAAATAGAATTTGGAACTGGTTGCTTTGTGGTAACTGAAGGGGGGCTCTGAAGCCAACTCAACAGGGCTTACCTACCTCACTCTCCACTGCGTAGCACTGTGCTGTGCCTCAGTGGGCAGTTTCTGTGCTTCCCTTGGCTGTAAGGTGGGACGGTAGACAGAAAGAGGTGACCTGTGTGAATGCAGCCCCTGGGCTGCAGAGACACTCCACTTGTGTAAGTGTCACTGTTGGGACCCTTCAGCTTCAGCCAGCCTTGCTTGGTTGTTCCAGGTTCTTGTGGGTTTCCCTTGCTTCTCCCTGTGTTGGGATACTTTACATCAGCCTTTTAACATTTTCCGTCCAGATCTCTAGGTGGGCCAGTATAGTGAAGGCCTCCTGCAGGCTGCAGTGCAGGGTGTGGGCATGGACTGCTCAGATCCCACAGCTCTGCTGTCAGCTTGGGGACTGAAATCTTGGCAGTTCAGGAAGGTCTGAGTGTTTTTTGTAGTTACTGCAAAGTCAGGTTGTCACTGTGGGAGACAGCTCTTCTCGTAAGAGTTCGGAGTGTTCGCTGTTTGGTGAGAAGCCCTGCCCGGCCAGTGCAGTCTGCTGTCATGTTTCTTTGCCTCTTCCTTGTCCTCCTCAGTGCTTGTGTTTTGTTTTCTTTTTTTTTGAAACAGGATTTTGTTATATACTCCTGGCTGGCCTGGAATTTGTTATGTAGACTAGGATGGCCCATGAATGTGGGCTAATCCTCCTGCCTCAGTACTGGGATTACAAACATGTTGCACTCTAAACCTAGCTAACTGCTGGGGTTCTTTTTCCAAGGAAAGCGTGACTGTAACTAGCAGGAAAAAAAATGAGGAGCAGAAGGAACTATTCAAGTTGAAAACACATCATGAGCTTTTGTAGAAAGTATTTTCTTCTCTCTCTCTCTCTCTCTCTCTCTCTCTCTCTCTCTCTCTCTCTCTGTCTCTCTCCCTCTCTGTCTCTCTCCCTCTCTCCCTCTCTCCCTCTCTCCCTCTCTCCCTCTCTCCCTTTGAGACAGGCTCTCACTGTGTAGTTCTGGCTGACCTGGAATTGGCTGTGCAGACCAGGTTAGTCTCAGACTCACAGAGATTTGCTTGCCCTCACTGGTCGGGAGTGCTGGGATTTGAGGCATGCTCCACCGTGCCTGGCCTGTTAGAAAAGGAACTCCAGGCAGCCTAGAACCAGGAGGCCTAGCCTGAGAGCCAGCCCAGCAGCTCAGGTGTGTATGAGGAGATGTGGTGGCCAGTGTAAGGAGCAGCTGCTCTGCGTTAGCCAGAGGTCCAGAACTAACAGAGTGAACAGACACACACACTAAAGGGGTTTGTTAGAGTGCCTCACGGCTGTGCTCCAAGGAGTGGAACCTCTGTCATACTACAGAAGGGAAAAGGCAAGAGGCTGGTAGTTGTTCAGTCCATAAGGCTGGGTGTCTCTCAGGGTTCCTGGAGAGCTGCTGGTCTTGTCTGTCAGATTCCTGAAGAAGTTGGATTTCATATCAACTGTAGCAGTAGGAGAGTGCATTTGCTAGTGAGAGTGAAGGCAAGCAAGAAGAAAACACTTTCCTTCTTCTATGTCTTCGTATGTTAGCCACCACCAGAAAGTATCAGGTTGGGGTGGGTCTTTCTTCAAATGATCTGATTAAGAAAATGCTCTCACAGGAGTAACCACTTGGGTCCCTGTCAATACCAGATGTAGTCAAGTTGACAGGCAAAATTAGCCATTACACTTGGTATACCATCTTTTGAGTCCAGCTGTTTTTCTGGTTTTAGGTTATTCTCGTCACTTCTGAAAGTGTTGAATAGGAAATCCGAGTAAATACAGATGTTTTTGTTGTCTGCTGTTATTTGTTTGTGTGGTGTCTTCCCTCTTCCTCATGCCTTTAGGGTTGCTGTTAGGCCACTAGCCGCTCAGTGCAGCATCACTGTCCCAGCACTCAGGAAGAGTGAAGAGACCCATGTTAATATTTTATCACATGATCTGTCCCTGGGAGTGTCCTCATTTGTTGTTTTTGTTTTTTGTTTTTTCATTGAAGAGCTTCATCTTCTCCAGGGACATGAAAACTCTTCCCCAGACAAATACACACATGAGCTCTGCCACAGATCTTTGCAGGGTTCAGGGAAGGGGTGTCCATGTTCCATTTGTAATTATTATTGTTTCCACTTAGAATTGTCTTCCTGGTGCTGGCTTGAGGGCTCCTTTGTCAGGGCTCAGAGTCAGTGTGTCTGTGGTATGCTTTGCCCTTGGCAGGTCTGCAGAGAGAGTCACACTGTTCTCCAGTGTTATATTCTAAGTGTGCTATGACTAACTTCCACTAATCATACATTTCTTTAGGAGTTACATTTCTCTGTATGAATTTTTATTTTAATATCTTTGTTGGTCTTTTGTCTTTTGACTGTCTTAAAACTGAGACTGTTTTCAGGGCACTCTCCTCCTGGCATATTTCTCAAGGGCTCAAGGGCTTCTTGGTGTGGGCACTTTGTTAGTTCAAGTGAACTGACTTTAGCTTGCTTTATAGAATTTGTTTTAAAATGGAATCCTGCCAGGCCTCTGTTCCTCCTCCCTTGTGTACTGGAGGCTTGCGTGACTGGTCTTCAGGCGTCCTTCCAGATCCTGCACTGTAGTCTCTTCCTTTTTCTTTTTCATTGAAGGGCAGGCAAGCAAGGCTTTATTGAGAAGCAGAGTAACAGCTCCTGCAGCAGGGAGATCCTGAAAGTAGGTTGCTTGAGAAAGTATTCTGAGATAGTATCTCCCTAAGATACTGGGAAGCTAGAGCAGTCACTGCATCCTTTAGGTTGTAAGCACGAGAGCTCAGTGCCTTAGGAGCCCGCCTGGCATGGTTGTAGCACCTGCTGGCGCAGCATTGTACTGCAGCTGATTTTAACACTCCCAAGTCTAGGAGCCAAGTTTAGAAGCTGACTAAGCCACATGCTAGAAAAGGCTTCTATGGGTTGAGAGTCCTCAATAGGAGTACATTTTCCATCAGTTTATGAACAGGAGTCAGAGAAGAAAGGACTGGTGGTGGAAGGCAGGCCTAGCTTTTGTAACTTGCAATTTTCTGGCTATGAAAATGTTCCTATCAGAACATACCATAGGTCAGCTGCACGGGAGACTTCCTCAGGGAGCATGTAACCAGTCTTGTGATAGAAATCACTGGAAAAGTAAGATTCGGCTTCAACGCGGATGTGAAACCGTGTATTTGTGAAAGTGAACCAAATGGCTTTACTCTCTTTACTCAGTTGAATGATCAAGTGGAAAAAAAAAGCAGATCTGAGGATAAGCTATCTTTTAACTGATAATTGTTATCCTGTAACAAGTCAGATACTGTGACATGGGGCATCCGCTTGTGTTGGGACTAAGAATTTTCATTGAGACACATTTTCCGGTGTTCAGACTTTAAAATCTGATTGACATTTAATGGAACTTAAAGTCCATTCATTTCCCAGTTTAGGTGAAGTATTTTATGTTACCTGGAATTATTCTGTGAAGAAAATGGTTTGTGTATTAATTACTTATCTTGTTTCAAAGTGAGAGAATTTATTCATAGTGAATTCCTATTTTTTTTTTCCTGCCTCTTGCTTCAGAGTAGAGCATGGCAGTCTTGAATTGCGTACTAGCCAGGGCTATGGTGGCAGAAGAGATGAATAGCCATAGTCACAGTTACTGCTACACCTGCCTGACAAGAGGCAGAAAAGATGCCACTGTGGTTCTTGGTGTGCCATGACAGGTGTGGCTGATCGCAGGCAGTTGTTTGCCTTACTGCTGCCATTTTACTTGGATCTGTTACATAGCAGCCCAGATGTGCACTTGCTGTTCCATGTGGAGAGCCTGTGACACACAGCCTTGCAGGAACATGCACTGAATTAGAGGAAAGACCCTGATGCCAGCTTGTAGTGTCTATGATTAGAGGTCAGGAACTGCAGGTGGTATCCAACTATGTGTGTGTGTGTGTGTGTGTGTGTGCATGTGTGTACATGCCTGTTTACTTTATAAATTAGGTTAAATAAGAGATTAATAATAACTACTAATAAAGTAGTAGTTACAATAGTATACTATAATAAAATAACATCACTGCTGATGCTTTTGGGCCATTGCTAAGCTAAATACAGGTCACTCAAACGAAAGTATTGTAGGATCTAGACACTGGTAAGTGACTAAACAGGTGGCTCAAAACAGGGCGACTCACATCCCTGACAGAAAACAAAGGATAGCATGAGAGTTGATCACATTCTTCAGAAGAGCGTTCAATTTAAATATTGGAGATTATTTCTTGAATTTTCCATTTAATACTTTTGTATTATAGTTGACCATGATTAGCTGAAATAGTGGAAAGAAAAATCTTTGATGAGGAGGGTTACTGTGTTCTGGAACTTGGGGACCAATATACCCAGTGTCCTAGTTGTTTATAGGTACACATGTAGATATGTGTGCTGGTTGTTTTTTGGGAAGAGGGAATTGTAACAGAAAATGACTCCATAAGATGGCCTATAGGCAAGTCCATGGGAATTTTTCTTAATTAGTGATTGATGTGGGTGGGCCCAGTTTACTGTGGGTGGTGCCGTCCCTGGGCAGGTGGTCCTGGGTTCTATAAGAAAGTAGGGTGAGCAAGGTATGGGGAACAAGCCAATAAACAGCACCTCTCCATGGCCTCTGCATCAGCTTGTTTCCAGGTTCCTGTCATGTGTTCTTGCCTTGGCTTCCTTTAGTGATGGACTACAATCTCTTAAGATGAAGTAAACACTTCCCTCCCCGGGTTGTTTTTGGTGTTGTGGTAATTATAGGAGTACAAACCTAACCAAGACAGTGTGTATGCTTCCCCCGGTTTCTGGAATATGCTGTCCATGGCTGTCACTCTTGTCTGGTAGCAGAAATGGCTTCCCAGTTATATTCCTGATGGTCACTTCCAGCCAGTGTGGACCTGTCCCCTTATTCTGTTTCTCCCACTTTGACTGGGTCTTTTCCTTTTACCTGGAAACCAGTGTTAGGGGACTTTAATCCTGAACAGCTAGCCAGCCCTCTCTGGCTTCAGCTCTCTGTGTGATTGCTACCCCATCTGTTTCTTTGGATTTTAACCCCTCATAGCTACTTACTTATTTAAGTAACTCAACTGACAATGAGTCTTTCGAGTGTAAAGTATTACATTTAGAGATAGCTACTGGCAGGGATAAAGAAGTACAAGCATTTGTGTTTTGTGTGTGCGAGTGTGTGTGTGTGTGTGTGTGTGTGTGCGCGTGTGCATGTGTGCACTAGAGATTGAACCCAGCCCTTTTGAACCACACCCCTAACTTCACAAAAATTTTCTGTAACCCCGACACCCTTTCGGAGAGTATTTGGTAGAAATCACTCATTTGTATTTATCTGATATTCCCTCAGATTGAGTTGAGATTATGGCAGCGGTGCATAGAAGTCCACTTGTGCCCTGCTCAGTTGTCTGCTTTTAGTTTGAAATGATTTTACGGTTATAGACAAGTTACCAACGTAAGGTAAGGAGCGCACGTTCACTCTGCTTGCTCTGGCTTGCTGTGATGCCTTTCTGCAGTGAAAGCCGGGAGCCAGGTTAGTGAGGACACAGAGCTCCCTCACTGCACTTGTCCGCCTTTGCTTGCAGTTGTCTGACTTCCCAGTCACCTAACACTGTTTTGAAGACTACTGTGGCAGGCACTTTGTAGACAATGCTCATTTAATACTTATCTGAAGTTTTTCACTTTAGGCTGAGATTATGTTTTTGGCAGGAGTCCCATACAAGTCAAGTTGTGTCCTCTTCAGGGAACACATAAATTAATGTGCTTTATTAATGACTTTTCCAATAAATTGGATGCTTTCCTAGTAAGCAAATCCCCTATTCTCATTGATTAGTTTTTGTGCTCATCACTGCCCTCTGCAGGAGGAATGTATGACTATGGGGTGTGCCAGTTGCAAGTTTTCTGCTCTGTTTTTTCTTCTGTGGATAGTGAAATTTTACGTTGAGGAATAGCTGCCCCTACTTCCTAATTTATTGATTTATTCAGGGGCTCATATCAACAAGGATTCCTGGATACTTATTCAGTTTGATAGGTTTTATGATTCCTTGCTTTCACTATTGATTTGATGCACTGTTTTCTTTTTCCTTCCTTCTTTCTTTCTTTTCTTTTTTTTTTTGTTTGTTTGTTTTTTGGTTTCTCTGTGTAGTCCTGGCTGTCCTGGAACTCACTCTGTAGACCAGGCTGGCCTCGAACTCAGAAATCCGCCTTCCTCTGCCTCCCAAGTGCTGGGATTAAAGGCGTTCACCACCACTGCCTGCCTGATACACTGTTTTAAACGGCTTTGCCTATGACAATTGATTTGTCCTTTAGTTTTAACTATTTGGAGAAAATGCTATGCAGCATTTGCCATAACCTAAATGTACGGAAGTATGTTAAATAAGAACTTGTTGAAATAACTGATTTCTGCGTTACACATTACTTACAGAGTTTCTTTAGCATCCGAGTGGAAAGTAGCTGTGGGTAATACTTTCTGAGTGCTACCCTCTGTCCGTCCTAACTTAAACATTTTGCTTTGTTCTTAGCTGACTCCATAGTCATGCTAGAGCTACTAAGTAAGGGCTCTGAGCAGCAGAAGTGAGGCTGAAGGCACACAGTCAGAAGTGATGGTGACGTGCCTGAAGCCAGCTTAGTGGACTGCAGGTGCGAGAGGAGTGAGCATGGTTCTTATGGTGGGCTGTGGGAGCCACAAGCAGAAGTCATGAGGTTTAGAAGACCAATAGCAATTTCTGATTTCATGGTGTTCCCGTGACTCGGCTGAGAGTGTTCTCTGTTCTGGTGAGCAACAGTCATTTGCAGAGTGCTTGTAGGGCTGTCCTGAGGAAGCACAAGAGTGAGGGTGGGCACACAGAGCTTCTGTGCAGATCACCAGGAGCTCATGGCTGCAAGTGTCAGTCCCTTTAGGGTAGAGCTGTGACCATGCCTTTGTGACTTGCAAAAGGGAGAAGCTTCACAGGACTCGCTGGTTGTCTTGCTTGTTTTGAAGAAATGCAGCTTGTGAGACAAGCACTCTACACCAGCTGCAGCCTCAGACCTCCTTGGCGTTCTTCTGAGTGCTTTGATTTTTCCAGTGATCCAGGAGGGAAGGATGCATCTCCGTTGTGCACATGAGGAATGGAAGATGTGGCAGCTGCTCTCAGGTGTGGCGATGTCTGCAGTTTTTGAATTGGGTTTAGAGTAATTCTGTAGGACCCAAGCCTTGAGCTAGCTTCTAACCATAGATCCAGTCTTTGTTTTTTAAGGTTATTTGTAGTTTTAATTTTGGGATCAAGAAGTTGTAGTTAAGAGGAGAGTAGTCTGGTATGAGAGTTCTTCAGGATATTACATGTACAGAAAGTTGAATGTCTCCTATTGACCGAGAGGGTCATGTGCTTACAGGGCCATTCTGTGGTCTTAGTGGGCATTCTGTTAGCACCCTAGTGAAACATCCAGCCCTGTAGACCACCTCTCTGCCAGACTTGGAACCTATGCATCCTTAGAGGGTGTAAGTTCTTTACATTATCCCTGGGTTCTGCAGAAGCTGGCAGTGTACCATCTCTTCATTGTTATCCTTACCTGGTCAACTTTTCACGGTGCAAAAACATGCAAATAAACCAGAAGTCAAAAAGGAGCACAGACTGGTATATCTTCTGTAGAGCTGTCAGTGCCATTGCTATCTTGGTCGGAGCTTCTGGCTACCTTAAAATGTCTTGAATTGTGTGTCCTTGCTTGTTCCTGATAGTCATTCTCATCCCTTTGTAATGTGAGTTCAATATATTCGAGTTTCTGTGTTCTTTGTAAGGTTTCCACGAGGATTGCCCATGTAAATGTATATCTGATGCTCAGCATCTTGCTCACGCCCGTGGCTCTGTCATTTTAAAATTTCACCTGAGTTTCTCACTGTGTCCACTTGTTTGTATACTGCTATAGCAATTCAGATATGGTCTTTATCTTCTGGGAATTTAGTGCCCTTTGTTTTCTCTTATTTTTTCTTTGCCTTTAGTTTCAGTGGCCTCTGGAAGACTTTTTTCCCCCAGTGTCCATGGTTCTGTCTGGGGAAAAGCCATACCTTGTATGGTATTGGCTCTGAGAGTGGGAAGGACAACACTCTGTGGTGCATCCATATGAGCCTGGAACACTGTAGCCCGTTCTCATGTCCTGTGGAAGCTCTTGAGATTCAGACTCCAGCATGTGCAGTCTGCCCTGTTGACTGTAGCATTCCTGCCCCTGGTCCCTCATGCTGAACTCTGGCCCTCCTCCCCTTCCTTAGCCTAGCCTGTTAGAATTTAAACTTGTGACTGTATTACTCAGCTTAGGAGTAGACATCCAACAAAGTATATATATATATATATATATATATATATATATATTTTTCCTCCCTCCCCTCATAATACCTGTTAGCAGAAGCAATCCTGGGTAATAGGACTCAGGTCTGATACCTCTGGAGAAAGGGAAGTAAAGGGTGTGATGCTTTTGGAATTTCAGTTTTAGCTGCTGTTCCAGTGTCCTAGAGGTGTGTCCCAGAGTTCCATGCCCTCTGACCTTGGTTTCTGTCCTAAAGTAAATTAGTATCCAGTAGGATTTCATGTTTCCTTACTGTCTGTCTCCTCAACTAGAGTGCTACCCACTGAGGGCAGGGACTTTGTTCCATTCTCAGTCAGACAGATAACTGGAGATGACGACACAGAGATAGTGCTTGGTAGTCATTGAGTAACGTCATAGCTGAACATCATAGTAAACAACCGCTATTCAAATAAAATAAGCCTGGTGGACACTGCATTCTGCAGCCCATGGAGAGCTGTGGTTACATTGACCTCACCAGCACCAGAGTGTTGGGATAGATCCAAGGGATGCCAGACAAGTCCACTGAGACGAAGCCCTGCCGTTCTGACTGCACGTTCCATCCGGAGGGCTCCAGAACCCGTACTGTAGTCATCTGCTGGCTCCCCACCCACTTCAGAATCACCAAAAGCCACTGTTGACATTGTCTGTGCGATGGGCCTTTCACAGACTGGCGCAAAGGGTCAAAGGCAGACTGCTGCTGTCAGTCAAATGTGCTTTGGCTGAACTACAGCTTCAGCCTCTCCCCTCTTCTCTGAGACAGGGTCTTGTTATAATAGCTCAAGGTGGCCCAGACTGTCCAGACTAGTTCAAGTACGTCATCTTCCTGCCTCAACTTTTCAGCTGCTGGTATGTTGCCAACATGCCTTATTAATTCTGGTTTTGTCTTTTGTTTTTTTAATGGGGCTTGCATCCTGTGTGCACAGTTTGGAGTTTCCAGAATTTGTAGAAGATTCTAGCAATGATTCCTCGTGATGTGGATGAGCTGTCTCAAGTCAAGGTCAGGCACTCTCTGTAGATTGTGAGGTGTCGGCCTTTCTTTAGGTTCCTCTTTGTGCCATGGGCACGCATGGCTCCTGACTCTCCCAGCTTAGATGTGTCTCCCCAGCTCACGGGTCTTTTTGGAAGATGCATGATGTCCTTTCATTCCCCTCAGCTTTCCTTACACTTGGCATAAACGGGAAAGCAAGGCTTTGCAGTGGAACTTGTTGGTCTCTCCCCTCTTAGCACCACCTTCTTCTGGCCTTCCCTCAGAGCTTCTAGGACTTGATGAGCCTTTGCTGCCTGGAAGAGCCTTCCCCACATTCCCACAGCAACTCCTTCACTTTCTGGTTTCAGCTTAGAAGCTTTCTTTCTTTCTTTCTTTCTTTTTTTTTTTTGTTAGAATCTTTTTTTTGTTTGTTTGTTTTTTTTTGTTTGTTTTAGTTTTTAGAGACAGGGTTTCTCTGTGTAGCCCTGGCTGTCCTGGAACTCACTCTGTAGACCAGGCTGGCCTTGAACTCAAATCTGCCTGCCTCTGCCTTCCAAGTGCTGGGATTAAAGGCGTGCGCAACTACTGCCTGGAGCTTAGAATCCTTGTGAGTGCATGTTCTCCTGACAGGATTCTCTGTTGTCTGTACTACATGATGCTCATTTCTTTATAGTCCATGGCTGTCTAGATTTGCTTTTGTCTTTGTTCCCTGTGTCTTCTGACATGTGAGCATCATGGATAGGGCCTGTCTCTCTTGGTTACCAGTGCTGCAGCTGAATGAGAGAAGCCATTGCCCTCCTGTTCTCTTGTCACGTATGGCCAGGGCATGCTGGGTAATGACCCAGCCCTCAAATTAGTGGGCTTAGTTAGTGTGTAAAGCACAGTCCATCCAGAAGACCAATTTTCCTGGTAAATCTTAGAGATCTTTACAGTTAGAACTGAGAGTTTCTTGTAACAAACTGAATATGATGAGTTTGGGAGGACCAAGGAAGACTTTAAGGCTTTTGTAATATACTGCTTCAAGTTTATCTTCTTGTTCTTCCTAGGCCTGAAACGGAAATGGTTGGTACTAAGTTCTCAGCTTACTCTGTTTCAGCAAAGCCTAGGACATAGCCTGAGCAGCCTGTGGGCTTTGCCTGTGGGTTTCGTTTGGATTTGGAATGCATTGTTTCAACAGATGCCCTTTGTACGCAAAAATCAGATCTGGAGCAAATATTCATTGTTAAGTTGTAAGTTTGTGAACATGAGGGTTTAATGGAAGTGCTCACCTAGCCTTTATCATGGTGACATACACAAGTGTGAAGGAAAAGCTGTCAGAGTGAGGAGACTTTACTTTCTATATGCCAGTGACTTCGGGACAGTTCTAATGAGTTCTAAAATGTTTGTGTCAGTCTTGTTTCTTTCCTTAAATGCTGTGATGGCATTTAACTTAATACCCCATTTGTTTCTGTGCTAGTATTTACATCAGAAAGGCTGTTTCAGCCTTGAAATTCTTGTTCTTACTGTCTTACAGCAGCAGTAGAGAATCAGACACAAAAGTAGGACTTCTCGATGACCATAGGCCAGCCTAGTGTGTCATGTGGTGGCAAGTAGGCAGAGGAGATGAAGGAGGGACATAGAAGAGAGGGACAGCATTCGTAAGGTCATTCTTTCCTAGGTGTCAGGTCTGCGTTGTGTATAGTTGTGAGAGCTCTTAGACTCCTCCCCCTGGGCACATGAGGAACAACTAGTGAGCAGCGCGTTCTTTGTTGGAGGACTTTGTTCCTACTGATGAGCGGTGTGTCCTGCTCACCAGCATTTCTTTTTTTTTTTTTTTGAACATGAAATGCTTTTTTATAGCATGTTTTACAAGGGGAGGGGGTAAGAGGGTCCAGGTGGTGGAAAAGTACAAAATCTTCTTGGCCTGTGCCTTGAAACATGTCATGGTCTATATGGTACACTGCCTTGAATTATGATCTACCTGCAGTTCTTCAGAAGATATGGTACACTGCTTGAGTTATGGTCTCCCTGCTATTCTTAAGAAGACATTCACCAGCATTTCTAACTGCCTTCTCTGTTCAGGCGGCCATTGGCTTTGCCTTAGACCGAGGGCTGCTGCTTCATTATTTCTTTATATCCTGCTGTGTCCAGTTACTGCTGCTCTTCTGCACATGGCAGTGAGCTGTTCCTGCAGCACAGGCAGCCTACCGGTTGCCACAGCCCCAAAAGGAAATGATTGCTTCTCTAATTGTCATCAGTCGCCAACAGCTTTTCGTCATCCAGAGCCGTGTCCTGTCCTGAAGCTGCCTTTGACAGCACACCTCCCCGTCCTCCTGCTCATCCACTCTCGGCCTCTTCTGTATGCTGTCCTCGGTAGAGCTGAGCTCTCACTGTCTAACGTGTAAACTCAGGCTGTGTAGATGGCAAATAACAGAAAACAGGGGAGGCATGACTGTTGATAAATGACTATCAATAATGAACAGACTCCATTGACTCTCAGGATAGCTACTGTTAATGTAATATGTAACTTAAAAAGAGGAAGAGGATAGTTAGTAACCCCTTGTAGCAAAAGTCAATAGGTTGGGGAAATTTCCTGCTGGCTTTTAGCTTGCTTGCTTGCTTTCTCCTTTCTTTCTTTCTCCTTTCTTTCTTTCTCTCTTTCTTTCTCTCTCTTTCTCTTTTTTTCTTTCTTTCTTTCTTTCTTTCTTTCTTTCTTTCTTTCTTTCTTTCTTTAAATGAAATTTAAACTACATCATATAAAGTTGACATAAATTGCACACAGTACCCACAGCCAACATTATGATATGGCAGCTCTCCAGTGTCCTTTCCTCACTAGCCACCCACCCTTTTCAAGGAGTGGCCATGTCTCAACTGTCACCAAAGCTTGCTTACAAACCTCCTATAAATAGGGGTGAGCTCATGGACTCTTTTGCATCTCTTGCCCCTGTAATGTTTGTGAGATTTGTCAGTGTCGCTGGGTATGGCAACTAGTTAGCCCCTTTTCATTGTTCTGTAAGCTTTTTTGTATAAATTTATCCCCCACCCCTATTTTTGAGATAAGGTCTTACCTTGTAGCCCAGGCTAGCTTGGAGCTCTCAGTGCAGTCCTGTATAAGCAGCCTTGTATTTATTTTTCTGTGGACATTTCTTAAATACAGTGTCAGTTCTCTTGCCTCAGCCTCCAAGTGCTGGGATTACAAGTGACGCCGGCTTGAACAGCCCGTGCTTTCCATCCAGTCTTCTGTTCACGAGACTTGGGTTGTTGCTGGGCTTGGGCTGTGTACTACTTTCTTTTCATCTCATTTGTCTCACTGCTATGACAAATAACTTCATGAAAAAGCTCCGTAGAGACTGTATGTACCCTGTGGCTGGTCACATTGCATCCATAGTCAAGACACAGAGGAGTTTTCATGTTTAGCTCCCTCTCTCCTCTTTTGATTTAGTCCAGGGCTTTAGCCCACACTCTGGGTGGGTCATCCCTTCTTAGTGAAACTTCTGGAAACACCCTCATGGGCACTTCCTGAGGTATGACTCCTAAGTGATTCTACATCCAGTCAAAGTTGACAAAGAAATTAACCAGCAAGGGCAGGTTGGGGGAGGGGGGGAGACAGATTGTGTATGTGTGTCTGTGTGTGTGTGAAGAGAGAGAGGGAGAGTGTCAGTGAACATGAGTATATACACATGTGTACTCATGCATGAGCACGTGTGTCACATGGCATGTGGAAATTAGTGGACAGCTTTGTGGAGTCAGTTGTATCTTTATCTCTGTTCCCGGGATTGACCTCAGACCATCAGACTTACATAACAAAGACTTTACCCACTGGGCCTTGTTACTGGCACAGTTATAAGTAGTCTTATATCTGTCTTCCTGTAGACGTACACCTTCCTTTCTTCTGGGCATTCTCTTGAGAGAAGGATTGCTGGGATATTGAGGAGTTGCCTGCTTAGTGTCAGTCGACATTGCTAAATACCTACTCACAAGTGTCCAAACCAATCAGTGCTCTCACCTGCAGGCATTTCTACTTTTTCTGCTTCTTCTGGGATGTTGGGGTGGGTGTGCACTCTTAGTTTCTTATGGTTCTGATTTACACTGATTACTCAAAAGTGGTAAGCATGTTTCTGTAGATATCCTCTGTCACAAGAGTTGTTCAGTCTTCCGCTCGTTTAAAAATGTGTTTTATTCAACCCTGTAGATACGAAATTCGTCCTATAAACACAGTATATATCTGAAACACATCCTGTAAATCAATATAAAATTATTAAATATTTTCCATAATTTTAAAATAATTTTTGAGATCCTATATTTTGGAGTGTTATGTAATATTAATTTTTATGATTGTGGTAAAATACATGTAAGCAGTAATTACTTTCATAGTATTCTGTAACCTTCATTATTAAGTATACCACTCAGGACAATCTTCATATGAAGTAGTAGCTGCTTGCCTGCCATCGGCTGATTTTTGTTTGGCACTCTTTTCTGGATGTGTGTCCATAGATGTGTATTTGTGACTTTTAGTTTGTAGCTTGTGAAGTCACTTTTCAAATGCCATTTTTCAATGAATAGACATTCTTAATTTTAAGGATGTCTATGTTACCAGTCTCATTTTAAAGATAGTGCTTTTTTGTGTTTATCTTAAGAATTTTGTTTTTGTTTTGTTTTGATCCAGGCCAGAAATTCTCAACTGTGAGGGTTTGTCCCTTGGGTGGTGGAGACAGTTTTGGTTGTCTTAGCTGGATCATGAATGCTGTGAACATCTTCTAGTGCAACAAAACTGATCTGACCACAATACCAAAAGACTGAAGTTGGGGCTCAGGCCTAGGATAAGATGTAATACTATGTTTATTAATGTATTTGCTTTTGGAAGTATTACAATCTCTGGAGAGAACTCTTGTCGTTCTAACATGTATGCCCCTAATCTTTTGCTTAAAACAAAACTTGGTTTTATTTATGATGGAGAGCCTCGTATGGATTCTATTGACAGATGGGACTAAGGTGGAGGAGGTGTTTGGTGGTTTAAAGGTAGTATATGAACATGACCTGGCTTGTGCAAAAGGTAGATACTTTACCCTTTCCAGTGTGACCACTGAGCAGATTTCATGCAGGCAAAGCACTCATGCACAGAGAAAATCTTTTAAGAATCGCTTTAAGGTTACAACTGTAATGAAAACTGAAATCCTGACTGCTTTCCTGAACAAAGGAGTAAATTCAGGAAACAACTTGGCTGTGAACTGGGCTTTTGTCAGAACTGCCATCTGGTTCTTGGCACACAGTGACAGTGGCATGAGTGACGGGGTGCTCACCGGATGGGGAGGAGTTTGTCCTTTCATTTTTATGATTGTAGTTCAGTTGTGTTTCCACCTGTCAGGTATGTCATAAGATTGCCTGTTTAGGCATACAGATTATGGTAACCTACTTATGCACATGCTTAGAGAGGTGGGGGAGGAAAGGCACACTGAACCTGTGTCGGCTGGTGCTCAGCAGGCAGTGGGGAGAGTGGCGTGGAGATGCTTGCCTCTGGATTCACAGCCCGAGGAGATTCAGGGGAGTCTTAATGCTAATATCTACTCATTTAAAAACCGGAACCCGTAGCTGTAGATGATGAGACCCGTGACTAGGGTGTATTAGAGGATGATAACTCTTCTACTGTTGGCGACTCCTGGAAGATTGATTTGGTAATTAATCAATTGACAGGGGTTTATTAGACTCAAGGTTTTGTGTAGGGTACTGCTGCTGTCTCTGGCATTCGTCTGCACTTGTGTGAGTGCTGGGGGGAGAAGGAGTATGAGCCTGGAGTTAGAATACACTGTGGAGCTGCCAGGTGACTGAGTCTGTTTCCTTATCCAGTAGTGAGGGGGCAGTAAAGAAGTTTGAGACTTTACGTGGTGTAAACTTCACCAAATGGTCAGGCCTGGCTTTGTGGACGTTTTCTAATGCCTTTTAACCTTGTGTTTTCTGTGTTCCATTCATGTGTATGAAGCACCATGGCAGGCAGATGGAACCTAGGGACTCTTCCACCTACTAGGTGTGTGGCCTGGAGTTGTTTCCAAGCCTTAGTTTATATGAGGTGGAGTCAATGACAGTTTAAACCCATAAGCACCTATAAAGTCTTCAGCATAATTATGAACCCGACACCTCTGGGCACTTGATAAATGTTAGTTGTGCCCCTTATCATTTCTGTCAGACCTGATTCGGATGATAGTGAAATCCAGGACGGCTTAAGCCACTTCTGCCCTGTACTGTCACCAGATGAGGTTAGTTCTTAAAGCAATACACCGGGCTACACAGCAGGCATTATGGGTTCTGGGGAAAGTGTAGTGGTGAGTCAGGTGCCTGCCCTGCTGTAACTGTCTGCTGAGTGCATCTGCATCAATTGTAGGACACACTAGATACTCCAGAGAAAACCAGCATAGCTTTTGGTGTAAGACTGTTTTCAACTTTTTCCTTTTAAGAAATGTTTACATTTATATTGTGCATGTGTGCGTAGCCTGACATGGACGCAGAGGTACAGGGCAGCTTGTGGGAGATGGGTTTCTTATCTACCATGTGGATTCTTAGGGGTTGAATTCAGGTTGCCAGGCTTGGCAGCAAACAGGCCTGGGATTCCACCCCTTTTTAAATGAAACTTTTTTGTGTGTGAGGGGGCTGCTAAGAAGCAAACCCAGAGTCCTACTTCATGCCCTGTAGGCAAGCACTGTGCCACCAAACTACAAAAGAAACCAAAAAACCAAGTTGTAAGTACTGCGTGTATCCAATAAGAATAAATAAATAAAATCGGAGTTGGATCTTTTCTGTCTGACAGAGTTTTGGTGAGCCAGAACCCTAGCATGGGGTTCACTCCTCTAGCCATGGTCTAGAGGAGAATGTGCCCATGGACTGTGATGGAAGGGGTTAGTTAGCGCGGCAGCCATGCTCTTAACAGTCTCTGTGGTACAGCTAGCACAGGACCCAGCCCCTGATTCAATGCAAGCAAGTCTAAGTGGCCTGGATTCCCTTCCTGCGTCTGTTAGATGTTCACAGAAAGCTTACCCAGAGGCCAGCGTCCGGGGCGCAGACCTGGAAAGCTGCTGTAGGGTGTCCTGCTGTTTCCTTCTGCGCCACGGCTCTCATCTGTTTCAAGGGGTGAAAGCAGCTGTGTGGAGTCAGAGACCAAGGTAAACCCTTAGTGCACACGGGGGCCTCACGGAGGTCTTCAGATTACCTGGTTTTCATATGTAAGTTTGGAGATGGATGTGGTTCAGATTAATTCCTATATTGGATTTGGTCCTAGTTAAGACCCAGCAGAGACACCAGTGTGATGGATTGTAACTGGCCAGAGTACATAGCATGTGTTTGAAAAGACTTGCGTGTGGCCAGGAGCCACACAGTTGCAACTGAAATAGAAAGTTTGTTCTGAGGTGAGTCAAAGTAGAGCCTAATGGAAAGAGACAAGAGGGCAGGAACTTGTCGTTACACCAGCAGCAGTTGTGCAGACCGAAGTCTCCTTCAGCTTCACCAACCGGACTTTTGCCTCTAGCTGAAGAGAAGCAGAGTCCCTTCACCAGGACCTTCGCTAGTCCCTGGCCTCACCAGTCTTGTCCACTCCTTTTTTTTTTTTTTTTGAACCTTGCTCCTGGTAGCAGAACACATCCTTGTAAAGACATCTTCCTTTTCTCCTTCCTGTGAACATGTTCAGCCCTCTTTCTTAAAGGCAGAAAGGGACTAGAAATACCAAGTGCCTTGTTGGAGTGAGGGAGCCAGGGTTTCACCAGCCTGCAGGAGACATACAAGGAGTGAGAAAAATCAGGCAGTTGTTGGGCAGCCCTGAGATTTCACTTTACTGTGGCAAATCCTAGACCATCTTTACTGAGAAAGTGTGATATGCTTGTGTGAATTTTCTTAGATATGTGTACTTGGAAGTTAACAATTTTTAAAAATTTGTTTTCTAGAGGCTTAAAACAACACATTTATTATCTCATGTTTTCCAGAGGCTTAAATCAACATTTTCCTATATTCTTTTTAGGCCAGGAGGACAGGTCTGGCCTAACTGGGTGCCTGCTTCCACCCCTCTTACAGGGACATCATCATCTGGTTCTGTCTGTAGGTCAGCTCCTGAGCTTGTCTCTGTGGCTGGCTACAAGACGTACCTCTTTAGGTTGTTTCTTGTTGGCTGGAAGCTACTCTCAGTTCTTTGCCATATTGTTCCCTTATTTTGTTGTGTTCATGTTGGTTGTATTGGGGTTGAGCCAGAGGCCTTGTACACTCTAGGCCTTGCACTCCTTCACTGCCCTATGTCCACAGCTTTTCCCTTTGAGATGGAATCTCACTGAGTTGTCTAGTCTGGCTTTCGACTCACAATATAGCCGAAGAAGACCTTGAACTTGTGATCCTCCTGTGTCGGCCTTGATAGAAGCTGGGACTATAGTCCTCTGTTACTAGGCCTGGCTAGCCCCTTAGGTGCTTAGCGTTCTCAGTCCTTGTTGCCCTTTGTGGTGGCTTGGGTGTGATATCCCCAGACTTCGAAGCACTTGATCTCCAGTTTCAAAGCTATGCACCATTTCCAGTTCATTCTTCACTTCCTGCTTGTGATTTAAGCACACGTTTAAGTTAGACAGTTTGCCACTTCCCTCCAATGAGAACCTTTACCCCTCTGGAGCTGTAAGCCATGTAACCTCCTTCCTTCTATATGTTGCCATAGTCTTGGTGTTTTGTCCCAGCAAAAGTAGCCTTTCTCCCCTCATTCTGCTAGATTCATCTGGTAGGAGATTGTCTTCCTCCAAGGAGAGCCTCCTCATCGGTACTTTATTTACCAGGGCTTCCTAAGTCCTTTTTTTCTGGGAAGAGGAAACTCGTTGGTGCCTCTCGGGTACCATAAAAAGTAGGTGAGCTGTTCAGGGCCCACATATAGACCTGCCTGCCCCCAGTGCCTCTCCCCTAGGCTACCTCCCTAGCGCGGGACCTTGTATGTTTGGATGCCACCAGCTTTGCCCTTGTTTACCCTCCGCTCTCTTGCACACAGCCCTTGAGCAGGCACTTCCTATTCTTGCTGCACCTTGTGCTCTCTGCCCCAGATGTCAGAACGTGGCCTTCTCTGGAGCCCTTCCCCCCTGCCACCTGCTCCATGTGTCACTGCAAGATCAGCTTTTGCTGACAGTGCCTGCGGCCGGCCTCTGCTTTGTAATTCCAGCATGTGCTTAGTATCTCAGTGTATGATATTTTCACTGTTTGGACTCCAGCCTTGGTGGTACTTACTTGGTGAGGGCAGAAGGCCCTCCTGCTGTCCCATCCCCCATGGAGACTGGCGTGTGAGACAGACAGCACCACTTTGGTGAGTTGGTAGAGTGAGCTCTGCCCCATCTAACTGTTTAGATGCTTAGATGGAAGACTATTCTGGGACATGGAAGCCCAGGAACAACACAGCTCTGAGAGGAAGTCCTCCCCCAGTAGAGGCATTTTAGCTCCCAGGGGAGGGTATCCCCGCTGAGCTGAGGCGCTCAGGAGCCTCAGCCCCACTCTACTTCCTTGCCCCTTCCCTTCTCTTCTTCATTGCTTCTCGGCTTATTCCAATGAGAGTCACACCAGACAGCAAAGCTCATAAAAGACTTATTGGCGGGTCCAGGGTGTGGAGGGAAGAATCCAGGGATGGCTGCCCTCTGTTCCTGGGAGAACGGGACAGCAGGGAATTGAACCAAGGGCAGTGCTTATATAGGAATTCTTAGGGGGCGGAGCTTTTCGGCACAGAGATCTCCAGAGTGAGGATTGGTGAGGTTTCCTGTTCAGGGATTGGTGAGGTTTTATGAGAAGTTCAGAGATTGGTGTATTTTTCCTGCTCAGGGATTGGTGGCTTTTTTTCACCACCACCCCTTTCCCTGCATCAGGCCCACAGATTAGAATGGGAAGTTCTTCCTAGCCACAGGCAGCTTTGACTGAGGTGCTGTCTTCCTGGAGCTGCACGGGGAGGCTGGGAAGGAGGTGCTCACTGTGGAAGTCCTGTGAGACAGTGGTCTTTCATGAAGACAGTAGTCTGAGGCAGGAAAGGAGATGCACCACTGTGCACAGTTCTTGTAACAGCTGCAGACCGAGGAGGTGTTGTGGTACTGTCATTTTGACATAGGCTAGGGCAGGAAGGAAGGGCCCGCAGCCTCTTTGGCTTTTGCAGCATTCCACTTAGAGACTAATCTCCAGAGTGTTTTGGTGGAGTAGAGGGAACATGGACTTCTCAGGTAGAAGTTGTGCCACTCTTGTAGCCGAACTTTATTATTTTCTGTGCAGTAATATTTAGTTACTTTAACTTGGTTATTTTTTCCAAGGTTAATAAAAACCTTTCTTACAGATCTTACACCTGTTCTTTTTCCTTTTTCTTTTTGGTTATTGTTGATACAGTTCATCCTACAGTCCTCACACCTGTCTGCTCACAAGATTTTCACAGAAAATAGCATGTTGTTTTATTTAGTGCTTGCTTAAAAAAAAAAAAAGCAAAAACAAAGGATTAATATCTCATGTAGCCCAGGCTAGCTTCAAACTTGATATATAGTCATGAATGACCTTGAATTCTTGGTCTCCCTTCCTCATTTCTCCTGGACAGCTGGTGGCACAGGGTCTGGTCTTTTGTTGCTGTTTGTTGGTTTTTAATGGGCATATACTTTAGGCAGATATCAGGTTGAAAGATAATGGTTCTCCTGAGGAGTAAATGCCTCTTATCAAAAGTTTTCATTGGAAAAAAATGGAGAGCTGTCTGCTGTAACCAGAGGTTTGTTGATACAGGTCGTAATAAGAACCTGACAAGAAATGCTCTAGGCTTTCCTTTCCACCTACCAGGTTTCCTCAGAACCACTTGGGGCTAGTTCCACGGACATCATTGTCACAGCTTCTGCCTACTGTTTCCATGGAGTTCATGATTGGAGGCAGGTAGCATTCTGTGTTGGGGAGAGGAGGCCGAGTGCAGGAACAGCAAGGCAAAGACTCGGCCCACCTCCATGAATAGGGATCTGAGCAGGCACAGGAGGCCAGGGTGTTCCTGAACTTCCATGTTCCAGGGTTTCTGATGCTCCAGAGCTCTCTCTTGTTCTGCCACTAACCCCCTGGTGGTCATTGGTCACCCCAGACCTTTACTCTCTCTCTCTCTTTCTTCCCTTCTGACTGTCTGTGTGTTCCAAAGATAATATCTGTAAAGATTGAAAAGGAATCCACACAGTGGCTGTGTGCATGACAAGATGAGTGAACATTTGCTTTTCATTCAAACTGTATTATGATTTCTGGGGAAGCCAGACAGTGGCAGCTGTGACCAAGGGGTCCATCTGTAGCATCAGCACCTGAGTTATTTAACAGTCTCTCAGGAGATCTCAGGCTGTTCTCTTACCCTCCATGGCCTTTAGCTTTCAGCCTTCCCTGCTAGCCCACCCTTCCCTGCCTTGCTCCTCTCGGAAGCTCTTATCTTATTTGTGACTTGGTCAGCATCAGCCTTCTACACAAAGTGCGAGGGTAGGAGACCAGACCTCTCTTATTTTCTCTTTTATTCTGGGTAGACTCCATGGATATGTCCCAGATGAAGGAATGATTGAATGGATGTCACACAGCAACTGAGTAGCAGTTCACTGTGGTGTGAAGTCAGAGGCTAGAACTGTTTTGCAGGCTGCATGTGCTAAGAATTGAGAGGTCAAGAGAGGTCACATGAAAGTTTAAAGGAAGATTAATCTTAAACTTCGTTGAAGGACTTGGCTAAATGAATCAGTGGGAGGGGGAAATTATTCCAATCTGGAAAGTGTGAAAATGGGCAGGAAGACTGCTTCCCACATCAGGTTTTCTGAAGGATAGATGATAAATGGCTTAAGATGACTTCCAGATTCTGCAAGTTGTTCAGGGGCTAAAAGGTGAGTAGAAAGAATAATGGTCATTCTGCCGAGCAGAGTTTAATTGACACAGCCAATGATCTAAAATCCTATGTTGGAAAATGTCACTTCATTATATGTGTCTGGAAGTGCAGATGGGGAAACAGATTTTTTTCTTTTTGCAGTAGATTCATTAAGTGTTTAAGAAGATTCTCTTTTGCACCATCTCCAACAGAGTAGTTTGAAGCAGAGACTAAACTCAATTGTGTGGGGTTGCTATGTGCCGCTGTGAGACTGAGGTCCATCAGCAGGTAGGTGCAGGACACAGCACCTGCCCCACAGCCTGTTTGGGGTTGGATGATGGTGCATTGACACGCACAGAGCACTTGTGGCAGAAAGTGAAGAATGGGCTGCTCCCACCTACTGAGGTCTTGCTCTTGGCTACGACTCTTCTTCCAAGTGCAGCAGTCCTAGCCACTTTGTCCAGGCCACTCCTGTGTGGAGCTGGTGCCCCCTTGCACTGAAGAGGATTGGAGTGGGCAGGAGTGCGTGTCAGTCTCTCGGCTCTGCTGGGCAGGACTGGAGTTCTTTGCATGCTCTATGTACATTCTTTTTATCCTTGACTGCACCCGTCAATCCCCATGGCTCCTGCCCCAGCAGAGCTGAAAAACACCAAGGTGTTCCTACCAGTTGTTGCTGGTTATCTTGGAGAGGCAGTCTGCTGACCTTTCATTTTGTAGCAGATTTGTTAGTTCCACAAACCTGGTGTGGTGTTATTGCATGTGGTATTGCAGAAATCATTTACATGGAAATTGTTTCAGCCTTGTTTCTCTTTGTTTGGAGCCATATAATTGAAAAGAAATAGGGAGTTTAAAAGTAAGACCATGTTTACTGTGATGGGGTCCCTGGACTGCCCCTGGGTTGGTGTGCCTCTTCTGCGTTCCTGGGAATACCACAGGCAGTCCCAAGAACCTCAGATTTGACTTTGGTGCATATATAACCATTGACAGACCCATATATTCCTTCCCCTTTCCCCATTCTTGTTCCCTGAGTTGTGGGAGTCTACCACTACCTTAAATTGGCCTAGTCATGTCCCCCCATCTTTGCCTTCCTTCATTCCTTTTCTATGGAGAAACCTTAAGCCATGTGTCAAGAAGTCCTAACTTCCTCTCAAGTGCCTTTTTATTCTTGTCCCTAATTTATAGGCTCTCACTGGTGCCTTTGAAATAACGATCTGGTGATCTTTTTTCGTAGCATTTATTCTTCAGCTTCTGCACCCTGGGTTGTTCCTAGTCAAAGCCAGGGAATTCCTTCAGGAGGTCTCCTAAGGAGCACTTGTTTACTGTCTAGTATCTTTATGCTGCCAAGCATATTGCTTTCCTTGCCTGCTTTGTCTTCCCAAGGTGTCTCTGGTACTATCATTTGCTGTATTGCAGTACAGGTATTTCCAGAGTTCCTGGATTCTGTGTTAGGAGCCAGCTGGCCTGTTTTTCAAAACTCAGTTCTGAAATCTTTTCTAGTCTGTGACTATGGTCAGACATCATGTTTGTTTGAAAGATGGCTCAAATCAGTATATTGGCTTCCCAGCATTCTGTTCCAAGTGAACAATTAACAATTATCCATTTCCTACATCACACTTAAAAGATAGGCACGGATTAAACTATTCTTTCATGGAAAAATTGTTTCTAGAAATTGGCTTTTTTAACAAAATGGGATTACTCTTAGAATGTGAGATAGTATTTCCTCTGGGGGTGGGAAACACAAGAGTAAAACCCATTTCAGAGCTGTTGACCAATGAAGCATTTAATTAAGAAACTATAAGGTAAAGTGCACTTTATGAGAAGATTCCAGTCAGCCTTGCATAGCCCCAGAGTGTGGGGTGTCCTCGACAGTGTGGCCCTCTGCTCCTCTTTTTTTTTTTTTTTTTTTTTAAATAACTCTTGTGTCCTGTTCAGTTAAAAGGTGAAGTTTTGTGTTTTCAGAAGAATTTTTTTTTCATGACTTTCCCCCCCCCCCCCAAAATTTGAATGCTAAGAGGGCAAGAGCAGTGACGTTCTGGTGCCTCGCCTCCTCCCTCCTTAGAGCAGTGCCTTGCACAGGTTGTTCTCTATGTTATGTTCATACTGAAATGAAGGATTGTTTTTTCTTCCAGTTATGGCATTTGAACCTAGGACATCGTAGACCATCAGAGGCAGGTGGTGCTCACCCCTGAGCTATAGCCCTAGCCCTAACCCTAGCCTGGTGTGTCTCAAGGCAGCTTTCTTTTAAATGTGTGCGCGTGTTGGGTGCAGTGGCAGACAACCTCAGATGTTGGTCCTTAGAAGCTTCTCACCTTGTTTTTTTGAGATAGGTGTACAGATCTTGCTGTCGGGGCATTTCCAACAGCTGGTGATAAGGGATGTCTTGGCGACCTCAGTGTGGCAGTCCTCCTAAGCTCCTGTAAGGGCTCAGAGTGTTACACCAGTGTGGCTTCTATTGCAGAGTCCTGAGGAGCTGATGCCTGTGAGTTAGCTCTTGATTCCGCAGTACATCCCTAGAGTTTATCTCTTATTAACTACTCAAAGACTATTTGATTGGTTTTGTTTTGTTTTTTTTCTAAACATGTCTCATGCAGCCCAGATTGGCCTTGAACTCCTGATCCTCTTCCCACCACCCCCTAGGCGTACAAGCTTGAGCTCTCGTGCCCAGCTTCCTGACTCCCTTGGGCTTAAAGGCTCTGTCTTAGTTACTTTTCTACTGCTGCAAAGACACAGCAATCAAGGCCACTTATAGGAGAGTTTATTTGGAGCTTACAGTTTCAGAGGTTAGACTCCATTGCCATCATGGCAGGGAGCACGCTGTCAGGTAGGCAGGCATGGTACAGGAATTGTAGCTGAGAGTTTATATCCTTACCTGCAAATAGGAGGCAAAAAAAAGCTAATTGGAAATGGCTTGTGCTTTTTGAAACTTGAGAGTCTTCCCCTAGTGACATATCTCCTCCAAGGCCACACCTCCTAATCTTTCCCAAACATCCCACCAGCTGGGAATCAAGCATTCAAGTATATGAACCTATGGGGGCAGTTAGACATTCAAACCTCCAGAGGCAGCATGTGTACTGAAGGATCTATTTTGTATCCACATGACAACTAGGAGAATTGAAAGTAGCCAAAGATCTCATCACTGTATCATGGAAATAGACAGGTTCGATGATTAATAAAATTATGATGTGTCTGTGGGGCTGTTGAAATTTATCATGAAGTGATAAGAGTTTCAGATAATGGAATATTAGAAGTGGCTAGAATCACAGTGTGGCATAATTCTATGAAGAAAGAACTAGAAAATAAATTGTGTATGTGGTCTCTATGTTTTAAAGGATAAAAAAGGACGTGTGTGCGTGTGCGTGTGTGCGTGTGTATGTGTTCGTGTCAACAAAGAATCCAAGCCAGGGCCTCTCTCATGCTTCTGTTTCCAGAACCAGTGTTTTGTTTGTTTTTTTGTTTGTTTTTCCTTGTGCACTGTGAGGGGAACTAGGCCCCATGATAGCTATGTACCATCCAGGTTTGAGATCATTACTAAAAATTACAAGCCTGTGTGTGCCTTTCCTGCCAGTTTGGTATTCACACGGTTAGTCTGGTCATTACTGCTGGACATTTAGCCATGTAAGTCATTTTGTAGTTTACTGTGGTGAAGGAAGCATGCATTTACCATGTCACAACTCCAGCACTTCACTCACAAGGGGGCAGCTAAGCTTTTCCTTAAACTCATGAGTACTGACATCGAGGTTGCTATTCCAGCTTCATTGTTTATTAACTGGTTAGCCTGGCCTATCCTATAACTTCCCTGTTCCTTGGTTTCCTTGACAGTAGAACGAGGCTGTTGATGACTGTCTTAGTCAGAGTTTTACTGCTGTGAACAGTCACTACAGCCAACTCTCCTAAGGACAACTTTTTATTGGGGCTGACTGACCTACAGGTTCAGAGGTTCAGTCCAGTATCATCAAGGCAGGAGCATGGCACCATCCAGGCAGACATGATGCAGGAGGAGCTGAGAGGTCTACGTCTTCATCTGAAGGCTGCTAGGAGAATACTAACTTCCAGGCAACTGGGATGAAGGTCTTAAAGCCACAGTGACACACCTGCTCCAACAAGGCCACACTTTCTAATAGTGCCACTCCCTGAGCCAAGCATATGCAAACCATCACATTCCACTCCCTGGCTCCTATAGGCTTGTTTAAACATGAGTCTGTGGGAGCCATATCTAAACATAGTATAATGCAAAATACATTTAGTCCAACTTCAAAAGTCCCCGGAGTCTATAGCAGTCTCAATAATATTAAAAGTCCAAAGTTCAAGGTCTCTTCTGAGATTCATCCAATCACTTAACTGTAATCCCCAAAGCAAGACAGGAAACCAGCTGGGCACACTCCAAACTCTGCATCTCCATGGCTGATGTCAAAGCAGTCTTCAGATCTCCAGCTCTTCTTTCATCTTTGCTGACTGCAACACACTTCTTTCTCCTGGGCTGGTCCACTCCCTGTTGGCAGCTTTCCTCAGCAGATATACTGTAGCTCTGGAGATATCTTGGGGTCTCCAAGGCAACTTGAACTTCACAGCTTCTTGTTCCAGTGTCTGGGATCCACACATGATCTTCTGGGCTCCTCCAAAGGGCTTGGGTCACATCTCTAGCTCTGCCCTCTGAAGCACTCTGGGTTCTGGTTGACAGACTCCGGACTCCACTGCCACTGCTGTTCTTGGTGATCATCCCCATGTTACCCGCATCTCCAATATGCTATAGTCATTCATTGCAACGAGGCTTCACCAATAGCCTCTCATAGGCTCTCTTCATGGTACCAAGCCTCAACTCCTTTGCATGACCCCTTCAGTCCTGGGCCATCAACTACAACTGAGGCTGCACCTTCACTGATGGCCTTCCATGGCCTCCTCTCACAGTGCCAAGCCTCAGCTGATCTCCATGACCCCTTCATGCCTTCAAAACCAGTACCACCTGGGTGACTCTTACACATTACCAAGTCCAGCTGCAGCATGAGGTAAGACCTTGGCTATCTCTGGAACACAGCTTCTTTGTGCTCTCAGAAAACACTTCCAGAAGATTTCACCTCAGTGATGCTGGTCTCTTATTAATCATGGTTAATTTCTTAGCTTCAGCTAACCAGCATCAATTGTCCCAGTAGTCCCTTCTAGTTTTCATTCTAAAGCCAGAGCCACATGGCTGAAGCTGCCGAGTTCTGCTGCTTGCAGGAGCTGGAACATGATGGCTCCCTTGCTCTGTTTTATTATCAGCAGCTTCCTCTTTTCCAACTCCTTCACTGCCTAAGCTTGGCTGTCCTGAATCTTGCTTTTAGATTGACCTGGAACTCAGAGCTCTGTATGTCTGTCCCCTGGAATTAAAGGTGTGTACCACCATACCTGGACTTAAGCTTTTCTTGACCTAGAACTTGTCTGTCCCAGGCTGGCCTTGAACTCAGAGATCTGCTTGGTTTTATCTGTTGGGATTAAAGGTGTGTACCACCAAGCCTGGATCTAAATTTAGCTGGGTAAGATCTTGCCCCAAAGTCCCACTCCCTTAATCTGTTGTCTCCTAGAACACAGGATTTGATCCCATTGCACTTCCTGGTGCACCTTTAACATTGAAACCATATCTTTTACATGTTTCCTTTCTCAGCTTGCTACTCTTGTTTAAAACGCCCTTCATAAGACTTCACCGGAGAACAAAGTCTCTGAGGGGCATCTCTGAGACTTCCTCTGCCAGTGTAAATAATCTGAGTCTCTTCACCTTAGTCTCAGGCAGACTCTTCAGATCAGAAAGGGGCAAAAAGTAGCCACATTCCTCACCAAAATACACCAAAACCATCTCTAGGCCACATATTGAAGTTCTTCTCCTTTGGGCCAGGTCTTCATAGTTCAAATCACTCATAGCAACAAACTCTTCCATATTCCTACCAGGAAGGCTCATTAAGCCCCACTTAAAACATTCTATGGCTTTCCAAATCCTAAGTCCCCAAATCCACATTCTTCTAAACAAAAACATGGTCAGGCCTATCACAGCAATACCCCAGTCCCTGGTACCAACCTGTGTCTTAGTTAGGGTTTTACTGCCGTGAAGAGACACCGTGACCAAGGCAACTCTCATAAGGGCATTTAATTGAGTCTGACTTACAGGTTCAGAGTTTCAGTCCATTATCATCAAGGCAGGAGCATGGCAGCATTCAGGGCGACTTGATGCAGAAAGAGCTGAGAGTTCTGCATCTTCATCTGAAGGCTGCTAGGAGACTGGCTTCCAGGCAGCTAGGACAAAGCCCATGCCCACAGTGACACACCTACTCCAACAAGGCCACACCTACTCCAACAGGGCCACACCTTCTAATAGTGCCACTCCCTGGGCTGAGCATATGTATCACAACAATGATGCCTATTTTGGAAGAATCTTTGTAATTAAATATACACAGGTAAAGTTCTTGCTAATAACCTCCACAAAATACAGAACTGGCAGCCGTTGTTTGTATTTCTGCTCTTTTGGAGACAGAGCACTTCCTTGTGTCTAGATAGACTGTTCCTATCCTAGGGCAGGATTTATAAGTGCTCTCTAGATGTCTGCACTCTGTAAAGGAAGTGGCTCCAAGTGAACACTCTGAATCCTGCTCATACCAGCTTAGACAAGGAAAAAGAAAACAGTGTATTGTGAAGCTGAAATAATTGTCTGCTTTTTTGTTTAGTGGTATTGTTTGAGGCTGGGTCTTAGTAGGCTTGGCTGGTTAGGAACTCACTATGTAAACCAGGCTGGCTTTGAACTTGCATAGATCTGCCTGCCTCTACCTCCTGAGTTGGGATTAAAGATGTATGCCACCACATGCTGCTACCTTGCTTTTTGGCGAAAATATGTTCCTATCAAACAACTGTCTTGGTATTGTGTTGATTTCTCACTTTGTGGTGTTTTTTTTTTTAATGTTGAGTGTGGGGATTTGGAATTTTGCTTCTGAGTAAACATTGACCCCTTCATGGAGACAGACCAGGGAATGTGCCTTGATTATGGTTGAATCCTCTTGTCAAGCAGCAGAGATGTCTCAGGCTAGGGGGTGTAAAAGCAAGCTTAAAAAGAAGAGAGAGAGAGAAGAAAGAAAGATATCAGATGGTTGTGGAGGTGCTGAGATGGCCTGGTAGTTTCCTCAGCTGACTTCCCCAGGGTGAACACTGTGTATAGAATTGGAGTGAGCAGTTGTATGTACGCAGGACAGTGTGAGAGCTTGTCTTTTCTCTTGCTAGGTTCTTAAGAGAGATGTTCAGAGACCGTACAAAAAGTTTGCCGTGGTTCTTTGCCACCTTGATGGCAGAAACAATTCTGTGTGTCTCTGCATATCTGTCTGTGTTCCCTGGGAGTGCTTCTCTAAGTCCTTGAAGTGGCGTTTGTAACGTTGTCACTTCCCATGTTCTTGCCTGCTGTGCAGGCCTATGCAGGTAAGGGGTTTCTAAGGTGCCCTTGTCACAGCTGTCTTCACTAGGGATGAAGGCTTTCCTCCATCTTAGAGAGAAAGATGTCTTTGAGGCTCTAAAGGTGCTGGGAACTTACTGCTGGTGGCTGGAACCTTCTATCTGCCTCACTGGCTTACCAGCCTGGAGAGGAGATGCCTTAGAGTGGCGGCTCCAGGAACTCGGGAGGTTGCAGAGGACCGCCCTCGGAAGGGTCTGGACTGAGTGCACCTCATGCCCACCAGCTTTGCTAGATGTAAACTTTGTATCCTCTTTTACAGGCACTCAAAATTTGTTGATGGATCAGTTTCTTTTTTAAAATTTCCACTCTGATGTATAATTTATAATTGTCTACTGTTAGCTTATTTTTAGTTTTTTTTTTCTTTCTGAGTCCATAAATATTTGAGTAAATAACTGATTCACAGCTCATATGTGGCTGGTTTAGGCCCAGTTTGGTGTATGGTTGATTTCCTTTCAGTGTATACACATGGTAACTAATAAGTACACTACAGAGATTTTTTTTTGTAATATTTTAGCAAATTGCAATTAAATTTAAATTGCAGGTAGACTATAGATTCAGTCATTTAAAAAGTATTTTCAAATGTTATAAACAATAGTGTTATTCTAATTTCATAGTTTTATTTTAAGGTGATATATATATTTGCTAGGAAAAAAGCCTTCTGTCACACACACACACACACACGTGAGCAAAAAGCAGAAGCTCTTGATTAGATGTGTATCGATGTCGTTAAATTTTTATTTGATCATATTGAGTGAGTTCGAAGAACTTTATGATGAAAAAATTCCCCAAAGAATTATATGTAATCTGTGTTTAAAAATAAAAGTCTTAAAAATTGATTTTTCCTTCAAGAGCTGAATATATGAATCATGCTTTGATTCTGATTTATGGACATCAAAACTAAGCTGTAGATTCAATAGATATTTTATGATTTTGTTCTTCTGTTAAACTGTTCTGTATCCACTTAGAAAATAAAATATAAGAGGGTTCATTGACTCCCAGAAACATGCTGTGACATGTGCTGTTTCCAGCTTGCCTTGGTCACAGAATGACACAATCCAGTGTCCAGCCTCCTTTTTCTTCCCATCTTGCATCTCTCCTTGATTCTGCCTCCTTCCAGGGAAATCTCGTTTCCTTCTCTGGTATTGTCTTAAAGGGAAAAGGGCTCCATCCAGGGCTAGAGGACCAGCTGATGGAGCTGTCTGCTGTGTTTCTTTTCTTTTGTCTGATTTGCTGAAGTACTTATCAGGGTTACCTCAGATGTTGTTCTCTCAGAACCCTGCAGAGCATCCGGTTGTGAAACCTGTGACTGTGTCGAAGGGCAGATAGGAAGGTCTGTGTCTGGTTTCAGCCTGGTAGCAATAAGAGAAATGGGGTCATCTTTGGACTTAGGTGTGTCTACCTTGGCAGATGAACCCGTGTTCCTTTTAATTTATGTTTAAGTCATGTAAAATAAATGTATTTTAATCATCAGTTTAATTATACAGTATTACGGCTTTTCATCAGAACAAGCTTAGGTACAACTTAGGAAATGCATCCCTGTAACTGTTGAAAAGAGCAGTTGCTGGGCCACCATTTGCATTTGAGAATTAATTGATTATGCATTACAACAGTTGTAAATTCTTTAACATACAGTATTTAAGAGTCATTTTTATGGACTGATCAACTCCCCTTTTAGCATGTTTGAATGGCTCTGTGAAGTGACTGATGTATTCAGGTTGGCCTTCTGAAGCAAAGCAGTCCAGGCATGAGAGATTCCAGCAAAAAAGGATGATGGGTTTTGGGAAGATTCGTGCTCTGGGCCCTTATGTGTTGGAATCTTTCTCTTTTTTCCTCAATGTTCTTCAGCCTTTATTTAGGTTAAATTTGTTTCATTTGAGAACTGTTTTAGGAAGCACCTAACCATATTCATGCAGTAGCATTTTAAAATGTTTACAGCTGCTTATTTCCCAGTGCTAAACACAAAGCCACTCTTGATTCAAAAGCATTTTGTTCCTGTGCACAACTATTAATGTTTCGAATCTGCTTTGCACACTGAATGCTTCTGGGTTAGGGGCCCACATAATGACGGAGTGTGCTTGTTTGGTTCTTCACAGAGGTTTGTTGTAAGAGCTTAAAATAAGACTGCCGCTGACTCGTGTGGTGCACAGTAACTGTTTATTTAATGTACGTGCACCCTGCATCGCTCCTCTCTGATCAGCCTGAGGAATTTGCATGCTGCATAGCGGCCATCTTCTTTTATACTTTATTAAATATCTGTCAATTATAAATATCAAGGTTTTACATTAATGTCAAGATAGTACATCAAAAATTCATGGAATATGTGACTTTTTCCAAGGGTATTTAATACTTAATGCATTTGTGTCATTTTTCTTTTCAGAGATATTGACAGGTTTTATTAAGTGTTTGTTAGGGAGATTTCATTTTTATCAAGGGACTATAAAGAGAGGCTGCATGCTAAATCAATTTTAAAAGCCAGAATATCATTCATTTTTCCATCTTCAAACACTTATAATCCATAGATTTTATTTAAATTTCTTCTTGGTTTATTTTTGTTTTATGTGAGTGATCGTTCGAGACAGCACTTTAATAAGGATCAACTATGCTGACTGGAGTGGTTTTTAATTTCCTTAAGCATCACTACCAGACCCATGCAATATGGTAAATTCTTCAAAATGTCATACTTACATATTTAGCAATATTGCTTCTTTTTATTGAAGCCAAACAAACAATTTTAGATATTAATCTTTCCCAAACATAGTGATTATTTTGTACTAGGTACAGTATTACTGTTTCTTAAGGAGGATGCCTCCTTTGGATGGAAAAAGGAGTGCTTTAGAGGGTCACCTAGCTTTGCATAGAGATTCTAGAATTATTTTAATTTTCACTTATTTTTGAGGTAGAGTTTTATAGCTTAGACTGGGCATTACTTCTAAGTAACTGGAATTACAGGTATGTATCAGCGGCCCTGGCTTTAGAGACCCAGCCTTGCATGCTCCCCGTCTGACAGAAGCTGTGGCTGTTGCTTATTTCTGCATCAACTATTTATTATGCTCAAGAGATAATCATTTGTTGCTTATGATGTGGAAGGAAACCTGCGTCTAGTTTCAGAAGCTGTGTATTTAGGGTTAAGGTGGAGCAGCTTGTGAATCAGGGCTCCTGCGGGCTCCTGTTGGGCCCCTGCCTGGGAGACCTGGTTCTCGGGTCTATTAGGGGGTACTCTGTGCTGGTTCCCCCATAGACCTTTGTCTGGGAAACTAAGACACTAAAATCAACTGGCCACCAAGAATGAGGTTCCTGTTTCAACTGAAGAAAGGATTTTTAAAATGCTGGGAAAGCCATCAGAAAGCAGGTCAGACTCAGGGTCGTTTACTCCCAGAAGGGAGCAGAGTGTCCTCTCGCCGTGTACCAGGAGTTGGATATTTCCATATGAGGACATTTTAGATGTTTCGGTTCACTTCAAATTAATTTTAGGCAACAGTGAAAGGAATTTTTTTTTTTAATTTCTTTTCAGGTATTAAATGAATCAACATTTGTCTTAGCTTTGTTCATTTTTTTTTAAATAAGGGAAGCCATTTATTTCCAACATTAAATATTAAACATTAAAAATTATAGATGAATTATTTTGATATTCGAATACCTCTAAATCCTTGAAGAATACTATGTTCAGATGAAAGGTACTGGCTTTGGTTTTGGTTTTTTAGAAACCTGATTTTATTCAAATGAAGATAAATGTCGCTGGTAGGGACTGCACGCACTCTTTCAAGCTGCCAGTAGATGGTGCTGGCGTCACAAGAGAGAGAGAGAGAGAGAGAGAGAGAACGAGCGCGCCCTGCTGAGGAGGGATGAGAAGGAAGCCACTGCTGCCTCAGTACCACATTCAAGTTTATGTGTCAGTGCAGACTGGCTTTTATACCAGAATCATGTGTACTAGGTACACTCTGTTTTCTGAGAACAGCTATTTCTAATGTTTTCTGAAAATGTTATATAACCACACAGAAAATGTACTTACACATCTTTTTTACTGAGGTTTTTATTTTTAATGATTTTGTCAGGACTATTAGGTCTTGCAGGGTATATGCAGACTGTTAGAAGGTGCACGTGGGTTTAGCCTTCCATCTTCCTGGTCCTGCAGTGTTCTTGAGGAATCCAAGACTATCTGAAGATACTCAACTGTTGAAGAATCTTGATGTCCTTTTCAAAATTGAAAACTGTCATTTTTTTCCTATTTAATATCATCCTTTTGAAGGGCAAGGTGCTAAAATTTTATCATTTCTGAGATTTCACATAGAAATTTACCAACTTTCAAAAGGCTGTAGTAAATTCCATAGTTTAAGTGAATTAAAGTATTTTTTAAAAATAACAATTTTGCATCTTTTAGACTTTGAAAAGAGACATTTGGATTTACAAAGTTCTTAGTAATAAGATAAAATGAGATTCCATTCTATTACAAATTAAAGGAAAATTGATCAATAGAATCTGCTCTCTATTACTGTTTTGAAGTTTGTCTCTTCTTACCAGGTTAGTTTTGAGAGGAGGAAAGGGCCTTGCGGTGATTTATATGTTTAAAGGAAAATCTGGAGTCTGTCTCGTCTGAATGTAATGAGTAAAAGAAGTCATGTCTTGAGCTC
>NW_021604602.1:3640930-3686355 GCF_004785775.1 Grammomys surdaster | reverse complement strand
GTGTGTGTGTGTGTGTGTGTGTGTGTGTGTGTGTGTGTTGGCCTTCCCCGCATACCATTTCCTGACCCCAACTGGAAAAGCCCTGTGTTGTCCTGCTCTGTGTGCTCTTGGAAAGTCTCTTCTTTCCTCCACACTGTCAGTGCAGTATTCATTTTATCTCATTTTGTGTCATGTGGAGACAGGTTCTAGCTATGTAGCACAGGCAGGTCTCACGTTTTTGATCCTCCCATCCTAGCCTCTCAAGTGCTGGTGTTTACAGGTATTTACGGATACTCCTGGCCCAGCATTCATCTTAAAGATTATGTAAATACAGTTTTACATTTTGACTTTTTTTCCAAAGGCTTAAAATGAGGCTAAAAAGAGGGGAGCAGCAGGCCCTGGGAGCTGACGCCCAGCTGGCCCTGTGTAATACATAATTTGCCTAAGATTGCGCACCAACGACAAGCTTTTGTTTTCTAATTGATTTACGGTTTGGGCCACTTGTACCTCATTCCCTACTACCCCGCACACAGTGCCAGCCAGCACAGTCCAGGGAGCAGTGATGAATTACAGTGTTCTTGTGGTGTCATACCTGGAGTTGAAACGGTGCTGCATGGAGCCGCACTAGCAGGCGCAAGATCAGCCTGAGCAGATCTGCTCTCTGCCTCAGAAGCAACCGTTTGTTCATCTGATCACTTACTGCAATCTGTCTATCAGACTGTAATTGAAACTTGAGATTAACGTCACACTGTTACAGCTTTAACTTCTTAATTGAGACAAAGTTTTAAGTGCTTAAAGGTCTAAGGGGGGGGGGAACTGCAGAAAGGGTATGTGAAGCTATAAAATTTTCTTCCATGTGTGAAGTCTGGGATATTTTACCAAGTGTTCTTTTGTCTAGAGAAAAAAGTAATTTAAAATAATGCTCTTCTGTTTTATCTTTATCTTACTTGTAAAATTTACTTCATTCTCTCACAAGACTTTACTTTGCTTGATTTCCTGTGTTTGATCCACATTTACTGTGTAAATAATTCATTTGCACATAAGTCAATTGTCATCGAGTGTTGTAGAGAATGTGAGCGTATTCCCAGCCTACTAGAGGGTTTGTAAGTGTTGCTTCTTGTGACATACAAAGAGAATAAAATGTAGTCAGAGAAGCATGAGACCCCAAGATAGGCAAGCCCTCACTATTGGCTCTGCAGGCTCCGTGTTCCCTTCAGAGCTCGTACTTGTAGCAGAGGGTGTGCCTGCCTTTGTGAAAGCAGTCCACCTTAAACTGTTCTGTGTGGTGTCTGTGGTTCCGGATGGACGTATGAAGGAGCAGATTTATGGCGGCCGCTGGGCACAACAAATTAAGTTGACAGTGATGTATGAGGGCATAACGGCACGCTGATCCCTCTGTCACGCGGCTGGACGCCTCCTGCTTCATTTGGCTCTTGTTAGGATCTGTTAGCAGCTAAATAATGAAATTCTGTTGACTGACTTCTGTTTTCTCCCTTTTTTTCTACCTCTGCTTCCTAAAACCATTCATTCCCAGACCCATCCTCATGCCAACAAACTGCCCTTGAAGGATTCTTTCACTTACGAGGACTACAGGTTTGTGTGGGAGGCATTGTGTTGAGGGTGGTTTCTGAGGACCTGGAAGTGAGGGAAGCTCGGCAGCAAGTGACCTGCTGTGACCACTTACAGTGTTGAAATAGGGCGGTCTCAAAAGCCACAGTGAGCAGCTTTGATAAGCACTGGCGTTTTGACAGCTGCCAAGAAACCGCTGTGAACCTGTAATGCTAGTGGGTTGCCTGAGGTAGCCAAGGGGTGTTTGGGCTTAACACTAGTGTTAAGTATTGCTGAAGGATTATTTTCTCTTTTAAGTGGATGAATATTGGTGTGAAGTGGGGACTCTTTTTGAACATAAAGTTAATGCAGTATGCTATGTAATAGAAGTGCCCTGTTCCACATCACACACACCGTGGAGGGGTCTGATTAGAGAGGAGAAACAGCACCCATTTGTCAGTGAGGTCAAAGCCAGGTGAGAAGGGGAGCTGGCTTTGGAGACAGCAGTTTGGTCACTGTGCCTGTTGAGACCCCTGCTGCTCCTAGTTCCTTTTGCGAACTCAGCACCCTCCTCCTCTCACTCCTGGATTTAGTTCTAAGTGGTACAAAAAAGCCTGAAAACTGGGAGCCATTCGACAGTCTCAGTTTCCTGATTGAGTGTGTTCTTGTGGGGGTGGCTTTTAGACAATTCACTCTTAATTTGTTTATTTTCTTTTTGTGACAGGTGGGCCGTCTCATCAGTTATGACTCGGCAAAACCAAATTCCTACAGAGGATGGTTCCAGGGTGACCTTGGCTCTGATTCCTTTATGGGACATGTGCAATCATACCAATGGCCTGGTAAAGATCTTTTCCTGGGGTTGAGGCTGGGGGCTGCTGAGCTTCTGGGTGGACATTCTCCTTGGCTTCCTGTCTCCCCTGCCAGCTCTCGCCAGGACAAGCAGAAGCAACCCTTGCTGCTTTCCTGCCTGCCTCTAGTAGAAGCTGGGTGTCCTCCTCACACTGAAGACTGAAGACTCCAGTCTCAGAGACACACTGCAGTGACAGCATTTGTGTGGTCCGAGGCACAGCCTCAGCGCTCACGTTCATTTTTTTTTGTCTTACTGGACCCCAGGCTGAATGAACCACTTTGCTTTTTTATTCTCTTACAAGTAGGAATTTATTGAAGAAAACCTTTCATCTTTCTGGCTTTCTCTCTCTGACTCTGTCTTTCTGTTCTCTGCTGATTCTTCTTCAGCCCTCACCCTGCTTGCTATCTTCCTCACCCTCTGATTTATCTGCTTTGCTCTGGAGCCTATATATGGGGAGGTTTGTGTGCTAGGCTCTGGGCACAAGTGCAGGGCTGGCTGCCTGGTGGCTGGGAGAGCGAAGGCAGGAAGCGTCTTCCTGTGGCTGATTCTGTAAGGGAGGAGGGCAGGTCCTGTTCCTCCACATTCTTGGGTTCCAGATGACATGAAGCTGAAGCTTTCTCTGTGATGAGGACTTCCTTGTACTCACAGGTAGGGAGGTAACAAACCCAGCTCATTCTGAAGTTCTCAGCACGGCTGGCCTGCAGGATGAGTTGGGTTTGATTCTTGTTCTGCACTGCCAGCTTGCTTTGTTATTATTAGCAATATTATAAATAGATTAAAGAATTGCTGAAAATGATTATTTCATATTTATACAGAGGCCTGAGCACATGCGCTGTGCACCAAACACTCAAAGCAAACTGTCCTGCTAATTCTGGTAGTCTTTCAGATCTTAGCAATATTTGAACTGTAGCAAGGAAGAAGAATTACACTTTTATAATTACATTTTGTCTTAATTTAGATATGCTTAATTTAATTAGCAGAACTAAGAAATAGTAGCATGTTTTACATTTTCGTTAATGAATATAATTTTTATATTCTTTGTTCTTTTTTCTCCTTTAGAGATATTTTTAAACTGATAAGTTTGAGATTTAAAGTTTCAAGTAGCTTTAAATATCTGACCCTTGTGTTTTCTTTTCCCTCTTTATGAACAGATCACTGTTTCCCAAACTGAATAGAGCATTAAAATTTATTTTCATTTCCAGTATTAAATAATCAAAAAGAATTAAACAATACAGAAGTCTATAGTAAAGTAAGCTACGTTTCCCCTGCAGTTCCAGGGTCCTCTGGTTTACTAGCTGCATGGAAGGCTGCTGTGGCTGAGGATGCTGTCCCACTCTCTTCTGTCTTTTGACTATTTGTGGCACCCCTGCATACATATTCCTAGGCGGTCTGAGTTGAGCATTGGTGTGATTTCCCTGCCAGTGTGGTAAAGCTGTGTCCTCCTGAGTTTATCTCACATTTAGAACAACAGACAACTCTTGGCATATCTTTTTCTTTACTGTAATCTGTGTGTCTTGTGATCTACTGTGGTTCTCTGCTAACCCTCAGGAAGGTTGTTCAAGAAGCCAATATGCCATCCTTGTCCCAGATACCTAACTGGACACCTTTGTTGATGTGTTTCTGTTGCCATGAGGTTTTATGGGACATTGATTGTGGCAGCATTTAAAGAATGCAGTTTTCAAACTGTATAGCTGTATATCATACTCATGACCAGCTAACCTCTTTGTAAAATCAGATATTTGAACTCAAGGTTTGACTTTTCATCTTTTCTTCTGTGTGTCTGTGTGGAGTCTCCTTTTACCATTAGACTCTTAGAGGGGGGCTCGGGGGAAAGGTATAACCCACTAGTGCTGTCTGCTTTCAACAGTAGTCCGGACCCTAGGGACACTCCGTGGTGGCAGCAAGGCAGAAGAAGTGCTGACTAGGATTCTGCTGAATGGAAGTGAAGTCCTTTGCCACCCGGAGAAGCAGGTTTTAAGAGGTTCTAAGGCCCAGTCCTAAGCTATAGGAACTAGTGTGTGTGTGTGTTCTTTGGCACGTGAACATGTCCACAGGTTTGTGCAGGTGTGTGTGTTAGTGTGTGTGTGGATGGAGGCCAGAAGTCAAGGCTCCACGGCTTCCTCCAGTGTTCTCCACCTTGCATTTTGTTGTTTTGGTTTGGTTTTTGGTTTTTGAGACAGGGTTTCTCTGTGTAGCTCGGCAGTCTTGGACCTTGATCTGTAGACCAGGCTGGCCTTGAACTCAGATCTACCTGCTTCTGCCCCCTAACAGTGTACACCACCACCACCCAGCTCTACCTCATATTTTTGAGACAAGGCCTCGCACACTAACCCTGGAGCTTACTGCTTTCACTCAGATGGTCTAGGAGGTGAGCCTGACTTGGCCCCCTGTGAGGATGTTAACATGCACACCGCTGTGCTGGCTTATTTGTTTATTTCATTGAACATAAATGCTAGAGATCCATGCTCTTCTCCTCATGCTTGCGGAGCGAGCATTTTACACCCCCCACCCCCTGCACCATCTTCCTCAGTTTACAAATGTGTATCTTTAAATCTTGCCTAATCTGTCCAAATTAGCAGAATTGACAGAATTTTTCTTGAAGTCATTCAGTTTACCTGAAAAGGGGTTTTCAGCCATTGTGTGAGCGGTGATGAGAGTAGCACATGTGATGTCAATCAGTGTGGTACAGCGCTCCAAGGCCCTTCTGGTCAGCCTTTGAAAAGTCCAGGATACTTGGATTCTAAGCTCAGATCAAAACCCCAATTTTCATAAACATGGACAGGTCCCGCCTACTTCTGACTTCTTGCTGTCCCTAATACTAGTGCAACCCACCTCAGTGCTTTGTGCTTGCTGCTCCTGCTCAGAACACTTGTTCCTCAGATGCTCATGACACCTAAAGGTTATTGTCAAGTGAGGCCAGCTACCCTGAGCATTCTGTGTAAGCCGAGTGTCACTTTTGTCACACAGTCTCCTCTTTATACCTGTGTGTACTTCCTACATTCCCCATACATTATAGTCCCTTTGGTTTTTTGTTTGTTTGTTTGTTTGTTTGTTTTTAATGAAGTCTTTTGTAGCCTGGACTGGTTTTGAACTTGCTATGTAGTCACAATGACTAGAACTCCTTCAACTCTGAGTGCTGGGATTACACATGGTACTTCCCCACGCCGGCCTCCACCCTTTATTTCGGGAGGTCCATTATCTGTTCCTTTGAACTGACAAGCATATGCACTCTGGTCTAGGACAACACAGTAGGACATAGTAGGATCACAGGACACAGTTGTGATCTGTTTCTTCAGTTTTTCTGCTGTCTTTTCCAAGTTAAATCAGCAAGTATGCATTATTTCATTCCTTCTTCATACACAATGCAAGTAGTGGATATACACTATGAGGAACTTGGAAAAAAAAGATGCAAATGGCTATGTCCGCTGTATGTTTGAAGGAGTAATGTGTCACACTTTCTCCTATGGTGCTGTTTAATAGGTGAGTCTTTGATTCTCCAGGATGGAATGAGGATGACCAAAAGGAGCCAGAACAAGTATACACAGTGTAGGAGGTTGGCAGTGCTCAGAGGGATGGAGCATCAAGATGGACTGTTTGCTGAATAAGGGCTCGATTCTCTCCCCTGGGAGTTTGTGCCTCAAGGCAGTCTTTTCAAAGGCAGTGTCAGGTGTTAGGGACTGTACATCAAACACTGGAGACTCTGATTTGAAAAATACTCCTGGTCTCTCGGAGGCTGGGGGAGGCAAGTATGTAGGCATATGTAGTGGTAGCTAGAGAAGAGAGGGACTGAGGGGAGGTAAAATGGGGGAGTTTTCCCCAAAGGAAGACTGGTCTCTGAGTCTCAAAGCAGAGTAGGAGTTAAAGGTAGCTCTGTGGAAGGAGGGAACAGGACCATGGCCTAGATGGCACAGAACACCAGGCTCTTAGGCCTCCTGGGAACTTGCCACTGTCCGGAATCACTATGTGTCCAGCAGAGTAAAGGATTATGGTGCTGCAGCCTGGGCTGCTCAGAAGGATTTTGAAGATACATGTTGATAAAGCAAGGGCAAGAACTAGCCATGAGGGAAAACTGGATAAAAAGATTCAAAAGGTATTTAAGAGTTTCTGGAAGCCGGGTGGTTGTGGCGCATGCCTTTAATCCCAGCACTCAGGAGGCAGAGGCAGGTGGATTTCTGAGTTCGAGGCCAGCCTGGGCTATACAGAGAAACCCTGTCTCAAAAAAACAAAACAAAAAAAAAGGAGTTTCTGGGCAGTTAAGAGCAGTCACTTCTGTGTATTGCATGCAGAGACCTTGCCAAGGCCATGTCCCGTGGGTTGGAGTCAGGATAGGAGACTTTTCTGTACTGTCTGTACCATATGGGCTTAGAGACTCTTAGGAAGAAGAAGGGGACTAATAACCATTTACTTTACCTTTGCTTACCTGAAAGTTTTAGGTGACTGTAATTACAGAGTAAAATGTGTCTCTGACTTAGAAGAGATACTCTTTTCTTGTCTTCTTGATTCTTACATAGTAGAAAAACCCACTTTTTATATATTTCTGGTGAAAGAGCCCAGGGCCTTGTTCATATTAAACCAGTGCTCTATCACTGAACAAATTCTGCCCCCATATTGATTTCTCCCTGGACAAAAGTTATATAAAAATAACACTTGTAGGTAAATATAGAAACCCCACAACCCCCCCCCCCCACCAGTGAACAGGCAGGACGGCCAGTGTGGCATGTGCCTTGTATCATCTGTGGAGACCTTCCTCTGAGCTCCGAGGCAGCGATTGTCTACTAGTGTGTTGGGTGGAGAGAGACCCAGAGTGATGCACATTGTCTTTCCCAGGGGAGACTGACTGACTCCAGACTTGCAGTTTCCTGTGCAGTCTTTGCTGTGCCTGGATATGACTGACATCCTCACCAGCTCTGTGCTTGAGTGATGAAAGCCTTTGCTGCCCTGTAAGCACCTCTAGACACCTATGTTCTAAGGGATGCCTGCCTCATTGCCCTGCTTTTCTCTCCTGCCTAGATCACAACTGGCTATAACTTGGAAGATGACCGCTGTGAGTGCGTGGCTCTGCAGGACTTTCAGGCTGGAGATCAGGTAGGTGTCAGCATTCTAGCTGAGAGCCAACCCACGGGCACTGAGGGGTGGTTTTTTATACTTAGGCAGCATTGGGCATAGGGAAGAGCTGGGACACTGACCAAATCTTGAGTCAGAAAGATGCTTTGAGTTGTACTTTGCATCCTCGAAGAAAACAATGTAGCTGTTTACACAGCTGAACCACTAGATGTGATACTGTTCGCCAACATAGATTTTGTCATATAATACTGAAACAAATGTTTTGTTTCATAAGCTGCATTTCTTAATAAAGAGATGGTATTTAAAAGAGGTGGGGCTTAGGTAGCTAAAACGTAAGGGAGTTAGAACAATCATTTCTATCCTTAGACCTTCACTGTAATATGTATATTTTTATTGAATAATTTGAGGCACAGTTAAGTTTCCCAGTCAATTTGAAATATATATACATCTATAAATCTCTGTACTCATCAGTTTTACAACCCAGCACATAATAGAAAACGAATAGAGACAGACACTGCCTTCCACTTGGTCTGCTCTTGAGAAACATTCATAGCCTATTAGTGTGAAAGTGGGTTTCTCACAGGACTTCATTTAAAAGGCCTATTCTAGAGTATTCCCCTGTTTTAGAAGGAAAGGAAGATGTGGTACATTCTAAAGTACAGTTTTAGAGGGGACTGTCTATCTGGAAAGGCTTAGCAGTCCTGGGTCAGTATCTCCCTGGACCCTTCTCCCCCTGCCGAGTAGTGGACGACATGTGTGTTTGGGAACTTAGGAGGGTGCACACATTCACCATCCATATGTCGTGCTTTACCAAGTGGATGTGTGGTTACTTTAGAAGTCTGTCTACTGATACAAAGCAGTGTTAATATATGAGAACTAAGCCTTTGCTCTGTTTTAAGAATACTAAGTTTGTTTTATGTCCTTCTATTTTCTTCTTTACTGTGTCTTAGATTTACATTTTTTATGGCACTCGGTCAAATGCAGAGTTTGTGATCCACAGTGGTTTTTTCTTTGACAATAATTCACACGACAGAGTGAAAATAAAGCTGGGAGTGAGTAAAAGTGACAGGCTCTACGCCATGAAGGCTGAGGTCTTGGCTCGGGCTGGCATCCCAACGTACGTAGAAAATAACATGGCTTGTCTCTTCCCTTTGGTGTGTGTAGTATTTCCATTACATAGTGTTTAATTGGTGTGTTAATAAAACTTCTCCACAGTAGTGTGTCTTAATCCCTTTATCCCCGTCACACAGCAGATTCAGACCTTGGCGATGTGTGCTGATTTACCAGTGCTTCCAGATAGATACATGTGTGTCGCTAGCGGCCCTCACAGCTAGTTCCAGGGGATCTGGCCTGCAGTCCTTGTTAAGTTAAATAAGTGCTCTGGTCTCATTAATGTCTCTCACCTTGAAAAGGCTAATGACATGGATCAGTTTGTTTTGTTTCATTTCTTTGCCACCATTAGTTTCTGTAATAAAGTCATGACCTCGGTGGTTCTATGAATTTCTGGTTAGTTTCTTTAAGTTTTCTTGCATCTGAGGTGTGAAGTGGTGAAGAAGATGGGAATTATGATTTATTAGTTCTCCAGGGACTAGAGGAACCATTCTTAATGAAAATGGATTATCTGAACTTTTTTTATTGAACTTGTCAATATTTGATTAATGATAAGGTGTGAGCTCAACGTGAATTATTGTTAATGCTTCTTAAGTTCTCACTGTGAGCATGTGACCCCAGAGTAAGGTCATTAGGAAGCAGGCATTCTGGCAAGGGTGGCCGGTGCCTGACAGGGCCTCCCCACCCACCAGCTTCTCGATTTCCAAGGTGCATGCTGGTCATTTAGTGAGGCTTAGCTCTGCTCCCTTGAGGAGCACTGCTGCTGCGTGGGCCCAGGCGGGCATCTTCCTCTGGAGGAGCTGTGGGTCTGACCTCAGGTTTTGTTGTTTGCAGATCCAGTGTTTTTGCTTTGCATTTTACTGAGCCGCCCATCTCTGCCCAGCTTCTAGCTTTTCTCCGCGTATTCTGCATGACTGAAGGTAAAAATAATTACAGAGGAAAAAATATTTTTTTTTCTTCTTAAATTGTAAAAATGTAAAGCATGGGGGGGTGATTCAAATTAAAGATAAACTTCTTAAGATGGTAGAGGGAAGATGGCAACATCAGAGAAAGAACTGACCTGTTGTCCACTGGGATGGAGGAGTCCAGACGTCCTGGGAGGGTGAGTAATACTGCAGACAACACCTGTATAAGACAAAGGGTTCCTGGCCACAGCTCCACATTTCAGACCCAGGAAGGGTGAAGTCCATGTACTGAGCACCCAGTTTTTACTAGCTTAGAACAAGTCATCCAAGCCTGCTGTGCTGAGTGGGCTGGGAGGGTCTGCTTCTGTTCTCCATCCTACACTGGGCTCCCTCCCAGCCGCTGCTCTGGACCTTTCATTTGTATTGGGGCCTGTTGTTTATGCTACCTTCAATCCTGTACAAAATGGCTGAGCTACAGAATAAGTGAATGATGTACTGAGAGCAGATATATGTTTTTCTAGAACAAAACCGCCTGAGCGTTAGGAAAAGTGCAGCTGGCTAAAGCAGTCACTGCAGCCACAGAGATGTGGCTGTCCCTGCCACATCTTACTCCCTTACTCCATCTCCTGTGGGTTCAGGACTTGACAGGGAGCTGAATGTACAAGAAGGTAGTCCTAGAATGTAGATACGCAGTAGAGATGCTATTGGAAACCAGAGTGAGACAGGGTAGCTATCCCTGAAGAGCAAGCGCCTTCCAGAGATTTACCACCATTCACGCAGACACACAGAAGCTTTTCTGTGCACAAGCTAGGGTGATCTGTGGTATTTTCTTCTTTATTTAGTGATCAAGGAATGAAGCGAGAAGGCGGGGTGGGGGGGCCCATGCTGGTAATGGCAGTCCCTGTAGCCTGTGCAGTGCTCAATGCTCAACACGGTGCTTCCTGTATTTTTATCTCTTCTGCCTTGTAAGGTGTTTTCTGTCACACTGATGTAGAGATTCCAGATCAAAGAGTATGAGAGGTTAGGAAAGGGCCACTCAGTAATGGGACGACCTTGACTCAGAACCAACTGCCTTACTTCCAGGTCCCAGACATCCCCATGTTCCTACTGATATGCAGGTAATAGAATTCATGGAGCAGTTCTTGCTGAAGACAGTGTATTTGCATGTGGTGGAGGGAGGAGAAAAGTAGAGTAGCATGAGATATTCTCCATAAAGGGAGAAGCTCACAGGCAGGTGAGTGAGTGAGTGTCCTCACTCAGTCTGACAGACTCAAGCCACCCTGGGACAGGGAACCTGAGAAAAGGATGACCAGGACACGGAAGCTTTGCTGTCTAGGGTCAGGCCAGTAGCTGCTTTGTATGGCTTGTCTGCAGCCATGTGAGTGGTGTCCAGCTTCTCTGCACATCTGCTGCAGAGCATGGCCTCTGCCTCTGCACTGAGCAGAGAGCTGGGAAGCCAGGACAAGTGACAGCAGTGACTCAGCACTGCAGATTGCTGGAAAGAAATTTCTATTTCTAAAGAAGCTTTTTTTTTTCTTTTAAGATCTTTATCTCTAAAAAGGTTATAATCTAAAACCCTGAATTTTACCTTGAAACTAGATAGTCATTTAAAAAAATCAGATAACATGGAGTTTTTAAAAATCATCTTCTGTTTATTGCTGTCCTTTAGTTTCTTCTCAGTCATCAGAAGACAGTTTGTTATGTGGAGACAATTGATGGAGTCTTTGAATTACTCCAACTAATACTAATAAAAGTTTGGTCTGCTGGCAGCACAGCTCCTCGATTTGAATTGTAAATAGTGACAGCTGTAGGGCATTTAGCTCTGAAAGAGATACTGTCTCACAGTTATGTAAGAAGCACGGGTGTGTGTGTTGAACTGAGCAGGATGGGCAGAAGATGAAATACTCAGAGCCATTGCTGAATTTTTCCTTAGTACACATATTTTTGAAGGTGATTGAGAGGCTGAGTTTATGTATGGCTTAAATTTCAGAGAGAGGGAGAGGGAGGAAGGGAGGGGGGGGGGGAGACACAGAGAGAGAGAGAGGGGGGGAGGGGGAGGGAGAGAGAGAGAGAGAGAGAGAGAGAGAGAGAGAGAGAGAGAGAGGAAGAGAGAGAAGAGACAGAGACACTTACTTTTCCTTGAGTCAGGTTTCTATGTCTATGTAATTGTCCCTCCATCTTTGGCTTGAATGAAATGCATAATTACCAATTGGAGGGTCCCAGGATGATATAGAGACTCTCCTCAGTATCTTTAAGATATTTTCTTTTTATCTTATTTTATTTATGTATACATGCCTGTTTGTTTGTTTGCATACCATGTGTGTGCACTGGCCATAGAGGCCAGAAGAAAGCACTGAATCCCCTGGAACTGGAGTTACAGATGGTTGTGAGGTGCTATGTGGGTGCTGGGAATTGAAGCTGGGACTTCTGGGAGGCACCCAGTACTCTTAACCTGAAGCCATTCCTTTGGTCTCAGTGTCTTTGGTCCAGTTGGCAAGACTGAGATCTTTACTCCAGTTCTATCATAATGAAGGATGTGGCCATAGAATGTCTTCAGACAGTCTTCTGAACCTGTCTCAAGGATCTCAGTGTCCCTCTCTGAAAGAGTGCTGAGTGGGATGTGTTTTCAGGGCTGAACCAACACTGCCTTTCAGGGAGGCCTCACCTGACCTCCTGGCCTGGAGCTTAGCTCTGCCTCTGCTTGGAGAGGCTGGAAGAGGCTGGAACATGATGGTTCTGTGGGAGACATAGAGGACGGCTTGTCAACTCAGACCTGTGCTGTCCTCCTGACTGGCTGCTGTGTGTGTCTCTTGTAGAGGAGCTGAGAGAGCATTTGCTAGGGGACAGCGCCATTGACAGGATCTTCACTCTGGGGAACTCAGAGTTTCCTGTCAGCTGGGACAATGAGGTGAAACTTTGGACGTTTCTGGAAGATAGAGCCTCACTTCTTTTAAAAACATATAAAACAACAGTTGAGGTAAGTAGATGAACGGGATTGTGCTTTGTCCTGTCTCTAGTCCCTGACTCACTCTGATTCCTATCAAAATATGTATTTGACATTCCTTATTTGGTGTCAGTGTTTTACAGTTTATCATGTTTATATTAATAGCATTTGATAAATTTTACAAAGTTAGTACCTTTAAAAATATATTTAATTCATGATACCACAAATATAAGTTTGCATCTAGCTTCAGAACTTTTCTCCCTGTCCTCTCCCCGTCCCTCTCAGCTCTCTCTCTGTCTTTTGCACCAGCATGTAGTACACTAGGGGGTTAAATCCAAAGGCCTTCCTGTGCAGCCAAACCCCTGTCCTGTTTTCAAGACAGCGTCAGTAAGCCCAGCCCTGAGTTCTGTAGTCTACTCAGGCCTCAAACTTATAACCATCCTGACTCAGCCTCCTGACTAGCTGGATTACAGGCTGCTCACCAGGCCTGGCTGTAAGACTTGTTTCTCTCTTCTTATTTAATTCATGCCCTTCCCTCTGGGCCCACTTGGAGGCTCCAGTCCCGGTGATTACAGTGAGTAAAGCCATCCATTCTGTGTTGGCTCCATGTAACTTGGCCTTCCCTTTGTTCTAAGAGTCCTGACTTACTAGAACAAGATCCCTAAGTCAGACTGCAGTTTTGATGGAAGTGTCGAGTCATGGGGCGATGTGAATCCTCGGTTTAAAAGCTGTTAGCACCCTTACCTCTCAGGCTGACGTACTGCTCGGTACAGCTTTGCTTATTTACAGTTCTTGTCATTAATTTGGTGTCTCACGTCCCCCAGGAAGATAAGATCGTCTTGAAAAATCCTGACCTCTCCGTCCGGGCCACAATGGCCATCAAATTGCGCTTGGGTGAGAAGGAGATTCTGGAAAAAGCAGTGAAGAGTGCAGCCATGAACCGGGAGTACTACCGCAAACACATGGAGGAGAGGGCGCCACTGCCCAGATACGAGGAGAGTGACCTGGGGCTGTTGGAGGGTGGTGTGGGGGACTCGAGGCTCCCTCTGGTCCTGAGAAAGCTGGAGGAGGAGGCAGGTGTACAGGAGTCTCTGAGCCTCACGGAGACTGTCAGCAAAGTCAAGGCTGCCGAAAACGGGCTTGTTAATGGGGAAAACTCCATCCCTAATGGGACCAGGTCTGAAAATGAGAGCTTAAGCACAGAAGAAAGTGAAAACGTGACTGGAGACACGGAAGAGTCTTCAGGAAGCATGGGCGAGGTGAAGGAGCGACTCTGAGCTGCTCACAGGATCCAGCCGAGCAGAAGTTGCGGACAGCCCACCACATCCCCATGTTCCTTGTTAACAATTTTCTTTTCGCAGAGAGGAAAATATGTTTTTGCTGCTTTATATAAAGTGATTTTTAAGTTATTTTAAAGATCTAGCTTCCCTTTTTGATTAAGATTGCCATCTTGCTTCTGGGCAGAACAAAGTACTGAACAGCAGCAGAGGAGAGGAGGCGCCCTTGAAAGACTGCAGATCAGCTGTGGGCACTCAGGGCTCTTCCTTGGGAGAGTGAGGTCCTTGCTTAGCTGAACTCTGCAGGCCTGCTGTCCTCACTCCAGGGTGAATGCTGGCCCTGCCGCCTGCTAAGGAGTTGAGGTTGGACTCTGGGTGTTGAGTGGATGGTGGAGATGAGGCCCAGGGAGAGGAAAGCTGGGTGAGGTCGTTACAGAGAGAGGCTGGGCAGAATCTTTTTTTTTTTCCTTAACAAGAATATCCCCAGTATCAAAAGAAAAGGTAAGGTGGCAACCTGATTTTTAATGGCTTAAAATGTTGATGATGATCTTAATTATATAAACACACACATATATCTAGTGATTTCTGAGGGTTTGTTTACTTTTTGTGTTCTGTTTTGCTGTATTAAAAACTTGTCCTTTACCTTAAATCAAAGTAGGACTCGTGTCCTCCTGGGTTTTCATGCTGGCTTTGTTTCAGAGAGGTGCCCTGACTCCAGTGGTGGCAGTGGAGCACCACAGACACCAGCGTGGCTCAGTCACGCACGGGGTCAGGATGGGGCGGCTCCCTGGCTTTCTGGTCCACAACAAGCTAGAGATTTTCAAAGCTACCCTTTTGAGTAAAACCCCATATTAAAAGAGAAAACATGACTGGTGTTTTTGTTTGTTCCTTTTCGTTGGGAGTAGCACAGGCCCTTTGAGTCGAGCTTCTATGCAGGCCATCTCACATACTCCCTGGCCACTTGGGAAATGCTGCCATGTCCTCGGCTGTGCTAGTCACACATACAGAGATTTGGTAGGTGCATGCCTGAGTGCCCAGAGGCCTACGGAGGCACTGCCCTTTTCTTAAGCCGCCAGCAGTTCTCCAGTGGGATCCAAAGCCACAAGGAATCACGGGCCTCATGGAGGGAGGAGGAAGGCTGGCTTTCACTGGATGTGGGGTTTGGGACAATGTCCCTCTGGAGCAGTGGGTAAGACCTGTCTGCCTCTAGAGAACCTCTAGTTTTCTGTCTTCTGATTTATTTACAGTTTACTTTGATCACACGTTCGTATCATCACTGGATCCAGACTGTCAAAGGCAGGGTTCATTTCGGAAGCCACTGGGTAAATGATTCCCCCTAGTTTGATAAGGACTGTGGAGATGGAGGGAGCTGTGTAGCAGCCATGCTCCTGCTCAGAGAAGGCAAGGCCCTGCAGATGATCTGCCTGGCTCTCTGCTCTGGATTCAGATGGGCAGGACCCTGTGTGCCACCAATGGACAGGCTCACCGCTGCACTGGACGCTAGTGTAGACTCGTGTGAGTCAGGGGCCTGCAAACTCCTACTGCTATTTTGAGAGGACATGTGAGGCCAAGTCTCTTGTCATCCTTATACCAGGGAAACTTTACCAGAATGCTACCTGCCATGTGGTGCTTGCTTACTGATCTGTGTTAATACTGTGGAAATAGTAACTTTTGCATTCATCTGCCTGTAGATAACATTTTTTTCACCTGACTAAAAGTCGTGCCTTGTGCATACGCATCTATAATCCCAGGGTAAAAAGACCATCATGCATGGGACAGTTATAAACTATTTGCTGGGGAAGTCTGAGTTAGATAGAGCTTCTTGAGCCAAGATTCCAGCTCCAGTTTCCAAGGACACCTTTGATAGACACAGTGACACCCATTTCTGGACCTCGGAATCTGTTGTGTCAGTTACTTCTCCATCACAATGTCTGGGAGTCATTGGGCCACAGAGTGACTGTAAGTGTGCTACAGAAGGCAGAGCGTCTACTGTGGAATGCTGCTCTCCGGAGCCATTGGCTTCCTTTCCTCCAGGGACTCCTAAGGTGGAGGGCTACATCTCCTGCCCATCCACAGGCAGAGTGCTCCTCACATGGGACCCCAGGTGGTGGTTAAGAACCCTCCTTGCTGAGTCATGAGAGTGAGTCTTCCTCTCTCTTGCATCAAGTTTTGTTTTTCCCTAGAGCCTTGGGACAAGAGGCTGCTGAGGCAAGTCTCGGCAGTGCCACCTGTAAACAGTAGGAGCTTCACTGGCCTAAAACAATACCCAGTTTTCTCTAGAGACTGGCAATTGATTGTTTTCCTCAAATGGTTTCTAAATCAGGCCCATTAAGGTGCACTTGATTGTTTGAAGAAAGATGAGGCAGTATGTTAATATCTCCAGTTCCCATTATATATAGTGCTGTTGAACAAATATTCATTTAAAATAAGAAACTTGGGGTAGAGATGTAGCTTCGTAGGTAGAGTGTTTACTTAGTGTGCACAAGACCCAGGGTCCAGTCCTCTGTGCTGCATAAACAGTACAGTGACACGTTTGTAACTCCAGCACCGAAGAGGTATGCAGACAGGAGGAGCCCTGGGCTGCCTAAGACTCTGTCGCTAATGAAAAATTAGTAAATACAACCAGCAGCGGGGCTGGAGAGACGGCTGGGTGGGTGGGTGTTGTACAAGCATGTGAGCCTGAGTGTGGATCCCCAGCAGCCACTGTGAGAAAGCTGTGGGTAGATGGAGGGGGCTTCAGATCTGCTTAAAATCTCTCCCAGAGTGCCCGCCCCTCTGATGCCCCCATTCCCTGTGCTGTGTGTTAGCATTCTTTCTACCCTTGAAAGCCCTTCACCTTCCACTCATGCCAAGTCTTCCCCGGGGTGCTGGTGAGCAAACGTGTAGTACAGTGTCGGTGACTCCTTGGACTCAGACCTTTACAAGGTGTCTTCATTTCAGTCTGGAAGCAGGAGCCTAGCCTAGGACGTCAGGCAGACCTGAAGTAAAATGCTGACCGCTCCCTTCACTGTGCCTGTGGCCCAGAGCAAGTGTGTTGATGCTCAGGGTGGGATTTAGATTCAGTCCCTCTCTTTCTCTTCTCTCTTTCTGCCTCTTTTTGTAAAGAAAGGGAGGGAGGGAGGGAGGGAAGGAGGGAAGGAGGGAGAGAGAGAGAGAGAGAGAGAGAGAGAGAGAGAGAGAGAGGTTTTGTTATGACAGCCCAGGCCTGAAACTCCTGATCCTCCTGCCTTAGCCTCCTGATTGCTAAGACAACAGTCATGCACCTACTCCTTGGTAAGAGGTTTGGATTTCTTGACTACAGAGTGAAGTGGACATAGGAGGTTATTGAGAGGGCGCCACAGGTATAGTAGGATCCAGTGGCCAGCTCCCGGGCTGCTGAAGGAAGGATGGCATAAGCTAGGGTAGGGCAGGGTGCTCTGGTGGGTAGAGAACGGCCATCAGATCCCAACACATGGCCGTGGCTCAGGAGGCTGCTGTCATATCCCCCATGAACACTGAAAACATTATTTTATACATATTAATGTCACTGTGAACTCAACTTTCACATCTTACAGATAGCTCAAAATAAGTAAGCCTCAAATGTCGGTGGAAATGACAAGTGACTCAAGTCACAGCAAGAGACGGCAGTTCGAGCCACATGCACCTCAGTTGGACAGTTCTGGAAATAATAATCACAGCTGGCACTGCAGCATCCTGTCCAGAGTCCTAAAAGGCAAATGACGGAAACTTCCTGTTATTCATGAAAAAAAAAATCATGAAGTTTGTTTTGTCCTGGTCGCTGGTATTTGTTGTTAATCCAGCGATTTGAGTGCTGGCACCAGAAAGACTGACTGCTCAGTACATGCAGCCAGGGAATCAGTCCTGACACACCAAGCATGTTCCCCTCAACCCACCTCAGGGCTCAACACGTTTGCAAACACAGCCTACACCAGCAGCACACTGAATGGGCAATTCAGGAAATGCAAAGTTCATGTGAGTGGCTGAGCCTACAGTCTTGACTTCCTTCCTGGTTTCTATGACCAGTTTTGTTTATTGCCCAAGCTGTCTGTGTCAGGTACAACTCAATATCTAAAACTGTAGTTGAAAAAAGACATATACCTGCCTACAACAAACATAAAAAAAGCAACTCCCACAGGCATTCAGTGGCTCTGCAGGCTGTCTCGGAGGAAGCCAGGGGTTTCTGCAGCAATTAAATGGTCTGATTGGATTCAGGGGGAGTTTTATAATTGCTCACAGGTAACAATTTATTAGAATGGCTGTTGCTCATGACATGTGTCAAAAAGGTCAAAGTTTATACTTCCTTGGACATTAACCTAATCTTTGAAACTCTAGAAGTTAACACTTTTTGGTCATTAATTTTTTTTTTACAAGCAGAGATTTTGACAATTAACCCAGTTAATAAAGGTCAAATTTCAATTTTTTCCAATTTCTGGAGCATTTAACTTCTTCCCTTTTGAGAGTGGGTAGATGACAAATAGTTATTAAGTGAGTTAGGATGTAGTCGTGCTGTCAGAGTGATGATTATGAAGCAGCCGACCCTGGAAGAATAGAATCGCTGTGTATCTGATGGGAGGGAAAGTAGATTACAAGCCTGGGAAATAGAAAAAAATTAAGCCCAAAGAACGTGTGCCGTGTGGAGGATAATGTATGTGCTTGGATTACCTCATCCCGGGTTCTAGCCACTCAGCTATGCAGCCTCCAGCCTCCGAATCTGCACTTTTTTTTTTTAAAGTCATTTCTGCAAGTGAGCAGTGAAGTACAAGTGAGGTTAAGAATCAAAATGTCACCACCATGCTGCAGCCCTCACACAGCCACGTGAGCCACTAGCAGTGTAGCCAAGTGGTGTGCAAGCTTTTCTTGAGGAAGGTGAGCAAATGTCCATCCACGCCGGAGTGGGCACCAACCACAGACCAGAGAAGCTGTCCAGTTCAAGTTTAACCAGGTCTTTAACCAACGAGTTTAGTTGGAATTACAGGTAGCTTACGGTTAGCTCCATCTCTCTGTCTGTCCCAGCAACCATTAACAGTCTGTAAATTCTTGGGGATGGCTGTGGACTTGTGAGTTCCACCCCTAGCAACCAATAATTGCTGATAAATTCTGAAGAGGGTTGGGACTTTGGAGCCTCTCCGGTCCATGGCAGGAAGTTAACCAGCCCAGTCATGTACAGGTCCCCTTTGGGTAATCACAGCTGTTAGCAATTCAAGAGAGCTGCCATGCCATGCCTGGGGGACAGGGGTCCACAACACCAAAATGCAGTGACCAGAGGCTAAGGGGAAAAGGCTAGACAGTAGGAACCTCAGGGGTCTGGTCAACTCTCTTGTCATATACCAACATGAACACCCCACACTGGACCTCGGAAGGAATGAAGAAAGAGACCCGTGACATGGGAAATGGGCATTTCACAGAGCCCTCTCTGACCACTGAGCAATATCAACCTTCCCGATCCAGTCCTCCTTCTCTCTGGGCCTGTGGGAGGCCCATCTTTGACAATGTTTCTCTGTCTATGCCCTCTGGTGGCAGTGCTGACTGGGAGTTGAGGACCCAGGGGAAACCCTACCACCTACCTCCTGAGACCAGGCGCCTTCCTCACCCACTGAAATTCTGAGGAGAGGGGCTTTTGGCTCCCCTGGGAGATCTGAAGCCATAGCTGGTGCCGTGTTGGGAAGACAGTCATCTAAGCGTTGCTGTGTTCTGTGCTGAGTGAGCAGATGTCCAGGTCTGTTCTTCAACAGTCATCCCCTCAGTACCAAAGATATGCTGAGCACTCACACCGTGCCAACTGGCCCTCTGTGTCTTTCCACCCAGCTTCTCTAGGTCTCTGCTGTGGTGGTGTCTCACCGCACATCTCAATTTGCAGTTGACATCCTAGGCTGTGGCTAGCCCAGCCCAATCCCCACTACTCTGTCCATAACAATAAATGACTAGAAAGCGCTGAGCAAGACACCCAGTTAGTTCATCTAATTCAGCCAAAAGAGCTTGACCGTACTGAATTTTAAAAATCAGCCGTTAAACACGTGCAATTTGGGGAACTGTCAGAACGATGACTTTGACCATAGTGCATAACTTCTGGCAGTTTTGCCAACTTCTGCCTGCGACTGAGTGTGGATGCCCCGGTGGATGGAGACACAGAACGACTATATACTTTTAAGAAGTGGAAGATTGCTTAGTGCAGAAAGGGCTTGCTTTGCAAGCCTGAGGACCTGAGTCTGATCTTCAGGACCCATGTTTAAAAGCCAAGCATGAAGCGGGCAAGTTGGCTTAGGTGAAGGCTCGTAATCTGAGTTCAGATCCCTGAAGTTATCCCCTGACCTCCACATGGATGCCCGGGCATGTACCCAGGTGGAAAATCTCGGCATGGTAGAGCATTCTTGTTATGGGGAGATAGAGACAGGTGGAGCCTGAGGCTCACTGGCTAGCCAGCCTAGCCTAATTGGTGAGCACCAGACCACTGAGAGCACATTCCTATACCTGCATGTATATGAACGTACACCTGTACACTCAAATACACTGTACATATACACGAAATGAAGGAAGGATAAATTATCAAAGATATGAAGTCAGGTAACCCTGACATGATTCAATTTTCAGAAGTCCTGTTAGAAAGTCCTCACGGACCTGTGCCACGTGCTGCAAAAGCCACCTGCACAGGAAGCTTAGGAGGGCGTGAGCGTGTGTGTGGCATCTGCCGGGCCCGAAATAGCCCCTCCAGGCTGCAAACCAGTGTTACATCTGAGCACACCTGAGGTTCGGGACCCACCTCAAGGCAGTGTTAAAACAAGTTGTCTTACCAGCGAAAAGTGATTTTAACCTCGTGTTTCTCTTCACCAGCAACCTGGGATCTGAGCCATAGTATGCAGGTATGCCTTTCTGCTTTCTCCTAGTGCCTGCCTCCCTCCCCTGCCCTCAGTCTCCCTCCACTCCCAGCCGTCCTTCTTTTCCCAGGGGCACAGGCCCAAGCCTCTGCTCCCTTTTTCTCAACAGATGCATCTTCCAAGTTACTGCACCTCAGTTTTTCCTGTACCCATGTGAATCCAAGCTCCCCACAGTTGATAGAATTAGGGCTGGTCCAGGCACTCAGGGAGGGATGACCAGAGCCAGAGGCAGGGGAGCTGGTCCAACTGACTTGTTTTCCAAGCAGGCTGGGTGACCCACAGATACTTGGAGCTCAGTGGCTGTGTGGATGGAACCCAGGTGATCAGCCAGTCCAGCACCTTGCCCTGCTGAGGCATCTGGACAGGTTTTGCATCTGTGATAGACAAACTCTGAAGTGACTCCCATCATCTCTGTCTCACCTGGGCTTCCACACTCTGCTGGGTCAGTGATACCTCCAGCACTGAGTGCCCTAAGTCCTCCAAACTTCAGCCTCCAGCGAAAGTGCTCTGAGGGGGCTGTGAGACACAGGTCACAGTGATGCTATCAACTGGCCATCTCAGCATACCTGACTTTGAAAGGCGCTAGGGCAAGCTTCGGGCTGGTTGGAAGAACTCCGGAGCCAAGATGAAGATATTTGTAATGGCCAAACTCGGACACTCATGCAAGCAGATAAATATAGTTTGGCCGATGGTGTCCAGGAGAAAATAAATCCAGGTCTATATCAGGACATGTCCAAAGACATATCAGTTTGATAAATGAGGCGGGGGATGACTGTCCCTTGCAGTGGGATATAATTATTATGTCCAAGGGGGAAGAAAACAGGAAAGCCACTAGGGAAATACCACAAGTGACAATTGCTACCGTCAGGATCCACTGAGGGGTGTCAATATTTGTGAGAAAAATGTCTAAAGAAACAGGATTCGCAAGGTCTAAGGCACACACAACCCTGCCCCCTAAATAATTACAAAAGAGAGACAGGGACCTCACTGTGGAGAAGCCAGGCCAATGTCTGCAGTGACTAGAGATTGACACTCTTAATCTCACACGAGATGTCAAAGACATGGGGTTGTCTCTGGGGATTCTGACCAAAGATGGCCAACCTCAGTTTGGTCTTGAGGAGGACACATCAGACCAGTCTAAAATGAAGGACACTGGACATAATAACTTTTGAATATCAGCGCCTGGAAACCAAAGCAGAGAGCAAGAAGCTGTCAGCTGGGAGGGGACAGTCAAAGGCAGGTGTCCTGGAGCAGATTCTGAACAGGGAAAGGCCTTAACAGCATGTTGAAATCTGAACAGGTATGGGCTTTGTGCCTCAGTGGACAGTCTTACCTCCTCCTTCCTGCAACCCATGTGTGCTGATGGCCTGGGGACACAGGAGGGGTCAATCTGGAAGAAGCTGAGTCAGGAACCAGACATCATGGTGTTTCTATGGCTCTGTAAAGTTTGCTCAAAATCAACGCCCTACAACACCTTCCAACCGGGACAGGCCAGCACGGAGTTGAATTCTTGACCTGCCTTTTTTTTTTTCTCCTATCACTTGCTGGACAAGGCAGGGCTAATGTCAGAGCCCGGGACACAGCCCAAGGCCATAGGGCTGCAGGCTGGGGAACACAGGGAGCTGCTGGGGTGGTAAGGGGAGTTTTACAATTTCCTTTTGAAAAGTGCAGGGAGAACTGCAGGCCATTCTGCAACAGCACAGAAGGGTTCAAGCCTTGCTTTTGATTTTCAAATGAAATACAGAGAGACTGGTAGATCACACAGAGAAAAAGGATGGGGGTGGGGGGGCTTCTGAGGCAAGTGGTAAAACTTAGCCAAAGGCAACACAGGCTGCTGCTGCCTCTTCAGCAAAGGGACTCCTGGGCTGAACTGAACGCAGCTCTATGTGTGTATGGGTTGGTTTCCCCCCCCCCCCCCTACTGGCCACTGTTGGCCATCCTGCCCACTGACCCAGCATGCCATGCTTGTCCTGCTGCCCCACCTGCCTCTGATCGCTGCCGCTCACTCTGGGTACTTCTCCTCTGCCACACCGTGGGCTTGACCTCTTCCCCATATGAGTCTACTGTGCTTCCGCTATAACCCTGATCTGACAGAGATGCTGTCTCCCTCTGACGCTGCTCTCGGTGGTGGGCAGAGAGAGACAGGAGGAAAAAATGATGAGATGCATATCTCAGGGACGGTCTGTGTGTTAACATGCTTAACACATGCCACATGTAACAAGTGCCTCTCCCTTCTGAGGCAGCATTAGGGCTCTGGTTCATAAGTGAACTGAAGCCCAATAAGGTCAGTGTGTGTGTGTCCCATGTGTAAAAACACGAGAACATGGCTGTGGGCTTATTGTTCAAGCATGTCTACAAAAGCAAGTGAGACAGAACACATGTGTGTTGAGGTATAATGGGACCTTCAAGGTGTCTCTCACAGTAACAGTGGGAGGGTCCATGATTTTCCATGACCAGAGGAGGGATAAGCTATGGCCAGACAAAAGGTCACAGCCACAGAGCCCGTGTTCCTTGCTCTAGGCAGCCTGGTCTCCACTCACATACCTGCTTGGATGGCTCTGACCGTGTTCATTCTTTGAATTCAAAGGGGAAAACATGGGGGTTGGAGAGATGGCTCAGCGGTTAAGAGCACTGACTGCTCTTCCAGAGGTCCTGAGTTCAATTCCCGGCAACCACATGGTGGCTCACAACCATCTGTAATGGGATCCGATGCCTTCTTCTGGTGTATCTGAAGACAGCTACAGTGTACTCCTACACAGAAAATAAATACGTAATAAACAAAGGGGGAAACAGCATCTTTCAGAAAGCAGGGATCCTCCTCCTCCTCTCCGTAATGTGGCTTGATGGTGGTACCTCCTTCCTTTCTCATCCCTGGTGGCCTTCCCAGCAGCTCTTAAATGGTTTTGTTCCAGTATTTGCTTTCATGTTAAAATTGACTCAAAGGCACACACACTTATGCCTCTGTCCAGGAAGATTTGGGGACACAGTGCATGTTCAACAAACACTGGACACTGTGCCAAGGTCTCACCCACCTGCTCACGAGCCAATTCCTTACTTCTCCATCTTCACGTCAGTCCCATCAAGGACAGTGCCACACCCTCATGGAAGAGGAAAATGTCTGTCCACAGGGACCATCCTGGTTCCTTCTGCCGTGTGTGCCACCTTGGTTATGTGCAAAGAGCAAACGTACCCATCGAAGAAGTCACCTCCTGGGAAAAGCCAGGGGTGTGGACCCCAAGAGCATCAACCGACCTCAGGCTTGAGTAACTGAGGTAGAGCAGCAGTTAGCTTGCTCACTCCTCAGGTCTAGGGTGTGTGGTAACTGGGCCCTGCCTATGTATCCCCGCATCCTCTCACTGATGCTCACCAGCCAGGAGAACCCTATACTTGCACTCACTTCTAAAACAACCCCTTCAAATCCTCACTCAGTGTGGCGGTTTGAACAAAAATGGCCCTCACTGGCTCATAGAAAGTGGCATATAGAAGGTGTGGCCTTGTTGGGGGAGATGTGGCCTTGTTGGGAGAGGTGTGGTCTTGTTAGAGTAGGTGTGGCCTTGTAGGAGTGGGTGTGGACTTGTTGGGGGAGGTGTGGCCTTGTAGGAGTAGGTGTGGCCTTGTTGGGGGAGGTGTGGCCTTGTAGGAGTGGGTGTGGCCTTGGGGGAGGTATGGCTTAGGGAGGTGTGGCCTTGTTGTGGGAAGTGTGTCACGGGGGTGGGCTTTGAGGTTTTTTTCTTTTATTGGATATTTTCTTTATTTACATTTCAAATGCTATCTCCTTTCCAGCTCTCCCTTCCAGAAATCCCCTATCCCATTCCCTCTCCCCCTGCCTCTATCAGGGTGTCCCCTTACCCACCCACCCACTCCCATCTTCCCGCCCGGGCATTCTCCTACACTGGCACATCGAATAGCCTCAGGCCCAAGGGCCACTCCTCCCACTGATGTCCAACAAAGCCATCCTCTGCCAAGTACGAGGCCTGAGTCAGGGTACTCTTTGGTTGGTGGTCCAGTCCCCAGGAGCTCCGGGAGGAGGGGTCTGGCTGGTTGACACTGTTGCTCCCCACCCCCAAGCCCCACGGGGGCTGCAAACCCCCTCAGCTCCTTCAGTCATTTCTCTAGCTCTTCCATTAGGGACCCCATGCTCAGTCCAATGGTTGGCTGCGAGCATCTGCGTCTGTATTTGTCAGGCTCTGGCAAAGCCTCTCAGGAAACAGCCATTCAGGCTCCCATCCGCAAGCACTTCCCAGCATCTGCAATAGCGTCCTGGTTTGGTGACTGTACGTGGAATGGATTCCCAGGTGGGGCAGTCTCTGGATGGCCTTTCCTTCAGTCTCTGCTCCACGCTTTGTCTCCGTATTTCCTCCTATGAGCATTTTGTTCCCCCTTCTAAGAAGCACGGAAGCATCCACACTTTGTTCTTCCTTCTTCTTGAGCTTCATATGGTCTGTGAATTGAATCTTGGGTATTCCAAGGTTTTGGGCTAATATCCGCTTATCAGCGAGGGCATACCATGTGTGTTCTTTTGTGATTGGGTTACCTCACTCAGGATGAGATTTTCTAGTTCCATCCATTTGCCTGTGAATTTCATGAAGTCATTGTTTTTAATAGCTGAGTAGTACTCCATTGTGTAAATGTACCACATTTTCTGTATCCATCCCTCTGTCGGAGGACATCTGGGTTGTTTACAGCTTCTGGCTATTATAAATAAGGCTGCTATGAACATAGTGGAGCATATGTCCTTATTACAAGTTGGAGCGTCTTCTGGGAATATGCCCAGGAGTGGTATAGCTGGGTCCTCAGGTAGTACTATGTCCAATTTTCTGAGGAACCGTGACTGATTTCCAGAGTGGTTGTACCATCTTGCAATCCCACTAACAATGGAGGAGTGTTCCTCTTTCTCCACACCCTCACCAGCATCTACTATCACCTGAGTTTTTGATCTTAGCCATTCTGACTGGTGTGAGGTGGAATCTCAGGGTTGTCTTGATTTGCATTTCCCTGATGACTAAGGATGTTGAACATTTCTTTAGGTGCTTCTTGGCCGTTCAAGTTTCCTCAGTTGAAAATTCTCTGTTTAGCTCTGTACCCCATTTTTTAATAGGGCTATTTGGTTGTCTGGAGTCTGACTTCTTGAGTTCTCTGTATATATTGGATATTAGCCCTCTATCAGATGTAGGATTGGCAACGATCTTTTCCCAACCTGTTGGTTGCTGTTTTGTCCTATTGACAGTGTCCTTTGCCTTACAGATGCTTTGCAATTTTATGAAGTCCCATTTGTCAATTCTTGATCTTAGAGCATATGCCATTGGTGTTCTGTTCAGGAAAAATTTCCCCTGTGACCATGTGTTTGAGGCTTTCCCCCACTTTTTCTTCTATTAGATTCAGTGTATCTGGTTTTATGTGGAGGTCCTTGATCCACTGGGACTTGGATCAATTTGCATTCTTCTACATGCTGACTTCCAGTTGAACCAGCACCATTTGTTGAAAACGCTGTCTTTATTTTCCCACTGGATGGTTTTAGATTCTTTGTCAAAGATCAAGTGACCAAAGGTGTGTGGGTTCATTTCTGAGTCTTCAATTCTATTCCATTGATCTTCCTGCCTGTCTCTGTACCAATACCATGCAGTTTTTATCACTATTGCTCTGTAGTACAGCTTGAGGTCAGGATGGTGATTTCTCCAGAAGTTCTTTTATTGTTGAGAATAGTTTTTGATATCCTGGCTTTTTTGTTATTCCAAATGAATTTGAGAATTGCTCTTTCTAGCTCTATGGAGAATAGAGTTGGAATTTTGATAGGGATTGCATTGAATCTGTAGGTTGCTTTTGGCAAGATGGCCATTTTTACTATATTAATCCTGCCAATCCATGAGCATGGGAGATTTTTCCATCTTCTGAGATCTGCTTTGATTTCTTTCTTCAGAGACTTGAAGTTCTTGTCATACAGGTCTTTCACTTGCTTGATTAGATTCACACCAAGGTATTTTATATTGTTTGTGACTATTGTGAAGGGTGTCATTTCCCTAATTTCTTTCTCAGCCTGTTTACCTTTTGAGGAAGGCTACTGATTTGTTTGAGTTGATTTTATAACCAGCCACTTTGCTGAAGTTGTTTATCAGGTTTAGGAGTTCTCTGGTAGAATTTTTGGGGTCACTTAAGTATACTATCATATCATCTGCAAATAGTGATATTTTGACTTCTTCCTTTCCAATTTGTATCCCTTTGACCTCCTTTTGTTGTCTAATTGCTCTGGCTAGGACTTCCAGTACTATATTGAATAGGTAGGGGGAGAGTGGGCAGCCTTGTCTAGTCCATAATCTTAGTGGGATTGATTCAAGTTTCTCTCCATTTAGTTTGATGTTGGCTACTGGCTTGCTATATATTGCTTTTACTATGTTTAGGCATGGGCCTTGAATTCCTGATCTTTCCAGGACTTTTAACATGAAGGGATGTTGAATTTTGGCAAATTATTTTTCCAGCATCTAATGAGATGATTGTGTTTTTCTTTTTTCTTTGAGTTTTTTTTTATTTATGTAGTGGATTATGTTGATGGATTCCCACACATTGAACCATCTCTGGATTCCTGGGATGAATCCTACTTGATCATGGTGAATGATCATTTTGATGTGTTCTTGGATTTGGTTGGAGAATTTTATTGAGTATTTTTGCATCTATATTCATAAGGGAAGTTGGTCTGAAGTTCTCTTTCTTTGTTGGGTCTTTGTGTTGGGTGGGCTTTGAGGTTATAAATGCCCAAGCCAGGCCCAGTCTCTCTTTTCCTGTGGCCTACTGAGATGTAGCACTCTCAGCTCCTTCTCCAGTGCCATGTTTACCTCTGTGCCACCATGCTTCCTTGCCATGATGATAATGGACTAACCTCTGAACTGTAAGTCAGCCCTAGTTAAATGTTTTCCTTTATTACAGTATCTATGGTCATGGTGTCTCTTCACAGCAATAGAAACCCTAACTAAGACACTCAGCATCTGGTTGTTAAAACATTCCCCCTTCCCTTCACTACTGTGTGACCTTCCGTTTCTACTGGATGCTTATCCTGCAAAAGGGAGGGTAGCCCTGAAATGCTCAGTCTGTGCCCATGAAGCCCAGGATCAGAGAAGGCGCCTCAGACAGCAGGAGGGATGAAACAGCTTAGCCAGAGGAGAAACAAATCCTGACCTTCACAGACATCCACGCTCTTCTGCCTCCCTTCAAGTTGTGTAGAACTATGTCTCTGCCCTCAGGGAGGTGAGGAAACCAATACTCAGAGACCACACAGGGAAGGACTTGAACAGAAAACTCTGCGAGTCTGGCCCCAGTTATGGGACCCTTGCACCCACAAAGGCTCTGCCTCAGAAGGGGTGGCGCACTCCTTCAGGGGCTGAGGTGGGAATCAACACAGTAAGACAGGTCCAGGAGTTTGAGTACAGAGAAGAAACGAGCAGGAGAGAAAAGGAATCAAGGTGGCAGGAGCCACCCTCTGGATGGCTGGGGAGAGGAGACCCGAGCTGGTAGGTATTTTGGGGTGGCTGGCCTGAAGAGGTGACATAGGGTTGAGGAGAATAACTGAGGCAGGCTCTTGGGGTAGAATGGGACATGTGTTCTGTTACAGAAAGGCTACCCTCCAGAAGCTGATTAAACAAACAACTGGATACCAGGGTGATGAATGTGGTTATGGGTTAGTGTCAGGTGAATGAGGTAAACCTGGCTCCCAGGAAGGACACGGGGCTGGAAGAGGGCTGTCAGTCAGTCATCTATGGCGAGATCCAGACCACAAGGTGTGGGGACAGTAGAGCTGACAGTGGACCTGGGTCACTACCCTCCATCTGGTTTTGCAGTGTGGTAGGTGTAGCATCTGGGCCAGGTGGCATGAGCTAAGAGGTCCTGAGAGTCCATGATAAGGTGGCCTTCCTCGCTTCCCCCTTCCTTCCTTCCTTCCTTCCTTCCTTCCTTCCTTCCTTCCTTCCTTTTTTCCTTCCTTCCTTCCATCTTCTCATTCTTCCTTCCCTCCTTGCTTTTCATCCCCCTCCCCCTTTTTGAAACATAGTCTTATTTTGTAGCCCAGGCTGGCCTTGAACTCATGGCCATCCTCCTACCTCAGCTTCCAAGCGTCAGAGTTACAACGTTGACCCACCTTGCCTGGCTTAACCTCACTTCTCGAGGGGCCAGGCCAGGCCAGGAGAGTAGGTTCAGTAGACGTCCTGACTGGCTGTGGTTACAGAGCTTAAGATCTGACTGGCTCTGTGGTTAGGGAAGCTACGAGCTTCCTGCATGCCCACTGTGCTGTCTGTCTCCCAGCGTCATCTCAGTCGTTGTAACTTCAAGCAAGGAGCAATGAAGTCCAAAGCTTGCCGCTTGGAGGGCCAGTTCTGCATCCCCTTCCGGCTCAACATCCTTTGACGGTGTCAAAATTGGTCCATTCCTCAACACATCCCAAGTCTGACACCGCGGATGTCAGAGGCAGGACTCCACAGCACAGGAAGGATCTCAGGGTCACCCTCTTGTGGGATTTGATGGAGATTACTGGACATGTGGGGGATCCGCTTATCATTCAGGGCTAAGTGGGAGGAGCCCCAGGAGGGGGCGTGGCTAGCAGGGATAGGGCGACTGGACAGTCATTACAAGGGCTGTGGTGACCATATCACAGAGAGTACTGTGGGATTGTCCTGGAAGAACCTCTGGGGAGGAAGGAGAGTGCTAGTTTTTGTAGGACTAACAATCTGAATTCGTTATTATGAGTGAGGAGAAATGGGGGCGCTGCCTGCTAGGTCAGCACCACACAGGGAAGGCCTGCAGGTGTGAGGGTACCAGGCTGCACAGTGACCACGAACTGACAGTGACGCCAAATGGCCGTTAGAGGCTGCTGGCCTAGAACTGGTGGTAATCCTCCTGCCTCAGCCTTCAAGGGATGAGGGAAAATCAGGTTAATTGCTTGGGGTTTGGATCATGAAGGGTCTGTGTGCCAGGGCTCTCAGATGGAGGGGAGGCACTGAGGATCTGTGAGCTGGGAGAGGATCTGACAGAGAGGCAAGGACTCCAATCCAGGCTTCACGGGGCCTCAGGTCTTAGGTGAGGGTGTTAGACATGAGAAACTGCGGAGTCTGGAAGAGGTGACCAGTGAGAGGCACACTGGGCCACCAGAGGGACACACACAGTCGAGTTGTGTTTGTGGACCACAGGTCAGAGATGGTGAGCAAGACCCAGGGAGGGAAGAGCTACCTGCTGGCTGGCAGATGCCTTGTTTAAGTGGTGGCTTCAGGGGGACAGAACTCATACATTCAAAGTTGCTTTTGAAGGGGCCTCTGACAGGACTCCTGTCACCACCAAGGGTGTCACTGTAGGCTTGCTGGGAGACCCCAAGAAATGAAGTCCTCACCTTTCCTGAGAGGCAGAAAGTTGTGAGCGGTGCTGGCAAGCCCCACCTCACGGAAACACTCTGATTTCTGGTAATGGCCAGGCAGTTCTTCGGAGCATAGTCTGCCGAAAGGTCATTTATCCAAGAGAAGAAAATTACTCCTCTTCCTGGGGGCTGTCATCTTTTGCTTTAATTAATATCAAGCGTGTGCACTTCTGGCAGTGGCTTCATGTGCTTCTAGTGGACTTCCTGTGACATTTTTAGTTAAAAAAAAAAAAAAGAAAAGAAGAAAGAAAAAAAGTGGATTCTTGCAGACTAACATGAGTCTCTGGGTACCCATCGGCATCTTCTTCAATGCACAGGAGACTGCAGCGGGCAAACGCTGGCCAGGGGCAGGGCAGATTCAGGACAGGCTTGGATGGGGACTTCCATGACTTGTACGCTGCCTTGATCATTCATTCATTCATTCATTCACTCATTCATTCATTTCATCTATCTGCTGGGAGAGCGACACAGAAGACTGAGATCACTTGTTCTATTTGTTTTCTTATTCTTGTGACCCCAACTGGAGCAACCTAAGCAAAGATTCATTTTGGCTCCTGGCGTTAGAGGGTGCACCGTGCCACTTGGGCAGACCATCATGGTGGAAGAGGTTTTTCTTTATTTCTTGATATACGGGAAACAGAGAGAGGGAGATGGGAAGAGGCCAGGCATGGGAGACCTGTAGACTTCCCCAAAGGGATCCATGGCTTCTGTGCAGATTTACCTTCTAAAAATCCCCACACCATGGCCGGGCGGTGGTGGCGCACGCCTTTAATCCCAGCACTTGGGAGGCAGAGACAGGCGGATTTCTGAGTTCGAGGCCAGCCTGGTCTACAGAGTGAGTTCCAGGACAGCCAGGGCTACACAGAGAAACCCTGTCTCGAAAAATCAAAAAAAAAAAAAAAAAAAGGAATAAAAATCCCCACACCTCCCCTCAGTAGCACCCCAGGGGCCAGTGAGAAGGCTCAGCAAGTTAAGACAATTGTTACAAACACCGGTGTGAGTCGATCTCCAGAGCTGACGTAAAGGTGGAAGGAGAGAACCAGTTTCACAAGGTTGTCCTCTGCCCTCCACATATACACGCTAAGAAATAAACTGACGAGTGTTAGCATCTGTGGCTGCAGGCCTTGGCCTTTTTTATCCCATGAGACTGTGGGAAATTCATAATTATCTGATAAGGGTGTGAGGGTCCCTGTATCCTGAGATCTCTATCCAGAGATGGGGTGGGATAGAGCCTATTTCACAGGGCAGTTTTCCGAGTGACAACAGATGGTTTTGTGGTGTAGTCAACAGAGAGGAGAGACAGGAACAATCATGGGTTGAGTGGACCGTCGCCTGTGTGCCTGGCGTGGCACTAAGCATGAGGCCTGTCTCAAGTCTAGTTTTGTGGTTTGGTGTCTTCAAACCTAGCAAAGTTTGCTGGCTTGCATTTCCCCTCACCCCTAGCTCTTTCTTGGATCCCTGAGGTACACCTGCAGTTTTATGTCTGTCCATACCAGAGGGCTCTGGGAAGCAGGAGGCAGGGTTGGGACTGGTAACTCCCCAGAAGGAAATGGTGTGAACTAGGGTTCTGGGCAGGACTGCTGAGAGATGCTGGGTATGACCCAGGTGTGACTTCACAGGTGTGAACCCTCAGGTGTGACTCCTTCAGGTGTGACTTCACAGGTGTGAACCCTCAGGTGTGACTCCTTCAGGTGTGACTTCACAGGTGTGAACCCTCAGGCGTGACTCCTGGGTGTGACCCCTCAGGTGTAACCCCACAGGTGTGACCCCTCAGGTGTGATTCCTTAGGTGTGACCCCTCATGTGTGACTCCTCAGGTGTGACCTCTCAGGTGTGACTCCTCAGGTATGACCCCTCAGGTGTGACTCCTCAGATGTGACTCCACAGATGTGACCTCTCAGGTGTGACTCCCCTGCTGTCTACGCTCCCACAGACCTCAGAGTTTGTTCCTTTATTCTTCTCAGATGGATGCTAGTACTAGATTTTGACCAGTCACAGAGCAGACAGTTGCTGGAGGACCTAAGGGCACTCTCAGGACCAAGGCATCCCTGATGGGTGGCTTAGCTCTGCTATGCCCTTGTACAATCTCCCCTTGTAAGGACCTTCCACAGCATGATGGCACCACTCCTGCACTTCACTGATGCAAATAAACCCACCACGGTGGAGGGGAGAACCCGTTTTTCCTGTATGCTTTCCAAAACTTAATGTTGGCACATTTAAATTTTTTGCCAATCTGATGGAAAGAAATGTCAAATTAATTTGCATTTCCTTTCTTTTCTACTAATAAATTGAGTATTTTTTAGTATGTGAGTTAACCCTTCAGGGTTTCTGTTTAGATCCTTTTCCTATCTTCTTGTGGAAGAAGTTATAAACTGTGACTGTCAAGTCTGTCTTCGTTATGTATGCAGTCTGGGTGTTTATTATGTTGTAAATGTCTATTGCACACACATGGGTCAATGTATGTGTGTGTTGTAATTTTTTCTGTATCTTTCACTGACTTCTCTTTTAACTTTCTTCATTTTTTTTCTTTTCATTTTTTTCAGACAATGTTCCACTATGTAGCCCAGGGTAGCCTTGAACTCATGACCCTTTTGACTTCCTTAACTTAGCCTTCTAAATGCTGTGCTGACAGATATATATGTCAACACATTGGGCACCATACAGACTTTTCCTTCTGGAGCTAAATTTATGAGAAGAGGAGGAGGAAGAGGAAGAGGAGGAAGAGGAGGAAGAAGAGGAGGAGGAGGAGGAGGAGGAGGAGGAGGAGGAGGAGGAGGAGGGGAGGAGGAGGAAGAAGAGGAGAAGAAATAATAATTTATGTGTTCAATAAAACCATTCCAAACTCTCCAAGGTCATGGATTTATTTGTCTAGTCTTCTGATTCCTTCAGTTAAAAAATTCTTCTTTAATTTTTATTAATGATGTGAAAGGGAGAATTTTACATTATTGTTTTCCAGGTAATATACTTTCCAATCCTTATTAAATAACCCCCCTTTTCTCTTCCCTGCTTGGAAATGCCGTCTCCATTTTCTCGTGTATACATGTGTCTTTTTAAAAAAATCATCTGTTTTTGTCCTGAGATATATTTATCGATTCGTGTGCTAATATCACATTATATTTATTAAAATTACTTTCTAATATGCTTCGACATCTTGTCGGGCAAATTTTCCCTCTTTGGTTTTTCTCTTTTTCCAAGCTGTCTTGGCCAGCCTTTGGAAGTTTACTCTTCCTTCTGGGTATTGCAAGAAGCTTGTCAAATCCCATTAAAATCTCCTTTGGGTTTTGTTTGTGCCTGTGTGGAATTTACAGACCTGCTGGGGTTAAAATGTTAACCTTAGCATGGTGACATGGCCCAGGGAGTGTTTTGCTGAATCACTAGCTGGATCTCTGAAGAAGGTGGAATCCACACCTTCTTCTTGGTGTTGCTGCTTCTGATGCTGGCACCAATTGATTTTGTTGTTGTAGTTATTGTTGTTACTGTTGTTGCTGTTGTTGTTGTTGTTATTGTCATTGTCACTGTAGTCCTCCTCTTCCTTTTCCTCCTCCTCCTCCTCCTCTTCCTCCTCCTCTTCCTCTTCCTCTTCTTCTTCCTCTTCCTCTTCCTCCTCCTCCTCTTTTTCCTCATCCTCTTCCTCTTCCTCCTCCTCCTCTTCCTCCTCCTCCTCTTCCTTCTCCTCCTCTTCCTCCTCCTCTTCTTCCTCCTCCTCCTCATCCTCGACTACGAGTACGAGGAAGAGGAGGAAGAAGAGTCTCACAGAAAACAAAGCTAGGAAGTGCCTTTTGCTCCACAGGCCCAGGACTGAAGGCTTTGTGACTGCAGGGTAGTGAGACTGGGAGTGAAAGATGTGGGGGTGATGGAGGAAGAAGAGGAGGAAGATGGCAGGGAGGGGTCAGTGTCCATTGACGGCTGTGGTCTGGGCACTCTCCTCCCAGCTCAGCCTCTGAGCTGCCAGACAGTATCTTCGGTTTACAGATTTGGGAACTTAGGCTCAGCCAGCTCCTGTAGAGTCACAGCCAGTGAGCTGTGGCATTAGGGCTGAGACCTGGATTTCCCTGAGTCTCACCCTGCCTTTTCCTCTCTACTGCAGGAGAGTCCAGTATCATAGAGGTTGTGTGTGTGTGTGTGTGTGTGTGTGTGTGTGTGAGTGTGTGTAGGGTGTGGCTGTCTGTCTCAGTCTGCTTTCTGTTGCTATGACAAACACTCTGAGCAAAAGCCACTTGAGGAAAGGATTTGTTTCAGCTTACCTCACTCCATCACGGAGGGAAGTCAGAGTGGGAGCTCAAGGGAGGAACCTGGAGGCGGGAGCTGAAGCAGAGGCCATGGAGGGGTGTTGCTTACTAACTTGCTCCTCATGGCTTGCTCAGCCTGCTTTGTTATATAACCGAAGATCACCTGTCCAGGGGTGGCGCTGCTCACAGCGGGCCCTCCCTCATCAGTCGTTAATCAAGAAAATGCTCTGCAGACTTGCCTCCATGTCAGTCTGATGGAGGCCTTTTCTCAGTTGAGGTTTCCTCTCCCCGTATGGCCCAGCTTGTGTCAAGTTGATGAAAACTAACAAGTGGGCTGGAGAGATGGCTCAGTGGTTAAGGGCACCGACTGCTCTTCCAGAGGTCCTGAGTTCAATTCCCAGCAACCACATGGTGGCTCACAACCATCTGTGATGGGATCCGATGCCCTCTTCTGGTGTGTCTGAAGACAGCTACAGTGTACTTGTCATTATATAAAATCTTAAAAAAAAAAAGAAAGAGAGAAACAGAGAGAGAGAGAACTAACAAGTACACAGTCTCTCTACCCTGCTGGACCAGTGTCACCAAGGTTAGATGGAGTATCATTCCCACCACCAGCCATCTCCCTGGCTTAGTTGGAATGGACTCTGCCCCTCTCTTTCAAAGCAGGCGAAGCCACAGAGCTGGCCACCCTTTCTCTGCAATTCTTCTGCAGCCTCGGTTGGTTTGGATGGATAGGGAACTTGCATTATTCAAGCCCATGGAATATTCAGGCTGCTGGGCAGAGGAACAGGCCTGTCAGCACTGGCGAGCTGTTCCCTCCCAAAATGGCCCCATGGGCCGGGGAAGCCGTAGGCTCAGAAAGGCAGCCCAGGCCTCAGGCTGGGACAGATGTGATATCCTGTCCTGACCCAGGAGGGGGCTCTACTGTCTCCACCCCTGATGGATGTCTCCATTTAGGGAATGCATTATTGACTACAAGGCCTCTTTCCAGCCAGACTCTTGGACAAAATAGCCCAGCTGTGTCCCCACTGGTAAGGGCCCCAAGTGCCTGCAAATCGACTCTGAGCACACTGGGCCTGTAAAAACTCTTTGCAGCCAAGGATAACCCCTGTAGGGACCTTGATTCCAGGAGGAAAATCTGGGATTTAGGACACCCTGATTTTAGTACTATTGTTACTCAGGTGGCTGCAAACAGGTCAGACCTCTCAGGTTGACAGCCCTGGCCCTCAGTGGTTAAATGTCACCTGAATTCCTGCAAGACATCAGATTCCACAAGTTCATAGATAGGAGATGGGATACCTTCTGAGCTTTATCCTCCTGATCCCTAGGAAATGGCTCTCAGGGGCCAGAGACATAGTCTAGAATTCCAGTATCACCAGCTCGAGGATCCAGATGGAATGTTCTTGAAGCAGGGAGGTGGTTCTAGAGCTTGGCACTCCCAGTCCGGAAAGAGGACATAACTTAGACAAGAAATCACTCTGCCCCTTTTGGGACATAGCCTTTGATTGGTTCATTTTCATTGACATCGTCATCCGATTTGGAGTCACCATGAAAACAAACCTCTGGGTGTGTCTGTGAGGACCAGACGGGTCTCTCTGAGGAGGGGAGACTCATCTTGAGTATTTGGAACCATCCCATCGGGTGGGCCCAGACTGAATGAACAGGAAAGCGGGGAAAGTGAGGGGAGCAGCAATGTTCATCTTGCTCTGCTTCCTAGCGGCCGATGTGCCACGTGACCAGACACTATACATTCCTGCCACGAGGCCATCTTCACCAGGGAGGACTGTGTCCCCTCAAACCGGGAGCCTAACCAAGTCCTCCCCTCTTTAAGTTGCCCTTTGTCAGGCATATTGTCACTGTCATGAGAAGCATCACTGACACAGAGAACACCTAGGAAAACAGTTAAGGAGCGGCCTTGCTTTGTCCTTGAAAGTACAGATAAAAAAAAAAGAAATGGTGGGAGGATCTCTGAACCATGTGACCAGCTGGGGTGTTCTGCTCTCGGAGGCCATCACTCTTCCTGCTGTTGTGACCTGGTTAGAGGGTGCAGATAGCCCATCTCCTTCCTTGGCATCATCTGCCTCCCCTGGAACTCAGGAGAACAACACCTTGTGCCCAGGAAAGCCGCTGCCCACTGTTCTCAGCTGTCAACCAGATTCTGGGAGGTCTGCGTTCAAGTCTGCCTGTGTGTGACTTCCCCAGTGTCCTCCCTCTTCATTGATGGGAAAACTGAGGCCAAGGTACCCAACTTGGTCCGGGCTGAAGTTTTCACGTGCCAGACCTATTTGAATTTAGAGGTGAGAAGTCCTTTGTTGGGGACCACCCTGTGCCCTACAGGACACTCAGGAGCATGTCAGGATTTCTTCAAGGGCTCCACATCTTGCTATATGTCCCCTGGTGAGAGGGGACAAACATTTCCTCCATCTGTGAGCCACTGGTATGGAACGAATTCCTGTGTCTTGCCTTGGTTTCTGAGATGGGCAGCTGTGAGCCTGGTCTTTTTTCTTCACCACCTGTTAGGGTCCCTAAAGTGACAGCTGGATTTCCCTCCTCACTGACAAGAAAACTCAGGCCTGGAACATTGACAGGATGTAGTTGTTGGTGATCCCACTGCCAGTCAGCGGGAGAACGAGGATTCAAGTCTCTCCTAACTCTACCACATCATGTCTGCCAAGCTCCCGAACGTTAGCCATCAGTCAACAAATAACAGAATTTATCAAGCTACATCTGAAGACTGCCCTCTTCTAGACATTGGGAAAACGCCGGTCAATAAAACACCCGGCCAGCCGAGAAGTCAGATCAATGGATAAAGCATCCGACACAGAAATGTGAGGACCCGAGTTCAGCATCTCAGAACCCGAGTAAAGCTGGACATGGTGTGTCTGCATCCCCGCTGTTCCCACAGAAAGATGGCAGGAGAAAGCAGGAGAGCTCTCAAAGTTCGTGTGTCAGGTAAGCTGGCATGGGCAGTCGTGAACGGGTAAGAGACATGGCCTGAAGCCAGATGAAAAGTCAGGAGACAATACCCTAAGATGTATTGACCTCCACGCAGGAGCTGTAGTGTGCAAGGTCTCCCTCCCAAGCCCACGCACAGGCATACACACACACACACACACACCATATACACATCTTACATCTATGTATACAAGTTAGTAACAAAACACCCGAGGATCTATGTTCTCACGAAGCTGAGATTCCAGTAGTGGGGGTTGTGTGTGTGTGTGACAGTAATCAAATGTGCAAGTGGGAATCACGGTTGAAGGGAATGAGAAGATCCCAGGGCTGTTCCAGAGCCCTCTCCTCAGCTGGGCTGGTGACTCGGATCTCAGAATCAACACTACTAATAAAACCAGTCTGTCTCTGTCCACCTTGTCACCTGAAATGAGTGCGGTGCACGGCAACACAGCTCCTGGCCTCTCCTCCAGCTCATGAATGCTCAACTTCCGGAAGAACAGAGCTACATCTACGGGCAGGCCACCCTCGGGCACTTTCCCATTATCTCATACACGTCTAGCTTCTGGTGGGTGCCCAGCTGCACAGATCCGGACCTCCATAAATGATGCATTGGCCATCCCTCCTGCATGGAAGTGCTGGAGAAGTTACAACGCCATTATCTGACACTGTGCAGGAAGCCCAGCTGTTTCTTCTGCTCTGGCCTCTCCTGGGACAGGCAGAAAGGGACAGGCTTAGCCATAGGAGGACGGTGAAACATTCCACTTCTCCGGTCCGTAATGCACAGTGCTTGTCACTCCCTGGCACAGAGAAGTCATCTGCCCACAGCAGGTATGGCTGTGGAGCCTGGATAGCTGGTCCAGCGTTTGAAAACACAGATGGAGAACAACCAAGGCCTGTGTGTGTGTGTGTGTGTGTGTGTGTGTGTGTGTGTGTGTGTGAAGGACTGTCCTTTGCTATACACTGTGGATGTGGGGGTGGGTGCTCTAGACTCGCTCCCTGGGTCCCCTTCATCCCACTCTTCTCTCCCCTCCACTGGTGTCTCTGAATCCCACGAATATGGTGGCTCTCCTTTCCTGCTTTGCCGGAACTGGCTGGAAAGGAGTCCCTGAGCATGTGCGTCAGGTGACCTCGGCAGGGCCAATGGCAATTTTCTCAGCCTCTTTTTGCCCTACCTTCTGGATGAAAGAGGAAGCAGTACATCAAATGTCAAGGCTAAAGTCAGCTCTGCTGGCACCAGTGGGACCAAGCTCTCCTGAACCAGCACTCTGGCCGTGGAGTCTCAGAGCAGGGTGGACCTCTGTCTTACGCTTTCCTAGCCAGGTCAGATGCTTAGCATCAGAGCCTCTGTGGGCGTGGCAGAGCTGGTGGTGGAGTCAAAGACTGTATAATAGGCTGGTGTGAACTCTGCTGAGTAGTGTCCGTTTCAGAATACAACTACAGAGCCCACCAGAGCCCTTTGGTGGTGAACCGCCAGTGTCCTGGGACCACTGGCTTCTCATTCAGCTTGCCCCTTCTGTCCCCTCCCAATAGGTGGCCTCTGAGTGTGTGCACCTGTTTCCCCGACTCGCCAGCAACTTGTGGTACCTATCCAGTTTTCTGGGGCTGATTGTCCAGCTTGTTCAGACACCTCCAATGTGAGAACCCAGGAGGTCCCTGGACCACGGTGACAGTTGGGCTCCTGGAGATGACTAGAAGCTTAGCAACAGAAAGCTGTGTGTAAACTTTCTGCAATGTCACTCTTAGTGACTTCCACACCTCAGGAGATAGACGACTGAAGTCATGGATTGCATACGCCAAAGACACCATCAACATTAGTATGTTTAAACGAGTTGGGAGGCTTCTCAGTTGGGGGTGTTTGTCTGCTAGTCTCTAAAACCATCCAATCACAGGCCTGGATTGACCAGCTGAGGCCCCTGGAGACCAAACTCTGTCTTTTTTCCTATTCCTTGTTCCCCTGGTTGACTGTCATCAGAGTGCTGGCTGTGTGTTTACTGAGGAAGTGTTGGGGGCCTAGCTTATGCTTGACAGTGATGGTTGGGCTGTAGGACTTTCAGTCAAGAAGCGTCCGTGGCCAAGACTCAACCCCATGGCTGGAGTCCATTCCTATAAATGGATAAGGGTCCATTTATAGAAATGGACTGAAGTATGCAAAGCCCTCAGTTGTGAACTTCACTTCATAAAGTGGGGAAACTGAGGCCTACTAATGATTCATCTGGAGCATCCACCTGACTTCTTGTCCCAGCTCTTGACTGTGCGCACACCCGCCCTTTCTCAGCTGAGTGCAGAAGGCTAAAGCTGGGATACACTCCTTCTCTCCCATGGGGAAGACTCTTGCCAAAGCAAACTCACCTGACCATTCTAACAACTGCCTCTCAGTTCACAGTCTGCAGGTCGCCCTTGTGTTCCCTCTTTCTTTCGTCTTCCTCCCTCAAATGCAAGGTCCACTGCAGGTGAGACTTCATGTCTATTCACGGTGTTGGGCCTTAAAGGGTGCTGGTTGCACGTTGACTGAATCACAGGTCAGACGTAAAGATATCTTCAATCATTGAATGATATCAACAGGGTAAGTGATCCAGACTGAATGAAAACGTGAGTGAGCACACAGACAAGTTAGAGACTCTTCCCGTCGGTGAGGAGAGTGTGGGGAATTACTGCTGTCTTCCTGTTTGGGAAGAACAGTTGTGAGGCCTGGACCACCTTTCCCAGCTTCCCTTGGAACTCAGTGGCTGTCCTTGAGGAAGGTATGACTAAGTGACTTCTTTGTTTAGTGAAGGGATGAATGTCCCTTCTAAGTGAGAGCTTTAACAGGCAGCAAGAGATTCAATGTCTTGGTCCCCTTGACGACCATGGTGGAGGCGTGAATCAGCATGAATTCTGTGGCTACTTGTGTGATGCAGGGTTCTCTAGAAGAGCAGAACATAGCCTGGCAGTGGTGGCGCACGCCTTTAATCCCAGCACTTGGGAGGCAGAGGCAGGCGGATTTCTGAGTTCGAGGCCAGCCTGGTCTACAGAGTGAGTTCCAGGACAGCTATGGCTACACAGAGAAACCCTGTCTCGAAAAACCAAAAAAAAAAAACAAACAAACAAAAAAAAAAGAACAGAACGGTGAGCGTGTGTCTTTTACATATGTGTGCATGTGTGTGTGAGAGTACACGTGTGTGTGAGAGAGCACATGTGTGTGATTACGTATTATGTGCCTATGCATATGCGGCTACACGTGTGTGTGCGTGTGTGTGTGTGTGCATTCTATGACTACTTGTGTGATGCAGGGTTCTCTAGAAGATTGGAACAAACTGTGTGTGTGTGTCTTTACATATGTGTGCATGTGTGTATGAGAGTGCAACGTGTGTGTGTATACATGTGGGTGTGCATGTCTATGTGTTGGTTTATACTGTGGGCTGGGTAATTTAACAGTGCCATATACACATCGGAGAGGCAATAAAAGAGTCCCTGCTCAGCCCAGGAAGCCCAGCAGTCCTAACATGGCACAAGGAGAAGGACACTCCTTGGAGAGTTACTAGTGTTGAGATGCATCTTGCAGAACAGCCCAAGAAGCTGAAGTCTCCCAACAGGAAGGTGAATGAGGCAGCAGCCACAGAGACTTGCTTAATCCCAGCACTTGGGAGGCAGAGGCAGGCGAATTTCTGAGTTCGAGGCCAGCCTGGTCTACAGAGTGAGTTCCAGGACAGCCAGGGCTACACAGAGAAACCCTGTCTTGAAAAAAAAAAAACAATCAAACAAGCAAACAAAACAAAAGAAAAAGAAAAAAAAGGGTGGGAGAGACAGGTATCCACAAGGCACCTTGCCCCCAACCTTGCCCTCCCTTCCTCCCTACATCACTGGCCCACTGTCATTCCTCTCTGGATATGCTCTGACAAATCTCAATAGTCTTTGAGTCCAGTCAAACTGACAACCTAAGCTGGCCATCACAGCATCCCAGGCCCTGGAAGACAGAGATGAGCTGAACTGCCGTCAGCAGGCAGAGTGGGTAAGAAGCTCTCTGAGGGTCTGGCTGTGTGTTCCTGTGGCACACTGCAGCCCATCCTGACTGATGCTGATGCTGCCTCCATCCTGACTGATGCTGTCGCCATGACATCTGGGAGTCAGAGAGCAGGAGGAATCTCCACTCCTCCCAGTTACTGGGGACTTCTCTTCGCAGACCCAGAGATACTGTCTCGGGACAATGGAGACCTTTTTCTCCAGCACTTTCCCAGTTGGCTCTGCCACAGGGAAGCAAAAAAAAAAAAAAAAAAAAAACCCCAGACATGAAGTCATCACTTGTTTGTGGCGAGAAAGCGAGAAAGCAAGCCATGGCAGTATTGTGTTTGCCCTATTAAAGATCATTTTCTCATTACAATTTCCCCTCCTAATTGCTAATTTTTCCAGCTTCTCCCAAAGCCATCCTACTTCCGCTTTGTCCCCCTCCCCCACAAGGGCTGGTGCTTCGAGAAACTGCCACAGATGGGCCAAAGAGAAACACACATGCTTGTTTTTAATTTACTTGGAACCCTCTTTTTTGCTTGGTGCTACTGGGACGGGCAGCTGCCAGGCTCTTCTGGCTGCGTGGCTGGGGTCTCAGTCCTGAAGACTGGCCCTGTAGAGGGAGGTGGCTGTCCCAGTCCAAGACTCTGCCTCATTCCCGAGGGACTGCATTCTGAGGGTCGGGGGCACGTGGTCTTGAGTGTTGACCCATGGACACAGTCCTTGACTGTGCACTCTGAGCCGTGCCTGGGGCTGTACCAGCCAGGCCTCTGCTGCCCCCATATGGGGAGAGAAACCCAGAGAGCTGAGACATGTGGACTAAGCCTGTTCCCAAAGGTACAGCAGCAGAGTGCTGTGTCCAGGAGTCTGTGTGTCCAGGAGTCTCTGTCTGTGTGTTGCTGCGTGGGGTCCAAAGGTGCCTTCTGCCTAGACTAGTGTGGAGTCCATCGGAAGTGACAGAAGCCGGTCCATGTCTCTGCTGTGGTTTCTTTGTGTGTGTACAAGTGTGCACTTGCTCAAACATGTGGAGGACAGAGGTTAACTTGGCTTCTTCTGTCACTCTACAGCAGTGGTTCTCAATCTTTCTGATACTGGGGCCCTTTAATGCAGTTCCTCATGCTCTGGTGACCCTCAATCATAAATTATTTTCATTGTTTCTGTTACTGTTATGATTCATAATGTAAATGTCTGATAGGTGACCCCCGTGAAAGAGTCATTTGAACTCCAAAGGGATCACCATTGGTAGAGAACTACTGTGTGTGTGTGTGTGTGTGCGTGTGTGTGTATGTGTGTGTATGTGTGTGTGTATGTGTGTGTATGTGTGTGTGCATGTGTGTGTGTATGTGTGTGTGCGTGTGTGTGTATGTGTGTGTATGTGTGTGTGTATGTGTGTGTATGTGTGTGTGCATGTGTGTGTGTATGTGTGTGTGCATGTGTGTGTGCATGTGTGTGTATGTGTGTGTGCATGTGTGTGTATGTGTGTGTGCATGTGTGTGTGCATGTGCGTGCATGTATGTGTGTGTGCATGTGAGTGTGCATGTGCATACATGTGTGTGCATGTGTATGTGCATGTGTGTGTGTGTTTTCCACAGTGGTCAGAGAAGCCAGAGGCCAACTCTAGAGACATGACTCTCTCCTACCATGTGGGACCCAGGGATGGAATTCAGGTTGTCAGGTTTGATGGCATGCATCTTTACCTACTGAGCTATCTTACCAGCTCTCCACTTTTCCACCCAAAGCTTCTCACTGAACTTGAAGCTCACGGATTCATCTAGAACAATGAGCCAGAAATGCCCAGATCCTCCTGTCTCTGCCTTCCCAGTGCTGGCATTACAGGTGTGCTTGCCACTGTGCCTAGCTCTTTTATGTGGGTGCTGGGGCTTGAACTCGGGTCTGTGTATTTACAGGGCAAACGCTTTCCATCCTTCCTCTGCGAAGGCCTGCTACCGCCTGTGCTTCCTGAAATCCAACTGCTGTTTAGTCCCTGTTGTGTGACGTTGAAGAATCTTCACAGGGCATCTAGCAGTGGATCCTTCAGAAGACAAAAAGATTAAAGTCACCAGAGTAAGGCCTGTGATTGGAGCTGAAGCTTTATTTATTTGTTTTGTTTGCCTGTTGTTGCTGGTTTGAAACAGGGTTTCTCTGTGTAGCCCTGGCTTCCTGGCCTTGAATTTACAGAGACCCGTCTGCCTCTGTCTCCCCAGTGCTGGGATTAAGGATATGTGCCACCGCTGCTTGGCCGATCTGAAGCTTTACAAGAAGAGGGAGAGAAGTCGGACTCGGCTACTCATTCCAGTAATCTCAACATTTGGGAGACTGAGGCAGGAGGATTGCCACAAGTTCAAGACCAGCCTGGACTACAGGTTCAAACAAAACAAAACAAGATAGACAGGAGAAACCCAAAGAGACATGTGAGCATATTTGCTTCTCACCCGGGATGCTCTCTGCAGCCTCCAGCAAGCATCCCTCATCAGCGCTCCTCCTAGACCTTGAACCACAACCATGGACCAGAATGAACCTTTTTTCTTTGTACTCAGCCTATGGTATGTGGTAATAGCAACAGCACATGTCAGTACACCAATGATTGCTGACAGAATCCCTCCGTCTCCAGGGGTTCAATTCTCATCTCCTGTCAGAGGGTATACAAACTGGTGGTACCTACAGCCTGAGGTCTGGGGCTGTAGACACAGAATTCTCTCATGGTCTTTAGGTCCTGTGAGACAGCGAGGACAGGACATTTTGATATGGCATTAAGTTGGAGCATGCTGAGAACCCAGCCTGGCAAGCAGAAAGCTGGGTAGCACCAAGCAGTTGTGCTGGCTCTGCCCATGGATGACCCAGCTCCACCCCCAGGCCTCAGGCTCTGTCCTGCCACAGTAGGCCACACACCTCGATGTCTCTTTTGCTGATGGAGACTGCAACAAAGATGTCAAGCTTACCTGTGTGTCTGGCCACAAGAGGACGTTAGCCTTTGCATACAGAGGTCTTAGGACTGCAGAAAACCACTGCTCCCACTGACCAAGAACAGTCAGCAGCTTCAGTGTCTTTTTTACTGACCTGGAAAACCTAGGCCAAGAGAAGGAGGGTTCTAGCTCACTTTCTGGGATGGTTAGGAGTTTTGTCAACTTGAGTCATCTGGAAAGAGGGACTCACAATGAGATAAATGCCCACAGATGGTCCTGGGGTGTATAAAAAAATCAGGTTGAGCAAGTCATGGGTAGCAAGCCAGTAAGTAAGTTCCTCCATGGTCTCTGCCTCAGCTCCTGCGTTTAGTTCCTGCCCTGACTTCCCTCCATGACGGACTTTAAGCTTTAAGATGACATAAACCCTTTCCTCTCCAAGTTGCTTCTGGTCATAGTGTCTTATTACATACAGCCTTAGAGAGCAGGCTAGAACACCTTAGACCAGACAGACTTCACTCACAGAGTCAAAGCTGGGGATCTTAGAGCTTTCCCTCCCTTCTGCCCCCTACAGTTTTTTGGGGATGGGGGCAAGATTTTATGTAGCTTAAGCTGATCTTGATCTCACTATGAAGCTGAGGATGACCTTGAATCCCTGACCTTCCTAACTTAGACCTCCGGGTGCTGGAGGACTGGAGCTACAGGTGTGTAACCCTGTGTTTTCTTCCGCCTTCTCTCCCCTCCCCCTCCTTCCCCTCCCTCCTGGTCCTTTTCCTTCCTTCCAGGGTCTTGTTCTGTGACCTAGGGTTCTGCCTTTAAAGAACTAGGGTTACAGACATGTATCACCATGCCCGGCCACTCACTACCTATGCTATTATTATTATTTATTATTATTTATTATTATCATTATCATTATCATTATTATTATTATTAAACGTTTTTCTGCGCAGTGGAGCTGCATACTTTTAATCCCAGAACTCGTGAGGCAGAAGCAGGCAGATCTCTGAGTTCAAGGCTAACCTGGTCTGCAGAGTTCTGGGTCAGCCAGGGCTACACAGAAAAATCTTGTCTCAAAACAAAACAAAACAAAACAAAACAATAAGAAAAACAAAACAACTTCTCTCCCCCCAAAAGTAAAAAACAAAGATTTTTTTTGGGGGGGGGCTTTAGCTATTAGCCTTGCATCTTTATGATTCTTCTCTCAAATTCATGATCTCGTCTTTATTATTGTTATACACACGTATGTCTACATGCACACACATACACACATACACACACATACACACATATACACACATACACACAAACACATACACACACATCACACACACATCAAACACACATCACACACACATACACACACATACACACACATATACACACATACATACACACACATCATACACACATACACACATACACAC
>NW_021604602.1:3629891-3637930 GCF_004785775.1 Grammomys surdaster | reverse complement strand
ACACTCATACACACATGCACACACAAACACACACACACATACACACACATACACACACATATACACACATACATACACACACATCACACACATACACACACATATACACACATACATACACACACATCATACACACATACACACACATATACACACATACATACACACACATCATACACACACATATACACACATACATACACACATCACACACATCACACACATACACACACATACACACACATATACATACATACACACATACACACAAACACATACATACACACACACAGGCTACTGAGTTTATTTAGCCTTGTTTATATGTTTGTGTGTCCAAGGCTGACCACTTAGGATTGGACAACCTATGTGGGAACTGAGCCCTGGAGGAAATGGACCCCTCTCTCTGCAGGCACTGACCACCTGTAGTTCTTCATCAAGGGGTGAAACTGTTGAGATTTTACTTGTCTGCATTTATGTATCAACTTCTGGCTTGCTCAGGAGGCCATGTTGCTTTAAGTTGAGGGAGTGTCTACATTCTTCACAGACAACTTCAGAGCATCGCTGGGTAGACAGCTCTGTTTGGAAAAGACTTCATGAGGCTGGAGTCTGCTGAGTCTTGGCTTGTCTTTGGAGTTGTGTACCAAGGTCACCTCCACTGGTCAGCAGCAGGGGAGCCGGCTTCTAGAAACTCTACATGTAGGAAACTCTAGGTTAGCGTTAGTCTGTGGGCAAGAGAAAGCTCATACCACGAAGTCCACCTGGGATAGCCTCTCACTTTACTGGCTGTTGGTTTCCTTTGATGGGCTAATGGTGACTGTTATTCCCTGGTGTGACCGTGACTTTAGTAGGCTCCATGAACATGAGGCTTGCTCCACCCTGCTCTGTGCCTGAAGACTCGAGGCCAGAGCCCAGGATTCCAGGGCCCTGATGGGTTACAAGAAATGGACAAAGGACAATTCTCCGCTGGAGTCTGGGTGACTGGAGAATTTCCCGACTGGTCTTCATTTCATGATGTTCCAATGATCACTGTCACTATTATTTTGTCGTCAACTCCATGAGAGGTCAGGACTCCTGGCTTATAGTTAGAACATCGGAATTTGCTGTCTGAAGCCATTCAGTCGGCGTGGGAGCTGTCAGCCACATGCACTTAGGTAAATGAAAACTAATTAAAGTGAAATAAAATGAGGATCTGGGTTTTCCCCAGTTCTTCCCTTGTATTAGTTACAATCTCAGGAGTTCTGTAGGCAACGGTGGCCAGTAGCTTCTGTTTTGGCCCTCATGGTGTGGGATGCTATTGACCATGCAGCCAGATGTGCCAGGGTGTGCTGTAGGAAGTATCTCTGCATGCTCGCATGGACCGAGGAGAACCAACAGTCATATTTTTCTAACTTCTGGTCCAGGGTGCTTTCCTGGGTCCCCTGGGTAGTTTCAGATGCCCCAAGGGAGGAGGGAAGGCTGCACTCCTCTTCTCCCGGCCAAGTTTGGCCGACAGAGGACTTCCTCTGGCTGCTGGACCTGGGTCTATGTCTCAGCGAGTCAGTTCCACACTGGTCACCGTCCACAGAACCTCCATCCCTGGGTGCTCACGTAGCGCTGCTGGCCTTGTGTCCTCTGTGGAAAGTTCACTTTTAGGGCTCCTCCTCCCTGGGACTCAGCAGTCCGGATTTACCTATTTGCCCACTCTGAGGGTTGCTGCAAGGAAAAACCTGTGGAGAAATATGAGGAAGGAGGGTTTATTCTGGCTCACCGCCTGATGCGGCTGATAACATGGCTACTAGCATCAGCAAGCAGGGAGAGGGACCACTCAGCTCAATTTATGTGTATGTGTTTGGAGATAGGGTCCACAGCTAGTCTGGGACTCTATGTAAACCAGGCTGGCCTCAAACTCATAAAGATCAACCTGCTTCTGCCTCTTAAGTTCCGGAATGAGAGGCATGTTCCAGAACACCCTGGAGGGCTTTCTTCTTAGGCCGTTCAGGAGCTCAGCCTCTCAAAACAGTGAGGTGACATCTGCCCTGAGGGTGGGCCTCTTCCCCTCAGGCAATCCCATCTAGAAAGTTCCTCACAGACCTGACAAGCCTTTCCTTCTAGTTGATTCTAGAGTCTCTCAGGCTAGCAGCAGTAGCCATGAGTATTCACCCTCCTGTTACCTAGATGGGGGCTAGGAGGGGCAGACTCAGCTCTGGCCCCTCAGGATAGAGAGTTCTGATTCTGTCACGGGAGCAGGACGGACTGTCACTTCCACATACTTAGTGGGTGTAGTAGACTTGCAGCGAGGCTCAGCTGCTTCTGAAATAAACTGAATAAACTTGGCCATGTGATTCGTTTTATGGATGTTGCCTTAGACTGAATGCCCATGTCCTCCATACATTGGCCTTCCTTCTCAGGTGAAGATATGTGTGTATGGTGCATGTGTGTGTTTGTAGTATGTGTGTATGCACGGTATGTGTATATGTGTGCATGTGTGTGTGATGTGTGTGCATGCATGCGTGTGTGTATCTCTGTGTGTATGTGGTATGTGTGCGTGTATGTGTGATATGTGTGTGTAGTATGTATGTATGTGTGGTATGTGTATGTATGTGATGTTCATGAAGGTGTGTGCGTGTGTGTGTGTGTGTGATGTGTGCATGTGTGTGTCTGTGGTGTGTGTGTATGTGTAGTATGTATATACGTGTGGTATATTCGTGCTTGCATGCATGTGCGTGTCTCTATGTGTATTTGGGGTGTGAGTGTGTATGCATGTGTGGTATGTGTATGTATATGTGTGTGATATGTGCGCGTGCATGCATGTGTGTGTCTTTATGTGTATTTGGGTGTGTGTGTGTGTGCACGTGTGTGCATTCATGTGTGTGCCTCTGTATGTATGTGGGGTGTGTGTGCATGTGTGTGTGTGTGTGGTGTACGTGTGTGCTTTTGGTAGATGACCCATCCTGAGAGCAGAGCCCTCATTTGTGAATTAACATTCTTGTAGAAACTCCATCCAACACTTTCTCTTAATGTTAAATTCCCTTCTTAATGCTATTTCATCTTGCGGTATTAAAAAAAAAGTAAGCCATTAAATCAAAGAAATTTTAGAAAGATGTAATTACAGACTTTGCCTTAGTAAAGACAGATTTATATATTACAGAGGTTAAGATGGCTGGATGTTTGCAGATAGAACACAGAATGAAGACAGAGCCTGGCCTTGCTGGGCTCTTAACTTACAGGTCCTCTGTGAGCGATCCTATCCTCCTTGGGGCTGTGCTGAACCTATTGGGATGAGAAATGGTGTGAGAATACGCTCCTGAGAGATATGGAAGTCTCCATCTGTCTGGGAGGCAGCCACAGGTTGGCTGGCTACTCGGCATCTGTTCCTCCTGGCCGCAGGGGTCAGGTTTTCTCCTCTACTCTCCCCTCCCTCCATCTTGGCCTCTTCATTTCTAGGTTGCCTTTGGCTCATGACTGTAGCTTCCTGTCTGTCTGGTCTCCCGGCCACTTCCCATGTCCCTTTTCCAAAAGCCAGAATGTCCCTGCTGTAACCTACCCAGGACCTCAGCTCCCTGGTACGGTGGGACGGATACTGGGCAGGAGGAGGTTTAAGAACTCATCCTTAGGAATGACTTTAAGGCTGGACATGCCGTGTGGGTTGATCAGGAGAATAGACCAGGACAGCAGGAGGAAAACCATGTGTGTGAGAGAGTGTCTGGCCACCCCGCTTGTAGCTGAGCCTTCAGTCCTTGTGTGACCCTTGGGTTTCCGCAGTCTGTCTTACTGCCCTCAAGGCCTTTTCCTCTTGCTGTCCCCACCCCGCTACACACACACACACACACACACTCACACACACACACACATGATCATTTTCTTCACCTCTCTCCTCCAACCAACATCTGTATGGAGCCCCGCCCACTCCCCACATCCACAGACAACACCCTGTCCTTCCTGTCTCAACTCCTGTCTCAGGCAATTTAGGATTTAGGGTGTGTGTCACCCTCTGCTCTCCACGTGCTGATGTGTGTGCAGTGATATCATCATCCTGCATGGTCTGCAGTGGCGTGGGTCAGCAGTGAGTGGGGTTGCTGTGGGTAGAAGGAAAGAGAGTCTGGACAGACAGCTGGACTGTGGACATACTGATGGTGCCTCGAGGCCTCGCCTGCCCTTCTACCTTGGCTGGCAACATTGTTTCTTTACAGACCACTCCGCTGTCTTCTCCTGGTGAACATGGCATGCGCAGCTCCTGAGGGGCTTTGCTGGGCCACCAGTGATAGGTACTCCCTGTGACTCAGTCACTAGAGGCCAGAGGCAGTGTGCCCCAGAACAGGTGGCTCCAGGCCTGACTACGGAAAGGACTTTCTAGGCACAGAGGATGAGTCAGGGCTTCAGTTACAGGACGGCCGAGAACACCAGGCCACTTCTCATTTCCTCTACATGCAAATGTTGTACCGGGTTCCTCCTGTCCAGGAATGCTGAGGGTGGGAGGGAGGCTCAGAGAGAGGCAGCTGGGTGTGTGTGGGGGGAGGGAGGTGTCAAGGACTGGCTTCAGGGAGTGGGTTCTGAGAGTCTTCTGGATAATAGGTAGGTACTAGGTGTGTCTTGCCATGCACCCCATGGTGACACTTCTGCATGCGAAGATGTCATATTCACTTACAGTTACCCAGCTACTGACAACCAGCTAGGAGCTGTGGAGCCCGGCGTGATTCTCCATCCCTCACCCTGAGGAGACATTATCTTAGCCCCGTTCCTGTACAGACCAGTAAAATGAAGCACCGAGAAGCCCGGTTACGTTCCCAGGTTCACGTGGTTAGTGGGTGGCCCACTCCAGATTCACACCAGGCCTCTGTGGCCTCCTGGCCCTAACCCTGAAGACAGCATAGCTTGGCCTTTTCAGACCGTCAAGGAGGCGGCTGTGTGAAGGAGGGATGAGCCTCTTCTTCATGTTTCTAGTGCCCTGGAGTTTTCTCTGCCTCCGTATGTTAAAAAGAAAGAAAACAATGTAACGACAACAACACAGAGAAACTTAGATCATTTTGGGGAAAAAAAATACAAAAAAAAAAGTCTGACTTATGTGAAATTTAATTTAATTTATTTTTATACCAGCAGCTGTCAGTTCAAAGAACAACAACAAAGTAACCATCTGCGCTTAATTTCATCAATCTACTGTCGATGGTCACGTGAGCAGGGCTTTTGGACTGAGGCGGAGCACGTGGCCATGGCCGTGTCTCAGCCCACCTCCCCACCCCACCCCCCAGGTCCTCTGTCCAGGCGGGAAGGAGAGCTGGTGGCCAGATTTAGGGATGGAGAGACTTGGCACCGGGGAGGAAAAGCAGGTGGTTGTTCAGACAGTAACCCCAGATCCTTTCCTTTGTTTGGTCTCCCTGTGTCATTGTGGGTGAGCATCTGAGCTCTGGTGAACAGGTGGGGTAACTGAGTCTCAAAGGTTCCCTCCTTCATCTAAGCGGACTGAATCAGACCCTGGTTTGTTCAGTTCCTAAATAGACATTCTTATGGGCACACTGCGTGTGAACCCTTCAGAGTGTTCCTGAGCTTGACGCTAGGATCAAAAAACGAAAAAGGAAAGGCCTTGTGGCCAGAGGGCTTGTGTCTACTGGGAACCTGTAAGGCTCAAGGGAGACAGACCCGGCTGAGCTTTGCCCCGTACACAGCTGCGATCCCAGCACTGGGAGAGGCTTCAACGGGACCATTAGTTCAAATCTATCTTTGTCTACACAGTGAGCTTAAGGGATATCAGTCTGCATGATACCCTATCTCAAACTCAGCAAAACAACCACACACACACACACACACACACACACACACACACACACACACAGAGAGAGAGAGAGAGAGAGAGAGATAGGGAGAGAGAAAAGCTTTCTAGCACTCTAGCAACAGGGGGTGAATACCTGTTCTCCAGCTAAGCTGCACACAGCTTGCTGCTGACCTCCAAGTAGGGTAGGAAGAGGTAGCCTTAGGCCTTTGCTGCCAAAGGCTAGCACGTTTGGGGTTTCCTTCTCAAATGCATCTCCTTGGTTGATCTTATGCCTGGTGGTTGCTGCCTTCCTTTCTAGCATACATGCCTAGACCCACGATTCACTCAACACAGAGGGAACTTGACTACAGTAAACCACATCGATCTTAAACAATGCCCAGTCTTCCCAGGGGACGGAGCTCTGCCAAATCTGGGAAACCTTGTCCCAAAGGAAAGACCTCACCTTCAGGACTAACCTCAGAAGACTAGAGCTTAGCCGTGCCTCACAGCACACTAAGACATGGACTTCCACACGCACACACGGGGTCAGCTATAGGACTACCCTGGAGTGAAGGTCTTAAAGCACCTGTCTCTTTCCAAGGTGCAGCCTCTGACTTTGCCTGGCTTGCACGGCCAGCTTGTCACTGACCACAGTAGCCTACCCTCTCTGAAGTGCATTTTGGTTCTCAAGTTCTCCAGGGGTTGTTGCCTTAGATTCAGGGAACAGACGCTAGGTTTGAGAGGGCCCAGTTTCACGGCGGACTGGGGAGAGTGTGACTTGGGCCGAGCCTTCCTCACCTTTAGCAAAAGAAAACTCTCAGCACTGAGGAGTCTCTGGAGGGCCGCCTGGCAAATCCTGGCTCTGTTTACTGCGGAGTGGTGAGAGGTAGGAGCGAGCGAGTCAGAAATACAGATCAAGAGAGTTACATTTTTCGATTTGCCATATTAAAAAGAAGGGGGGGATGCTTGCCAATTGGCTTGTCATCTTCTCATTAAATAACAGATGGCGGCTGAGTCATCGCTCTGCCAGCCGGGACGCTGCTGGTCTTCTGGCTCCCTTGCTGGGGCCCAGCCACTCAGGACGAGGGGGCCTGTGGGGGGCAGAGGAGGAGGAAGTCTCACTTCTACCTCCTCCTCCAAAGCCTCCTCTGCTTCTCCCCAACATGCCAGCTCTGAAATCCTGAATAACCCACCCACTCTGTTTATTGTTCCCTTAAAAATGCTCCCCAAGAGTCCCCATGTACCCTGGGCTGGGGACAGCCTGTACACCACAAAGGCCAGGCCTGATCAGGGAGTTTGAAATAGGCAAGAAGACAGTCCATGAGGTCATGAGGTCAATGTTATTGATGAGGGAGTTCAAGGCCTCAGGTGAACGAGACCAGGTTCAATTCAGTCCTGGAGCTAGTGTTTTTTTTTTTTCCCTTTAGGGACCCCCGAGACAAGCCACCCTGGAAGATGGCTGAGTGGTTTACTGTGAGACCTCTTTCTTTCTTTCTTTCTTTCTTTCTTTCTTTCTTTCTTTCTTTCTTTCTTTCTTCCTTTCTCTCTCTCTTTTCTTTACACTCTGCTTCCAATAGCCCTTCCCACACCCCTCAGCATACACCTGTAGGCCCTTACCTGACAAGCTCAGGTTGGCTGAGACCCTCCTTCCAGGAGCTGAGGTCCAACAGCAGTGACTTTGTAGCCAGTAGGTAGTTGGTCTCTTGTCTCTACATTGCTCCTTTCGGGTCCCAGAATATAGACTGGGTGTGGTCGTGTCCTGTACATTACGTTCTGTCCCTTGGAGCTTGTGACTGGCAGATACTCACCCTAAGTTTCTGGCTATGCCTTAGTGTTCTCTTGGTAGGAGTTTGGTGAGTGAGGAGTCATTATGATGGGCTGGTGACTTCAAATGAGCGCGTGCTCTCTCTCTCTCTCTCCCTCTTCCTCTCCTCCCTCTCCCTCTCCCTCTCCTCCCTCCCCTCTCTCTCTCTCTCTCTCTCTCTCTCTCTCTCTGTTGAGCATGTACAGGCACAGATAGAGTTGTGTGCATGTGTGGAGGCCAGAAGACAGCTTTGGATATTATTCTTTGTTTGTTGTTGTTTGTTTGTTTGTTTGTTTGAGATAAGGTTTCTCTGTGTAACCTTGGCTGTCCTGGAACTTGCTCTGTAGCTGGCCTTGAACTCACAAGATTCACCTGCCTCTGTCTCCGGAGCACCGAGATTAAAAGTGTGCACTACCCCTGCTGGCTGTGGATACACTACCCCTGCTGGCCGTGGATACACTATCCCTGCTGGCTGTGGATACACTACCCCTGCTGGCTGTGGATACACTA
>NW_021604602.1:3628340-3629881 GCF_004785775.1 Grammomys surdaster | reverse complement strand
CTACCCCTGCTGGCTGTGGATACACTACCCCTGCTGGCTGTGGATACTATCCTTTAGAAACACCATCCATCCTCTTTGAAATAGGTTCTCTCATGGGCTATGATGATTGATATTTAGACTGGTTGGCCTGTGAGGTCCAGGAATCCTCCTGTCTCATCTTCTCCGAGGCTGAGATTACAGGTATGTGTCACGGCTGTTGGCATTTTCATGCGGGTTTCCTGCATCACGTGGGATCCTCATGCTCACGAGGGAGTGTTTCATGCATTGGGACGTCTCCCCAGCCTGAATGACATCCTTTTTAAGGGGTAATGAGGACCATCTAGACTCTCAACTTGCACTCTTCTGACTCCCTTGAGCTCTGACCCAGGCTCACTTTAGACTTTTGCCTGAAAGCTGAGAGGTCTTCTCTCTTCAGGACACAAGGCTCTGGAGCTCTGAGACACAAAAGCTCCAGCTCTGGCCTCTGGCTGGCTGCAATAAAATCCTGCACCGTGATTCTGTCAGTCAGGCAGCCCCTTCACCAACCTTGGCATAGACTCCAGGGTCAGTCCGGACTAAGCCAGTCAGTGAGAGCTTTTGAAGACCCATTTGGGCTTTAGCCTATCAAAAGTGTGTGCTTGACGGAAGTCATGAAGCTGATGGCTGATTCTAATGGTCAACTTTACACTAATCACTGGGGAAGAGTGTCACAAGGGACTGCTCAGATCAGGTTGGCCTGTGCGGGAGCGTCTTACTTACATTCATTGACGTCTAAATTTGGACAGTGCCATTCATACTCTAGGTTTGGTTCCCAGATTCTACAAAGATGAAGGAAGTGAGCTGAGGACCAGCATGTGTCATTCCTCTCTCCTCTCTTGACTGGGGCTGTGGTGTGAGCAGCTGCTTCACGCTCCTGCCTTGACTTCCCTGCTATGGAGGACGATGCCTGGAACTGTGAGCTGAGTAAGACCTCCCCCCACCCCAAGCTGCTTTTTATCAGGGTGTTTTCATCCCAGCAGTGGAAATGAAGCTGAGACAGAAACCATGACTTCTATCTGTCATCTATCTATCTATCTATCTATCTATCTATCTATCTATCTATCTATCTAAAATTTAGAAATTATTTACTGAGGCTGGGGAGTGTTAAGAGTGTACACTGTTCTTACAAACGACTTGTTTGATATCCAGCACCCACACTGGGATCGTCACAATTGCCTATGACTCCAGCTCCAAGTGATCAGACAGCATGTTCTGGCCTTTAAAGGAACTGAACTCATGTGTATAAACAGACACACACACACATATACACATGTACACACACACACATACACACATACATATACAATGCACACACATACACAGACACACATGCACACACATACATGCACACACACATACACACATGCACACATACACACATATACATACATTCACACACACATACGCTCATATACACGCATGCATACACACATATACACATACACACACATACACACAGACACACATATACACTCATACACACATACACATACATGCACACACACATACACTCATACACACAT
>NW_021604602.1:3600971-3625340 GCF_004785775.1 Grammomys surdaster | reverse complement strand
ATACACTCATACACACATACACACACATGCACACACACATACACTCATACACACATGCACACACAAACACACACACAATACACTCCTATACACACATACACACATGCATACATATATACACACATGCACAGACACAGACACACATGCACAAACATTTAAACATAAAAATTCTTAATTAAAAATGTATCATAGTTGTGCATGTGTATGATATGGGGACCAGACACATGCCACAGTATGTGTGTGGTGGTCAGATGACAATTTTATAGAGTCAATTCTCTCCGTTCACCTTTGTATAGGTCCTGCGGATTGAATTTAGGTCACCAGGCTTGTATAACAAGCATCTGTTACTGACTGAGCCATTCCACTGGCCGAGCACCATGGCCTTTGAAATCTCAACTCTTCAGTCAATGCTTGGGTTGAGACCTCACGCTGGGATCTCTTGTACACAGCATGGGGGTCTAATCTAATCCTCATCTCTTCCCAGGCTTCTCTACCTGAGCTTTGGAGAGTGAGTCCACGTGGCCAGGCTCACAAAGGGACCTGCAGATCTGACCAGAGGGTCTTGGCCCGGGTCATAAGCATCCAGAATGGCGAGCGAGTGTCTGGGTCACCAGGCTCCGTTCTGAGGATAGATGTAGGGACCTGGCGATGCTGCTGTGACTGTTTTTTTCATGATGGTGCTCTGTTCTTGTCCTCCAAGGATGCGTGGTGGGCTGTGTCTGGCACTGCCTGTCCTCAACTGGAAATGGCCAATAGCCTTCAAGCCCTCCGGCCCCAGAGTTCCTGTCTGACCTGAAACTCCAGGCTGTCTGCCCCGACCTTTTCCACTCCCTTTGTCTGCAGGTTGAATTATGAAATTCTTTGCATTTTGTGTGTGTGTGTGTGTGTGTGTGCAGAACATCTGGTCTGGTTGATCTAAACCCCTGATGAATGGGTGCCCAGGTCTTTTCCTGTCTACGCTCCCTGGCCTGCGTTTCCCACCTGTTTGAAATTAATATTCCTGGGTATAAATTGTGGTGTGTCCTGTGGCTGTACCATGACCTGGCTTCCCTCCAGACAGCCTCACTGTGCAAGCAGGCCAGTAGACAGGGTGGATGAGAGTCCTGATGGCTCGGGATGCTGAGTAGGTCCTGTGATCTCAGCTGACGACCCTCTCTCTGGTCAGCATCCTCCCTCCACCCTGTTGTTTCCTAGACACCCTGGACTTACCACATCAGAAAAGTCACCCCCATCCTTATACCTGCTCCTCTGGGGTTTCTAAGATGCTCCCCAACAACCACCGAAGTCAGCAGAGTTCGCACATCTCCATCCCCACCCCCAACTGCCTGGATTTACCCCCGGGGGATCCAGCATCTTCCCTCTTGTGTCTACCCCACCCCCACTCCTGCTTGTCAAGCTGTTGAAAGGACTCTTTGATTCTCTTGCCTCTAAACGCCTCTCTCAGCCGTGCTGCAGATGGCCATCAGAGTCATCTTCCTGTGACACAAATCTAATAATCCCTCCCTCCGGCTGTCCTTTGTCCTAGGGACAGAACCTGCTGGGGGCAGGCATCTATCCTGCCTGCTTCCGGCTTGGCTCCCTGCCATAGGGAACCACTCTCCCTGTTCTGCTTTGGAAGGCTCTACCTGCTCTCTTGGGTTCCAGAGACTTCAGGGATCCCTCGAAGGCAGGAGCATTTCTTTGCTTATCAGTGTCTGATACAGTAGTCCTCCCATTACAGGTTATTTCAGACACCCAATGACTATCCAAAAACGTATGAATGGATATGGAAGAGATTTATAAGGAATGGACGAGATAAGCAATGTATGTTTCACATGTTTAAGTATCAATTTCTGGCCTCCATACGTGTATACATATGTATACACAATACACCACAGACCTCTTGGGTGGACCTGCTCCAGCCTACTGGGACACGAAGGATTCCTGGTTTCAGTGTGTCCATGCTGTATACACTACCCACCCAACAGTAACACTGCCTGATGACGCAAGGTGGCCAGGAGCAGGTGATCTTACTCTGATGTATTTTGGGGGCATCTGTGGTGGTCTGTGTGTGCTTGTAAGACCTGTGTCATTCATGTCAACTCAGTTCGTCATGCAGGCCATCACCTAGGACCATCACATGTCACAGCAGGAGTGACAGTGCACTTAGCTACCTGGAGAGTGATACACAGATACACACACATAGACACACACATAAACACCCACAAACACAGACACAGACACACACACACACACACACACACACACAGAGAGATGCATACAAACACACACAGAGACACACATAACACACAGACACAGAGACACATACACATATACACACAGGCACACACACAGATACACACACATGGGCACACAATTTCACACACAGACACACACAAATATTCACACATACATATACAAGACACACAGAAACACACAGACACACACAGAGATATACACACATGGAAACACACATTTACACACAGATACACACACAGAGACAGACATACATACACACAGACACACCGACATACACACACATATACACACATGGGCACAAGCTTTCATATAACACACACACAAACACACACACACACACACACATATATATATGTACACACAGACACGTAGACATACAGACACACACACATATACATATAAAGAAACACACACACATATACACACAGACACACATATACACACACAACACACAGACACACAGATGCATACAGATACATACAACACAACACACACACACAGTATCTATTGGGATTTCTTCATCTAGCTGTATAGATTCCATTTTGCTTATAGCAACAGCTGGCGTTACCTTAAACCAAGGGTCAGTAAGCCACACCCAGCCCACACCTGTCTTTATAGATCAAGTTTTACTGGAACGAACACATGTCCCTGCATCCACATGTTGTCCACGGCTGCTGTCACACTGCACTGGCAGAGCTGAGTAGCTGTGACGGAGACTTGTGACCCACAAGGCTGAAGATACCCACTCAATAGGAAATGCTTGTCAGAGAAAGCTTTGAAGGAAACACAGCTTCCTGTAGTAGCTACGGCTGGGACTCTGTTCCTATACCAGTGAACTCATGGCACCAAGACTGTCTTTCTCATTTGCATAAATCCCCGGGTCAAAAGAGAATGCTTTCCAGACACACTTCAGACTGTTTCGTTGCCTGGTGATCAGTTGTTGGATAACATAGGTGTCTAGGTAAATGGTCATTGCCAGTGTGATTAGATTAAGAAGCACCTTGGTAGAGCTAGCATTAATGAGACACACCCTTGGGTGTATCTTTGAGGGCATTTAGTGAAAGAATTAACTGAGTGAGCGAGACAGATCCTGAATGTGACTGGCACCATCCTCTGGGCTGGGGTCCTGGACTGAATGAAAAAGGAAAAGAAGAAGTCAGCTGAGTGGTAACATCCCTTTCTCTCTGCTCACTGTTTTGTTGAGATATGAGCAAGCAGCTTTGAGTTCCCATGGCTACAGAGCTGCCCTGGTCACACAGAGCATCCCATGGATGAAGGAAACATGGTGGACCCCACTGAAAGCCACATGACCATACCAAGTGTCACATGACCATACCAAATGTCACATGACCCTGCCAAATGCCACATGACCCTACCAAACGTCACATGACCCTACCAAATGTCACACGACCCTACCAAATGCCACATGACCCCACCAAATGCCACATGACCCTACCAAATGTCACATGATCATGCCAAGTGTCACATGACCCCACCAAATGTCACATGATCATACCAAGTGTCACATGACCATACCAAGTGTCACATGGCCCTACCAAATGTCACATGACTACACCAAATGCCACATGACCATACCAAAGTGTCACATGACCCTACCAAATGTCACATGATCATACCAAGTGTCACATGACCATACCAAAGTGTCACATGACCCTACCAAATGTCACATGGCCCTACCGAATGTCACATGACCCTAAAAAAGCCCAATGTGTTCTACAGAGTCTTGTGCCCCCTTGCACCTCAGAGAACAGTGCTCAGGGTAAAGTTGAATGCACAGGATAAAAGGGGGGGGGAAGATGGGTAAAAGTGGACAGATGGCTTTGGACGATGTGTCTTTCCACCCACGTAAGATGCTTTAGAGTTCAGGCAAGCTGAGCTGTATAAACAAATTGCACTAAAGCCAAGGTGAGGCAGACAGAGACCTGGGAGAGAGTTCTTCCTTAGACAAGTCAGATTAAACACACATGCAGTAGCTAACCATCGAGTAGTTACTTTTACTCCAAATGTCACAAGGCTGTAATCTCCTCCCTCCCTCCTGCCCCCACTCCCAGCACCACCATGGAATTAGAGGGGAAGGGTTACAGACTCCCCGTGCCCAGGGCAGGTTCTACAACTCAGGAATGCAGAGCTCTGTCTACCATCTTCCTGGTGCCTTTAAACCCCGGGTGACATCACACCTGGCTCATAGAGATGATGACATTGTCTGAGCTGCAAGGAGCATCTTCAGTAGGCCGCCTTTCCCTTGGTAGGCGTGAGGAACTGAGGCCACAGAGAAATGATACCGCCCAGATCGCAGGAGTCTGTCTCTCAATTCTCCGGCCGGTTACCTAAATACAATGCAATGGATTGTACACGTGGACTCAGGACTCAGGGCCTGGCACTTGGCAGAGTGCTGTGTTTGGAAGCCTGAGGATATGCCGAGGGGAGGCAAAGCCACCTTCAACACCTTCACTTTGCTGGTGGGGAGGCATGGGCCCAGAGGGTAGACACTTGGAGGCTGGGACCCAGCTTAGACATACCATAACACAAGTCACATGCTCCTCTTTGTCCCAGTCTCCCTAACCTCTCCATGTCTCCATCAGGCTTGTCAGAGCAGGACACTCTCACAGAGAAGCCCCCAGAGACCTGCTAGCCCACAAGTTGATGGAGATAGACTCTTTGGAGACACTAGGCTCACTCGGTGTCCGGTCAACCATTGTTGAATTCTTTCCATGGGTCCACACATGTCCAGCTCCATCATTGGCTTCCAGAGCAGTCATGGAGGACTTGAGAACGCTCTGCCAGGCACTTTTCTTCAGGCAAATGGGGTCACCTTGAATCATGCCAGGTAATCAAGACAGTCTCAGTCATGAGACTTCATCTCATCCCTGTGCTAGGGGAGTGATGGTTCCTGTTTGTACTCCTGCAACTGCCCTTTGGCTGAACTGAAGAGCCCCAGAATTAGTCAGGCCTGGTATGATAGTTACTGGGACCTTCTTCATGGGTCCTGCCTCCATGGGGACTGTGATGGTTTGAATATGCTCAGCCCACGGAGTGGCACTCTTATAAGGTGTGGTCCTGTTGGAATAGGTGTGTCACTGTGAGCGTGGGCTTTAAGACCCTCATCCTAGCTGCCTGGAAGCCAGTCTTCTCCTAGCAGCCTTCAGATGAAGATGTAGACCTCTCAGCTCCTCCTGCACCATGCCTGCCTGGATGATGCCATGCTTCCACTTTGATGATACTGGACTGAACCTCTGAAACTGCAATCCAGCCCCAATTAAATGTTGTCCTTTATAAGACTTGCCTTGGTCATGGTGTCTGTTCACAGCAGTAAAACCCTAAGACAGGGACAGATCTTCCTGGTTCAACCACATTGGAAGTCTGTCCCTGACCTGTCACTCAGAGTGGACCCATGCTTGGTTTGCCTTCATTGAGGCTCTCTGGCTCCCTTATGCTCTGTGCACCCATGGGGTCTCCAAGAGTCCTAGGCTCTGTACCTCAGGGCACTGTCTCTTTCTGTGTCTCAGGAAGATCATGTCACAGGTGTGTGACAATTCCTGCTTCTCACATTCTGCTCATTCCCCCCCCAACCCCTCAGTAGAAAGGAGTTCAGGCCACACAGACCGAGTCCAACATTCATATGTACAAGTGTTGCTGTCTCTGCCAGCCAGTCCGGATGTGTGTATGTGACACACATCTCTTTCAGCTTTTAAATAAATCAGGCTCAAAGCTCCTCTTGCCTGAGGATCCCTGATCAATGTACGCTTCCCTTCCTAAAGCTTCTGGTCATGAGCAAAGAGCTTGAGGTGTGGACTCTATCAAAACCCAGAGAGCGCATCTCCATCGGCAGGTCTCAGGTCTGTGTGACAGCCGTTCTGGAAGGCTGGTCTTACAGCCCAATCACTGGTACTTACAAGGACGTTTTTTTAGATTTTCCTGTTTAAAACCATCTTTAAGTTATTCTTAATTGTGGGTGTGCGTGTATTGGTGTATGTGAGCATATGCTTGCAGAGACCAGGGGCATTGGGTCCCCCTGGAGTCAGAGTTACAGACGGTTGTGCGCCACCTGATGTGCATGCTGGGAACTGAACTCAGGACTTCTAGAAGAGCAGTACATCCTCCTAACCGCTGAGTCATCTCTCCAGCCATAGCTTTTCCTTTTTGGAGCAGAGTGGCTGAATCAGGAAGTGCTCCCCAGAAATTCAGGGGTGCCAGTCAAGACCTGCTCTTCTCCCTCGTGGCCCTCATCGGAAGTCCCTGGGAACATCTCTTGCCTGCTGAACTTATATGAGACTATCATATATTTCCCTTGCAACCAATGAAGAACATGCAGAAATGTCCTGCGGCACTTCCAGGAAGTCCTCTGTAAAAAGCAGGGACATCTTTTTTTTTAACCCTTTCTCCCCTTGCCACTTGGAGTGTGAATGTAGTGGTTGGAACAGTAGCAGAGTCTTAAAGGCACGTGTGTGTGTGTGTGTGTGTGTGTGTGTACGCTCCCATGCCTGACACTGAGAGCATACGGAAGTCAGAGGTCAACAACTTGTGAGAGGTTTTTTTGTTTGGCTTGGTTTGGTTTTTTCTCTTATTGTGTAGGTTCTGGGGATTGAACTCTGGTCATAAGGCTTGACAGCAAGCCCCTATACCCACTGACCCAAGCTAGTTTACTTCTAGAGAAGGGTATTGCAGACCTCACGGTTCCCTCGCCAGTGGTAGTTGGAGAGCCTGTCTTCTCTGAGGCACATGCAGATCCCTGTGTGCCTACAATCTGCTAATCCATCTGCTTCTCATAGGAGAGAGAAGTGGTTTACATGGCAGTGACAGAAACTCAAAGCTGGATTCGAGGGGCTTTCCCAGAGTGACAGGGCATGGGGTACTGAGAGGACACCAAGAGGAGACCCACAGGCTCTCGAATCCGTGTTACCCAGGGAGACCCTGTCTACTACCACAAACATAAGGATCTGACAGGCTGTGGCTTGCCCAGGGAACCAACATTGCAGGTCTGCCCAGTTCCACATGTGTCTTTCAGTGGAGGAAGAATCAGTTAGAACCACATAGCCAAGATTCTCCCTGCCCCAAAGCATCCGGTCATTCCTCCCCCCCACCCCCCAATAAACCACACTCGTTATGGGCAGTTTCACATGCTGAGGTGAAATCTGGAAACTGTATTAGCCATAGGGGAAACACCTGTTAAAAGAAAGCCCTCCCCCCCCCCCCCAGAGCAGAGATGGAGAGGGACAGCAGATGAATAGTGTTAGGAGAAGACAGCACAGGAAGCAGATGGGGGCTCAAGGTCTTCTGAGGTGTGTGGGGCCTGGAGAGATGGCTCAGTGGTTAATAACACTTGCTGCTTTCCCAGGAGACTCAAGTTAGGTCCCTAGCACGGCATCAACCTGCTTATAACCACCTGTAACTCCAGCTCTAGGGAGCATGGCGCCCTCTTCTGGCCTCTCTGGGCACTGCATTCACATGCCCATACTCATACTCAGGCACACAGAGGAGACACACATACTTAAAAATAAATGAGTTTAAAGAAGCCGTATTGGGCAAGTTCAAATGGAAAAAAAAATGTTTTTGAATATGCTTTAACTAGATTTCAACCTGAGGCAGAAAAGACTAATATAATAGTGTGCTTTACAGACTCCAATTTTCTAAGGCAAACACTATTTAGACATACTTGGAGTGACAGGAATTTGTGGTGAGTTTGATCCATTAAGTGAAAGGAAGTCAGTATGGTAGCACACCTTATCTTTAAGTATCAATGATGCTGACCAGGAGCATGGGTACAGTAGGTCTCAAAAGCCCTACTGAATCACACACACACACACACACACACACACACACACACATGCTGCAACTCACAAGTCACACTTCCTCATTAAATTAAACCACAAGATACTAAATTAGAAAACTCTCCTTATCAACTCTTGGGACATGGGACAATGTAACCTTAATTTTTTTTTCAAACCTTATTTTTAACGATGGTTCTTAAACGCTTTAACCTGCCTTGTAGCCCACCACCCACCACAGGTAGTGGAAAAGAAAGGATACGAGGGGAAGTGGACCTGTTCAGAAAGGTTCTTCGGAGCAATCGCCATCTGTGTTGTCTGGTAATTGGTAGTTCAGTTCACAGGTCAGCAGGCAGCAGGAGCAGCAAGATCCACTCACAAACACTTCACAGATACACCAGCAGTCCAGCTTGGTAGAGTCGGGTTAGCAATAGCTGTGACAGGATCTAGCAGACAGCCAGGCCTCAGCCTTGACTTGAGTTGGCAAGAGGGACCCTGAGGAACACTAGGAGAAGTTCTCAGCTGTTCCTCTCTCAGGGAAATGAAGATCAGCGAAGATGTGAGACAAGAGTTGCACAGCTCGCTGTACCAGCAAGCCAAGTTCTGACTCTGTCACTCTGAACATCATGTGTCCTCCACGTGCTTTGCCTCATCATGGCTCTTGCCTCGGCATGAATTTTTGCCTTTGCATCTAATCAGCCCAAGTCTGTGGAAGCAGCCAGAAACTGCAACACACCACCTTTTGGTTTTTTGGTGCCTTTTTCTCTATGGAGTCCCGACAAATGCAGTTCAACCACGCAATGTAAGGCGGACCAATACACGCGTGTCGTTAGCGAAGAATCCTTCATCATGTGTCCTTTCACATGCTTGCTTTAGCAGAACATCTTTTCTCCTGTATTTGCTTCAGCAAAAAACGTTCCTTCACGAGTCTGCCTTAGCCTTTCACACCCGTGTCCACTTTCCAAAACACCATCTAACTGACTTTCCAAAGAACCCTTAAGTTTCCACTTCAGGGACAGAATACAGCAAATTGATTCAAGCACTAAAAAAGCATCAGTAACCTGACTCCAGTTCACTGGTTACTTGCTTTCATTTTCCTCAGACTGGGTATCATACTCCATGTTGGCTTTGAACTCCTGACCCTGCCGCCTCCACCTCCCAAGTATTAGAGTCATGTGCCTCTGCCACCATGTCTGGCTTGTGACTCCAGTTACATACATACATGCATACACACATACATACATACATGCATGCATGCATACATACATACATGCATACAGACATCTACATATATCAATAGTGGTACAGAAGGAATGTAATTAATGTAATTGCAGAGGGCTTATTTGTGAAATTGTGCCGCTATTCTGAAACTCCGAATCAAAGGGACAATTATGTCACTGCCAAAAGTCACGATTTCCGTTCATGTTCGTTTTGCTTTGTTTCTGGGTTTTAAGATCGGGTCTCACTATGCTGTCTCGGCTGGCATTGAGCTCATAAAAGCTTGCCTGCCTCAGCCTCCTGAATGGTGGTCTACGCTACCATGCCCAACCCAATGTTTTCTATTGATTTTTTTTTAGGTTAGCATACAAAATACTGGGTTTCATCATGGCATCTTTATACACATGAAATATACTTCGTAAAGCACTAGTACCCTTTGCTGAGGTGTGATAGCCACCATTTTCCCCTCCCATACCCCTTCCCAACTTCCCACTGGGAAAACCCATTGACAAAGTTATAGAAGCATTAAAAATTCCATTTTAAAAACCCACAAACTTTCAAAAGGGCTAGCAAGAAGGTTCAACGAGTAAAGGTGCTTTGCCCCCAAAGTCGAAGACCTGAGTTTGATCCCCCAGAATCCACATTGTGGAAAGAGAGAGAACCGATTCCCCAGAAGTTGACCTCTGACTTCCTCTGTACTGCACCCACACACTTGTATACAGACAGACAGACAGACAGACACACACACACCACACATCTTTCAGCTCTATGTAGTTATATAAATTATACCTCCTCCAAGGTGTAGGAAAGACCTAAAGCAGGCTGTGGAGATGGCTCACAGGGTAAGGCACTTGCTCACAAAGATGTAGACACGAATCCAGATCCAACCACTAAGGTAAAAGCTGAGCATAGGAGCAACTATCTGTAATCCTAGGGTTGGAGGGTGTGTGTGTGTGTGTGTGTGTGTATGTGCCTGCTGTGTGTATGTGTGTGTGCATGTGTGGTGGGGTATGTATGTGTGTCTGCTGTGTGAATGTGTCTCTATGTGTGTCTGCCTGTTATGTGTCTGCTCTGTGTGTGTGTATGTGGTGTGTGTGTGTGTGGTATATATGTGTGAGAGGGAGACAAAGAGAAGCAGAGGGACAGAGGGACAGAGAGACAGAGACTGAGGCAGAGAGTGCAGATCCCTGGAGCTTTCTGGTAAAGTGTCCTCCGTACTGGATTGGTTCCTTCCCCATGTATGGAATTTTAGGTCCTGTCCTCAGGAGGTAAGATAAACAATGCGTTGGTCTCTCCTCCGTTTTTGTCCTATCTTCTCCCACTGCCTTCTTCCTACTAATATTTAAATATCATAAGAATTTAACTCCTTGGCTGCCAGGTCAGCCATCCAAAGGCTCCGTCCTTCTCCTGCTTTTACAGGTGGATTTGAATTTTTACCCTTCTTCAGGCTGGCCTGCTTCTTGTCCAGCCCACTTATCACTTCTGAATCTCAACCCACACTAAGTGATGTCCCCTTCCCCGGGGATCAAAACTCTGTCCTGTGAGCTTGCAGAACATGGGCAGGTGTGAGGGTTCTGGGCAGCCTGACCTTTGCTAACCCAGATGTTTCCGACCACAGACTCCGTAAAGCAGGCCAGCGTGCCTTCCTGGCTGTGCCCTCAGTCAGGGAGCTATCTCACTTGGTGGGCAGCCTGCTCCTGCTGGTGACTAGGGGACTCATTTTTTTCCTTGCACTGTGTCTGGATTTAAGGACAGCACTAATCCCTCCCGCCCAGGTGACATTTTCCTATCCTGCCAAGCACGGGTCTTTTACAAAGCACAGAGCCCTGTGACCTGCTTATAACCACCTCACCTTACAGGGGGCACAAGATGGTAGCTCAGAGGTTTTCAGCGTCAGACATGCATCTCGAAGAGATAGGAACAGTAAAGGTGAGACCAGAGTGTGGCTCTTCTAGAGTTGGGTCGTGCCACTTCCGATTACACAGCTCCCGTGGGGTCGTCTCTGCAGGTCCTCTGTAGTGCCTTCACGCACCTGGGGTGGGTGGCATCTGCCAGCAGGTGCGTTCCTTAGATTGGAGACTCTGAAAGTCTCTGTTTTTTCCACGTTCCTGTAACTCTCTTCCTTCCCCGTCTGGAGCATTTCCAGCTTTATATTCGGGGGTCCTGCCAAGAACCTTTCAAATGTTCCCCAAGAAAAGGCCAGACCTGCTCAGTGGGCTCTGCGGCTGGCCAGATCCCACCCTCTAACATGCTGCGTAGAAATAAAACTCGGAGGTGACAAGCAGCTTGGAGAAGTTGAAATGTCAGCGCAACACCCTGAGTCTCCTGTGAGCATGGAACTCGCAGCTGGTAAAGGTTGCCCAGAAAGCAAACTGTTAGATAGAAGCGAGGGAGGTTCCTCGTCTGGGTGCTCTGAGCCAGGGGATCCAGTAGAAACGGTTTCCGTGCCAGGAGCCCACCTGACTCAAGCAAGCCTGCACCCAAGTGCCAGGAGACTCGTTTTGCTTCTCCACAGAGTTCCAGCTTGGCCAAGTCACTGGGAAGTCCTGGAAGCTCTTTCCTCACCTATGAGGGGACCTTCCTGGCAGCCCCCTGCCTCTCTTCCGACTGGCTGTGGCAGAATCCCTTTGCTTCTTACTACCGGCTCTTCAAGTGTGAAGATGACCTGTCTCGTTTCTCTATCCAGAGCCTTGCTGGGGACTGGCACAGGCGTGGCTACTTCATACGTACCCAGTATGCAAATACCACTTCCAGGAGTCCTGCGTTCTGACTGAGGCCATGCCTGTATGTCCTTCCCTACCGCCCCCTGGAAATCATCTTTGTCTAGGCACAACATGGGTGGGTACCAGGGCCCAGTCAAAGCCACTTTGCTCCCTAGGGTGTTGTGGAAGGCACTCCATCTCCTCTTGGGTTTGATGGTCTGAGTTTTCAGCCTTGGCCTGAAGGCCCTTATACCACCCACCCTCAGCTTTTAGGAGCTCCAGGCTTGGGCTCTGCCAGCCTTGCAGTAAAAACACATCCAAGAACACATGTTCATTGTGTGCATGTGTGTGCATGTATGTGTGCTTGTGTGTGTGTGCATATGTGTGTGTATATGTGTATGGTATGTGCGTGCACAGTTATGTGTGTGTGTGCATGCATACGTGTGTGTGTGTGTGTGTGTGTGTGTGGTGTGCGAGTGTGTGCATGTGGATGTGCATACATACCTGTATGTTATTCATACAGGCTACCTGAGGATGTTTGCATCATGAGTTGTCCTGGCAGGCAGGCAGGCAGGCTGAAGGCTTTGCCATCCTGACACCAACTTGTCCTGTCTAGTGCATTTGAGGCAAGATGGCTGCATTGGACAACTGAAGAAGCAGCTTCACCGTCAGGGCTGAACCACTGTGTGAACTATGAGAGAGTGTGAACTGGCATGGGAGGAGACATGCCCTCCATGGTCATCCTTTTGGTGACTGAGAAGTTTGTGGGCTATTCAGGTCTGATGATAGGTGTGTGTATCTGCCCTTCTCCAGCCTCCAGCAGTCTCTCTGTGATGACAGGGACTTGGTGTGTTCTTCCATCCCTGTGGTAGCCTTGTGATGGGCTGTTCATAGGTTGCTCTCTTGAATACGGCAACAGGTTATGAGGAAATTTCCCTAGAGCTCCATGACCCCTTGAACTTCCCTTCCCATGGACAGGTAGAGTAATGAACGCCCAGTGGCCGAGAGTGGCATGTCCAGAATCTGGTGGGAGGATAATTTAACCCCAGGTGTGTCCAGCCACAAGGAGCAGGTGAGGCCAGGTGAGCACCCCAGATGTGTCCAGCCACAAGGAGCAGGTGAGGCCAGGTGAGCACCTGACAAGCTGAGCCAGGAGGCAGAGGGCCTGTGGTAGGAGACGGGCTTCCCTTGTAGGCAATGGGAGCCATGAGTGGGTTTTGATCTAGAGGGTTCTAGGGCTAGAAGGTGAGAAGGTGAGAGAGGCTGGTGTGCCCTCTCCTGAGGGCTACAGGAAAGTCTTCCCAGTCTGTCAACTTCTCTATCACCTCTTGAGGAAGATGCCAACAGCTCCATTCTTCAGAAGAGGAAACTGAGGTGTATGATCTCTGCATGAATTAGCATTCACTGTAGTATTGTACGGTTGGTAAGCTGGGGCCTGCTTGCGGACTGGGGTCTTTGCAATTCAGGGGTGTAAGTTCTAGATCCTGGGCTCAGGTCTCAGCCAGCTTTCTGGCCCCACTGTGTCTGTGCATATCAGGGTAGGGGTAGACATATAAGCCTGGGTGACATTCAATGTCCAGGAAGGCCTGTTGCTCTCATGTGTATCTGTCACCAGAGCCCTCTTTCCTCCTGGGCAAGTTGCTGCTGTCCTTTATTGTGAGCGTGCCCCTTACCAGTTTCTTACCCCAAATCACATGCATTTGCTGAGATAGCTGTGCCACCATGCCACATGCCGGGCAGTGTAGAGAGTAGGCATTGTCATGGTTCCGGGCTCAGGAATCCCTGATGGAGCTGAGAGGTTGGTTCCTTCTGAGCCTCTCAGGGGAGATCTGCTTGAGCCTCTGTGTGGTGCTGGGCTTCTGTCTGTCTTCCTCAGAGCTTGGCTTGTAGGTGGCTCACTCCATCCCCACTTCCATCTTTATGTGGCATGCTCCCTGTAGGCTGCTTGTGTCTAGGTTCCCCTTTGGAAGGACAGCATCATGTTGGATGAAACCCAAGGAGACCCGATGACCTCATCTTGACTTGTTAACCTTCGAGAATACTAGTCTGGCTTGTTCTCTGCCTGTGAGCACCCAGCGGATGGTGTTGGGGGTGACACAGCAAGGCAGGTGTTTCTGAGACACAGAGGAGGGTCCCCAGCAGAGAAGGGGACAAGGATGTATCCATGGCTGTGTCCATCCAGTTCTGGGCCCTCATGGCTCCTGGCCTGCTCACAATAGGTATCCACAGTCTCTTTGCTGCCTAAGCGAGTGCAGACCAGAAAGTATTGAGAAGGCATGCAGAGCTCTGCTCAAGAAACGAAGCCACAGGCCGGGCAGTGGTGCCGCACGCCTTTAATCCCAGCACTTGGGAGGCAGAGGCAGGTAGATTCCTGAGTTCGAGGCCAGCCTGGTTTACAGAGTGAGTTCCAGGACAGCCAGGGCTACACAGAGAAACCCTGTCTCGAAAAACCAAAAAAAAAAAAAAAAAGAAAGAAAGAAAAAAAAAAAAAAAAGAAAAAAAGAAAGAAAGAAAGAAAGGAAAAAGGAATGAAGTCACTTAAAGAGACAGGAGGGAATTTCCCTCCCACCTCCTGAGGCTCCATCTTTTAAACTTTGAAAGACCAAATGTCTGGAATCCTCCTCCTCTGTCTCCTTGGACCAACTCTTGATCGGCCTGGAGAGGGAGGAGATACCAGCAACATGTTGCGGCTTGTTGGAGGGCCTAACCGGCCGGGCAGCCTGGATTCCAGACACCGCCTGGGCCAACTTTGTGTGAGTTCAGCCTCTACGTAGAATCAGCCCGTCATCCCTGTGTTATTGTCTCAACAATGGGAAGGCGGTTCCTTTGAAATCGGTGTCTGGTGAGCCACTTTGAAAGTGGTGTTGGAGTCACTCGGTGAACAGCTACAGGTGTGTCCTCACTGTCCTGGACTGGTAGAGTTCTGATGGGATCCAGAGACAGACAGACGTAGCTTTCGGGGATACAGACATGCAGCTGTGTCCCCTTTGTGCGGGACACCCCATCTTGCACTTTGTCGTAAACAGCATGTTGGGAGCTTTCCAAGGTGTGTGTGTGTGTGTGTGTGTGTCGGGGGGTGGGCATCTCACAACTGGCCCACAGAGTACTCTGGTAGATTTCACAGCTCAGGCATGGCTCTGTCTCTGGCAAGTAATTTTTTTCCCCATGATGAGCCTCAGTTTCCCCATATGTGAACATGGGCAAGGATATCGGGCTTAGATGTTCCATCACAGTGATTTCCGATTCGAAGTTCAGGGTTTGGTTTAACTTGACTGCTGTTGGGTAGTGTCTGAAGAATTTAAACTCTGTTTGTATGGGAAATCGGTCACTTCAGTGAGATGACATTGAGCCTCACAGCAGGTGCAAATTGAACACACACACACACACACACACACACACACACACACTTGCTGTGGTCTGACAAGGGTCTGTTTTGTACAGTCCAGGCAATCAGACAATTGCGTGTCTCCATCTTGGATTCATCTCCTTGCTTGCTGAAGACCAAATATCTCTTTCTAGTACGATCACCCCTACATCAGAACCCCCAAAGACCAGCGTCTGTGAGTACTTCATGTCGGGGGAATGCTGTTCTCAGCTTCCTCTGTAGGAGAACTTGGTTGCTGTTGATCAAAAAGGCAAAAGCTTCTTCTGGGGGAGCCTGGACCTCAACTGAGCCTCTCCCACCCGCTACAGTATCAGCCAGGCGTTCTGCTGAGTTCTGGGAGGAGACTAGGCTTTATCTTGATAGGCAGGACCCTGGCCATTGTGGAAAGAAGCCCGAAGGTAAAGTGGGTGTTTGTGTTTGCAGTGACGTTCTGCAGAGGGGCAATAGCTCAACATTCCCTGCTTTGTCCAGGACACTTGTCACTCACGGCTACTCGGGTCACAGGTTAGGCTGGTGTAGCTTCTGGGGGCTTAGGGGCTTACCAGTTCCCCAGCCAGAATTGCATTTCCTTCTGGGTGCTTATGCAATTGGCTTATCCTCCGAAGGTTCATGTGCTTCTGGCTTACAATATCTTGCTTTGGGAGCCACATGGAAACACAGAGGAGAAAGGCAGAGCAGCCCAGACTTGTCGGGAAACGTGCCACAAGCACCAGGCTAAGATATGACTGGATCAGGCTCAGCTCAGTTAAGATGGCCTGTCTGAGTAGCAGGAAGAACAGCAGAGGAATTGGGTCCAGGGAAGAGGATGGAGAAGAGAGGTTCTGGCTTGAGGAGGTTCTGATGGGAAGCCCCCTGAGCCTGGCACACGCAGCGGAACACATGCGAGGGATTTGTGCAGAGAGGAAGCGTGTCAGGAAACCAGGCCCCATTCCTAGTCTCTTTTTTAAGCTTCCAGATCTGGAGGAATCCAGGGGATTGGAAGAAAAAGAGGCGGCAAGAAGAAGATGAGAGGAAGCCACCGGTGGGAACAGTTACACACACACACCGAGCACACAGAGGCCGTTGAAGTGGAATCTTGGTCATCCTCCACATGTAATTGAGATTGAGCTGGGTGTTTGGCTGGGGGTGTGTGTGCGATGTCAGTATCCTCAGTACACCCAGAATATCAAGAACCTCATGCAGGCAGAAGCAATGCTTCAGAAAAGAAAGGTCACCAGGTCAAGGGCAGCGGTCTGCTTGGATGCTGGGCTGTCCCAGGGTGGCCAGGTGTCTCTGGGTGAGGCTAACATTACATGAGTAGACTTAAAACAGGCTGTCTGTTCTACGCCACACAGGTGAGCCTCTCCTTCAATCCACCAAGGGCCTGAATAGATGAGAAAGTCTCCAGACAGAGTCAGGGATGCTTGCCTCACGACCTTTGAGCTATATTTCGCCTTTTGTTGGCTCTAAAGCTGCCTGGATACCCAGATTGCTTGCAGGATCTCTGCTGAGGGTCTTGGGAGTGGCCCAGCTCTTTTTGCAGCGAGCACTACTGGCCCATGGCTTCTGGTTTCCCCTGGAGCCCTGACCAACACAGTGGCTGCAGACATAGAATTGAGGCTCCCACACCCAATACCTCCAGCAGCCGTAAACCGTTCCCTGGGGCTGGAACCCAAGTGCGGTCTGGATCATGGAGGGTCTGGCAGGGCCCAGGTCAGGCCTTTCTCAGGAGCTGGTCACTGGTCTGTACAGGTGCCGAGTGGCCCTTGGATCTGGGGCTAGGAAGCAGATGGTCTTTCTGAAGGGAGGGTTATTCTGTGTTTCAGGGCTGAGAGGTTAAGAGCACTTGTTGTTCTTGTAAAAATCTGGAGTGGGGGTTGGGGATTGGTTCCCAGCACTCAACCTGGTGGCTCACAACCACCCAGGATCCAACGCCCTCTCTGGCCTCTGTGGGCACTGCGTGTACAAGGTGTACATACATACACACAGGCAAACACACATGGAAGATAAAACTAAATAAATCTCTCAATAAAGAAATAATACTCTTTATTTCTTCTCAAGCAGCACAAATGTTATTTTTAATTGTTTATTTATTTGTTTATTTATTTATTTTTATGTCTACTGACACTTTTGCGTTCACGAATATCTGCGTGACAGTGTCAGAACTCCTGGAGCTGGAGTTACAGGCGGTGGTGAGCTGCCATGTGGGTGCTGGGAATTGAACCTGGGTCCTCTGAACCCAGACATCTCTCCACCTCACAAATGCTATTATTTTTAAACGTAAAGGATGTGCCTGTAGTCTGATGCTGCCTGTATTCTAATGCTAAGTACTGGTTTCTCAAGATGAGGTTGCTTCCCCACAACCCCCAACATAACCTTTATACAACTCAACTGATGCCGTGAGAACCTTCTCCCTAATTTAACTGGTCAATAAAAGGCTAGAGCCTGTGATTGGGCAGTGGAGGGAGAAAGGTGGGACTGGAGGTTTGAGGTTTCAGGTAAAGAGAGAAGAGGAAGAAGACTGAAGAGGAGGAAGCTGCCATGGACCAGGATTGCGTGGCCAGGAGAAACAGCAAGTAACAAGGGGCATTATAGCCGGGGAATATGTCAGTACAGCCCTGGATCTGCTCAATCTAGGCATATGGCTTATAAATAAAATATCTGGCTTATGTGTCTTTTATATGGGCCTTTTAGGATTGAAATTCTAACTACATGTGCCATTGATAAGACTCCTGTGAAGCCACTGCTTCTTGCTTTGTTCTTGAATTCTCACAGACTATCTTTTCATTCAGGTCCCTCCCTTACCCACAGGGGATGTATAGCCTGCCGAAGGACGCATGCCAAGGCATTCTTCCGAGGCCCCAAGCCAGTTGAGAGTAGCAGGTCTTACGTAGACTGTGTTTTTCTTCACTGTTTATGAATCAGGTGCAGTAAGAGATGAGTAGTAATTAATAAGCTAGGACAGTTATAATAACGTGATACAATAAAACCAACTGGAAACCTAGCAGTTATTTCTGGAATTTTCCAATTAGTATTTTTAGACCAGAGTTGACCTTTTTTTTTTTTTTTTTTTATTAGCTCCTTTCTCACGGATGTGATAAAGTATCTGAGTGTTTAGGTCAATTTCAGAGATGCTGTGGTGGGGCAGAACATCACTGAGGTGGGATTGCTTTCAGGAACAGCTTCTTCACCTCACAGTGGCCAGGAAGCAGAGAGACAGGAAGAGGCAGGGCCAATGACATGCCACTCAAAGGCCTAATTTCCTTCAGCTACATTCTACCTTCTAAAGTTTCCACTAGCTACCTCTGTCTCTCTGTCTTGGTCTCTATCTGTCTGTCCTGGCCTCTGTCTGTCCTGGTTTCTATCTGTCTGTCCTGGCCTCTGTCTGTCTTGGCCTTCAATAAGAGCCCACGGGGTCATTTCATATCCCACCCATGATGCTTTGGGTATCTGCAAGTGCTGCAGGAACCTCAGTAAAGGGAGTGCACCATGTAATAGTCTCTAACTCTTTGAGGATTCACCTGAGACCAGGTCTAAGATGGTGATGCCTTCCTTCTACTGGGGCATCTGTTCTTCCTTACTCAGGTGTCCCCACTCCTAAATCTTACGTGTGAATAAAAATTGATTAAATCTCACCCTGAGTATTAGAAAAGGTACATTTATTTATCTTAGTTCTTTGTTTCGTGAGTATCTGATCACTTTCCCGGGAACTGGGAAATCAACCTGGAGTGAGGGGAATGAGCCCATGGCTTCTGAATGAATGGAAACCTTGCTGGGTGGGGGGCTCCCAACATGCTCTGCCAAAGAGGACACCGGATCCCAGCTCCAACCTCCGAGTCCCCCGTGGTCCAAGAAGGCTGGAGGTCAGCATCAGCTTGGATGATTTTACGGATAACTTGTCAGTGTTGGTGGAAGGAACGTGTCCAGTTGGGCAGAAGCACCAGGTATGCTGGGTCTGGGCCAGGGTGTGGCCAGCCCACACACGTGGGTTCCAGTACTGACTGTGGGTACAGGAGTCTCAGCAGGTGGAGACCTGGAGGCTATGGATAAAGTAAGAGTCACAGGAGGTCAGGAGGCCAGGGTCAAGGTAAGGACAGGAAGTACACCTGGGGACACCAGCCAAATGAAACTGGGATAGCTATGCCCTTTGATGAGCCAGCTCACTGGGCAAGGACAGGACAGCAGGCCCTTGGCTCAGGGTGGCTGGTTCCTCACAGGCCTGCTTTTAAATGTCACCAGGGGACTGGAATCAGGAAAGGTCTGGGATGGAGGGGCAGTGTGAAGAGACTGTCCCTTCACAGGAGTCCCCAGACAGCTCCTTCTCCCCCAGTCAGGATGCAAACTCCTCAAGCAAGAAAATGCTCCCTGGAGCCTTGGAAGGAGCAGAGAAGCACAGAGTCCTGGGGTCGCTGCCAAACCCCAAGTTTGCTCCTTAGGCTGGAGAGAAGAGGAGAGCGGTTAACATATGGGAAAGTCAGCATCCGTCTCCCGTTGCCGGGAGCTGCAGCTCTTGTTGCAGAATCTTGGAGGCAGCTTGCCCTTCCTGCCTCCTTCCCCTCCCATCCATACCTGCCCATCTCTAGCTCTGGGTAGGCTCCAGCGACAAACAGTGGGTACGTACCAGCCCCTGCCTTCAAGGATCTATGGGGATAGAAGACCAGAGGGTAACAGGGGGATGTGGCTAGACAGAGAGCATTGGCTTTCAGGAATGATCAAGGAGGGCTCCTGGGAGGTGGTAGCAGGAGAGGTCAGCCGGAATCTGGTTGCATTGGTGAGTTGACAGAGGTGGGCTTCCACTCTGGTGTGCTTCTGAGATGTGTACACACAAGAGCTCGGACCTCAGAAGTGCAAGGTGTGTTTTGTTCAGCTTCCTTAGGGTGGATAGTCAGGTGAGGTAAGATCGTGGATCCAGGCCGATGGCTCATAAAGATGCTGTGATTCCGGAAGGGAGCTCTTTGGTCACTAAGTCAGGTTGGTCGAAAGGGAGATACCGGGGAAACGTGTGGTCGGCTCACACTGAGCCTCACTTTGGGGAGGAGGCCCTGGGGCTGAGGAGGAAGAGCTTTGAAGGAAGACAATGACCTCTGTGGCCAGGGTCTGGACTAGAGGGGGGTCAGAGAATCATGCTGCAGATATTCCCCCACAACAGACCACCTTCCCTAGGCTCTCAGCATACTTGGAAGGGGTGAGAGAACATGTCTACAGAGGTGTGTGCACACACGTCTGTGTTCAGCAGTGGCAACCTGCTGGTCAGTAAATACAGCCTATCCTGGAGACTAGAACCCGCATTTTGGCATCAAGTCAGTAGGAGCCATCCTGGTTTCATCTCTGTACCCAGGACTTGATGGTGTCCTTGGGTATGGTAACCCACCGAACATACATAAGTTTGCAAGATTGGTAGGCAGACATCAAAGCCACACTGGCTGGGCAGGTCAGGAGTCGTTGACTTGCTAACGGCAACGCCCACTAGCTTTTTCCTCTGACCAGGCTGGGCTCAGGCTCACAGAAATCCTCCTGCCTCCCAAATGCTGGGATTAAAAGCATTCACCACTATATCCAGTTCGGCTCTTTTCTTTAGAAGGGGAGACCAAGGCAGCCGAGTGTGACACTGAACAAGCAGCCTGGCATCTGGCAGGAAAGGGTTCTAGGGAGTCCGAGGACCTTCACAGAGGGCTGGCTAGGGGCTCACATCCCTGCACTTTGACCGGGAGTAAGACCGTGGCCTCTGGGTGAACCCTGCACATGGTGGAACACTCGGCAAAGCCGCCAGGAAGTCCCTGGAAGGAATCGCCTATCAGTCATCTGGTTTCAGGAGCCAAGGCTGTCCTGCTTTGGACACTGACATGACAGGTCAGGGTTTGGAGGACTTGGGACAGAGCTGCTCCGGAAGCAGAGGCCGAATAGGTGGGAGGAGGTGTGAACTCACCTCAGGGGTGTTTTCTCACTTCTGCAACCCTGTCCCCTGGCTATAGCCTGTGTGGTCAGCTGCTTGGCCCAGGCTCTGACCTCTATGCAGCCTCTGTTCCTGGGGGGGAGGGGAGGGGTGCTTTGCTGCGTGGGCACAGTGCAGGCCACACTGCAGCTGTCCTCAGGGCTCACTGTTGAGCTTCTTGTGTCCTTTACAAGTCTCCTGAACCCCTCCTTGAGGCAATCAATTGTTATCTTAGCCCATTCTATTCAGCTGATCAGGTGAGCCCACCAGGGTGCATTCTCAGGGCCTCCGTGCCCACCCCAGTCTTCTGGTGCCAACCACCTGCTCTCTGCACGATGGCTCTGTGCCAGGGATCACCAGCCGCCGCTGTCACCAAAGCCCCGGACCAGGGTTTATAAGCTTAAGTGGCGCCCCCTTGTGGCAAGAGCTCACTCATAATTGATGGGCTCTCCTCCACCCACACACGGTTGAAGGGAGGTTTCCATGAACTTTACAATGGGGTACTGGAGTAACTTTTTATGCTGATTTCAGACTTCGGGTGTTCACCGCAGCTTCACTTCCGCTGTCATGCGGTGCCACAACAAACCCCGTCAACTGGCTTTCCACAGAATGAGACTTGCATGCTGCTTTGACCTTTCATTTTTTAAAAAAAAAATCACAGCCTACCAAATTATAAATGCAAACTCAAAAGACTTTATTACCAAAGAAATGTTTCTCAGGGGTCTCTCTTAATCCAAACTTGATCTGTGGGGCCTGAGGGGACTTGGACCCACAGCTTGTGAGCGAGACACATACCCAGACATACATTTTAGTTTGTGTTTGTGTTTTTGTTTTTTTGATTTTGTTTTCCAAGACTGGGTTTCTCTGTGTAGCCCTGGCTGCCCTGAAACTCTCTTTGTAGACCAGGCTGGCTCCAAACTCAGAGATTGCCTGCCTCTGCAACACAAGTGCTGGGCTTAAAGGTGTATACACACTACATCCAGATTCCAGACATAAGATTCAATGACACATTCTGTTCTGAATACTGATTCTCTCTGTCCTCAGTCCGGAGATTTTAGGAGAAACCCAGGATCCTGAGAAATGCAGGGTTCAAGGTGAGGAAGAGAGCAGACGTTGTCCTTGAGGTGCACGCTGTAGGTGCACAGTAAATGTTCAAATGGGGTTGATGCTGTTGAATAGAGTTGCCCATACCCCGTCTTTACTTCTAAGGCACCTCTTCCTGGCACCCTGTTCACTTTGCTTTAGTGGCTCTGCTATGTTCCCGTTCTGGTTGCCCTGGTAATAACTGTAGTTCTCTAGGATCTACATATTAATTAATTAGCACAGGACAATGGATGCAAATGTGTCTCTAAAGAGGGTACAGAAGGAGGGGGGGTCACTGCGGTATTTCTAGGTCACTCGTTTTTCATGTTCCCCCAGTTTTTTCCAGACCTTGCACTAGACACTTAGACCTGGGCCTTCTGGCCTGTGCTAGGTTTGTTGACCCTTCGTGTCTGGGCTGAGCTCAAGCCCAAATGACCTTGTCTGTACTTTTTCAGGTCCCATCTCTCCTTCCCTCTGAGTCATAGTTCATACTTAGGTCTTAGCTTCACCATGGACCCCATGTGCCTCTGAGCGGCAGGCACCCTCCAGAGCTCACATGGTGATGGATGTGACCACAGGAGTCAGTCCTGGTTGAGCGTCCTGGGTGGCACAGAGGCTTCCTGCCCGCCTCTGCTTTTCTCCCAGGCAGCTGCTTCAAGTAGAGACATAGCAGGAGTGCTCAGGTCCCAGAGCCTTGCACGGAGACTCCTTCACCGCTCTCTGTCTGCAGCTTGCTCTTGCTTCCCTGCCTCCCTCTGTAGAGACCTGACAATCTGAAAACTCACAGAGACGTCTTGCCAGAGAGGACAACTCAGTTTTGGCCCTGTGAGCTGTCCTAGGACAGGCCCGAGGGAGACCACATGTCTTCTTGAAGACCCACTCATGGGGTCCTGTTGTTCCTGGCGGAGAGGGTGGGGCTGGGGTGATGGGGTCTCAGTCTTTCCACCTCTCCGAGGGGACTCTAGTAGTCAGGGCTACCCAGTGAGCACACAGTATAGCAACTCAACTTTAAAAATACACTGATTTAATAAAAAGATACATGGTAATTTTGCTATCTCATCTCTTTTTCTTAGTTTTTAAAAAATTGTGTATCTGTGTACACGTCTCTTTGTGTGTGTGTCTATAAGTGTAGGTGTTCCCAGAGTCCAAAAGGCAGTTATGAGCCATCTAACAGGGCTCTTGGGAGCAGAACTCAGGGCCTCTGAAGATGTAATATAAGTGGTAACTGGCGAACCACCTTCTAGCCCGGCAGGGTGACAGTGCAACCAAGTACACACCGCACAAAGAGCAGATAACAGTCACCTGTGCATCCTTCACCCGCACCACGAATCGTTTCTTTGTGTTGGGGATGTGTTTAAAAATCCCTGTAGCCGCTAGTTAGAAACAAACAACCCACCGTCAGTCACAGCTGCCCTACTGTGCCACAGATGTGAAGGAGTCCTGCACTTTCTAACCACCTTCTCGCTGCTACCCTCTTCCTCCTCCCTGCTCCTCCTGGCTTCTGGTAATCACCGTATCATTCTCTGCTTCGACGGAATCAATTTTCCCTTCCGCTTACAGGTGAGAGCCAGCAGCGTCTGCATTTTTCTATCTGGCTTATTTCTCTTAACACCGGATCTTCCAGTTCTGTCCACGTAGCTGCAAGACAGGCTTCCATTCCTTTTTAATGGCTGAATAATATTCCATTGTGTACATGTATCACGTCTTCTTTTTTTTTTTCTGCATGAATCTGTCAATGGATACTAGGTCGCTTCTCTACTGGGGACACTGAGTAGTGCTGGACTGTTTGGATGCAGATGTCTATCCACCCCTCACTCCCCACGTTGATTTCATTTCCTCTGGGTGCACCCCAGGAGTGGATGGATGGCTGGATCATAGCGCCATTGGTTCTGGTTTGTTTGTTTTTGTTTGTTTTTTGTTTTTTTTGAGGACCTGTTACACTATTTTCCATAATGGTTACATTAATTTGTTTCTACCAACAGTGTGTGGGTTGTGTGGGGTCCCTTCTTCTTCTTCTTCTTCTTCTTCTTCTTCTTCTTCTTCTTC
>NW_021604602.1:3591634-3600961 GCF_004785775.1 Grammomys surdaster | reverse complement strand
TCTCTCTCTCTCTCTCTAGACACCTTCTTACTGACGTGTGAGTGGGGATTAAAGGAGCCACCAGGGATGCTGCTGTAGTTAGGGGGCCACAGATACCAAGTGCAGGAGCTATGAGCCTTCCCTCAGAGGAAGGGTGTAAGGTGAGGTCAAGGAAGAAGTCTCCTGCTTGAAGCTGTTGTCACAGGAGGACATGACTCTAACTAGCACCTTAGTGCTCACTTAAAGAGAGGACAGAAAAGACATGACAGACTCTTCCTCATTCCCATCGGCAGGGACCTGCCAGTGGTTCAGTGGTGAGGCCAAGCTGCTAAGTTGATCTAGCCTAGGTCCTGGATTCTAGAGTCACACAGAGGAGAACAGACTATGAGGCAGAAGAAGCCACGGAAGCTGCCCCAAATTACTCTGGTCCAGGTTGTTGACTCTAGGGTGTCAAGAGGGGCGCTGGGGTAGGGGGATGGCTCAACATGAGGCTCTTCAGAACCCATTTAAAAGTCACATGTAGTGCTGTATGTTTGTAACCCTGGGGCGACAGAGACAGGTCCTAGGGCATAGAGGAGGAAGTTTGCTGACCAGCCAGCTTAGCCTAATCAAAAACCAAGATGGAGAGTCTGGATGCAGACTCCTTGTCTTCATAGGCACGCTCATATGTACACCCCATCCCCAACATGCAAGCACATCTGAACACATGCACACAAAAGAGAGGCCTCTCTTCATGTCTGTGACATTTCCATATCTTGCACAAAGACTCTGGAGAGGGGCCTCATGGTGGCTTTAAGGCCCCTGTCCTCAGCTGCTGACTGACTGTCAAGAATGCTGGGTAGATTTCAGAGCACACCAGGGGTCAGGAATTACAGGTCTACTCTGGGTATTGAAGGTGCATTCCTGTGGTGCCCGGACATGGGAAACACCTGACAAGCCTGTTGCTAGAATCGCTATGGGTCATTAGCCATCTACCTCTGCTTCAGGCCTTGTATTGGTTTGGATACTCCCAAGGCCATAGAGATGCACAGAGCCTAGTCCAGGTATGATTAGCCCTTTAAATTAGAACTAAGACAGAGGGATTTTTCCTGGATCCTCATCTGTGTGGGAGTGAGGGGTGGGTTCTCTCAGCCCCTAATCAGGGGCAGCTGGCATCCCAGAAACTTTTCAGGGTCCTGCCACCAAACAGCTGCAGGCCCTGTTGTCCTAACCCGTGAGCGAGCCCAGGACAGTTGGCAGGAAAGACAGGCTCACTGCCTCTCTGACCCAGGCGTCCCAGTGCCCCATGGCTCCGTTCCATTGTGTGACCAGCGCAGCTGTCACTCTGGAGGCCAGTGGTGGGCTCTGGGTGATCATTTACAGATCAGGACGGGGAGATAAGGCCCGTGGGGCAGACTGTTTGCATGTCCCTTATGTTCATAGTGCGATGGCACCGCATGGCCACATACCCTGCTGGCCCCCCTTTTCTGACTGTCTTTTATTGTCCAGCCTTATCTTTCCTTCCCCAGGCCTCACCCTGTGCAGATCCCCAGGACCATAACACTCTTCAACTGCTGCTGGATTCTTTGTGACCTTCTGCCCCAGGTGTGGAAGGAGACCTTATCAGCAGGAGTGGGAAGGCTTGGCAGGCCCAGCCCTGGGTGGTCAGAGGGGGGTCATTGTGTAAGCAAAGCTGAGACAGGAGAAAGACCAGCACTGTGCAGCAGGGTTTATATGGACTCATAGTCTAGGCTGAAAATATCCCTGTCAACCGCTGGCGTACCTTTTTGACAAGCTCTTGCTCCTTGGGGAGTGGGACAGGGTCAGATTAGTTCTTCTTATCCTTCTTGAACACAGTGGCTTCTCTTGTTAGGCAACGAGCCCGGAATGTGAGCCTCTAAGTAACTAGGTACCCCGAGAGACTCTTGGATTTCTGTCTTTGTGTCTTAAAATGGATTCAGATCCCGGTGCTGTGTTCAAACCTTCTTAGGATGGGAAGGGGACAGTCACTGCCGGCTGGAGAGCTGCCCAGGAGGGTTTGCTTTGAAAGCACACGTACCTGAATCCAGATCCCCAAGAAGAGGTGGCATGTACCTAAAATCTCAGAGCTGGGACGGTGGAGGCAGGAGAATTTCAGGTTCAGCGGACAGCCACTGTACTAAATCAATGACCTCCAGGTTCAGTGAGAGATCCTCTCTCTCTCTCGTGTGTGTGTGTGTGTGTGTGTGTGTGTGTGTGTGTGTGTGTGAGCGTGTATGTGAGCATGTGTGTATGAGTGTATGTGTGTGTGAGTGCGTATGTATCTATGATAGAAGCCAGGTGGTGATGGTCATAGCTTTAATCTCAGCACTCGGAGGCAGAGGCAGGTGGATCTCTGTGAGTTCGAGGCCAGCCTGGTCTACAGTGAGTTCCAGCCCAGCCGAAGCTACACACATAGAGAAACCTTGTCTCAAACAACCAACCCCTGCCCCCCCCAAAGATGGAGAGTGATTGAAGACTGAGAAAGTAGATGCCCCTGACCTCTTGCCCCCCACCCCCACCACAGGGATGGATGACAATTCCCCTCAGTTTCAGAGCAAGGAAGTCATAGGACACAAACTCACACCTACCTAGTAGGAGGCTTGAGCCACAATCCCTAACCACATAGCCAACGTGGCCAACCTTTGTACTTCCATTCATAATGGAGGGGAAAAGAGGGCAATCTGGGTCTCACAGACATTTGGCTGCAGAACTTGGTATCACCATAGGACAAATCCATCTCTCTGTGTCTCAGTTTCCTGTTTGCAAAATGGGGCTTGTGAAGTCCCCTACCTGGGTACTAAGAGGAATGTCCTTGCTAGGAACAAATGCTCCCTGAGTGGCAGTGGCTAGCAAATGATGGTGAGAAAAGTCACTACTGTGCCCATTGACCAGGTGAGGAAACTGAGGGTACAGAAGGACAGGCATACATACGGTGGGCTGGGCCAGCTTAGCCCAGGGCATATGTGATACCTCATGCATCCTTTTCTCTCCTTAATGGGCTACTCCTACAGTGGGTCCAGCCTCAACTCCAGATCCAGATATGGCCAGTGTGACATTAGTTACCACTTTGTGAACTTGCAGCATAAAGCTAGTATCCATCATCCAGGTGTCCTCCATCTCACTACTCCATAGAGTAGGGACAGTGGGTCTTGAGTTCTTGCTCCAATTGTTCAGAGCCCCCTTGTGGACTTCGGGGCATCAGTAGGACTTGGGAAAGATGGGGTGCCTACTGGTTCCTCCAGTCTTGAGTCACTCTCCTGTGGGCCCAACCCATGTTTGTTTAGCCTTTCTGGGTTTCAGCCCTTTGGCCAGTGAAGGTTAAAGATTATTGAAGCAGGTGACAATAAAGTGCCCGGCACGGTGGCCTTTGCACCCCCATTAGCAGCAGCAGGATCGCCTTCCACACAACGGCCAGAAAGGCAAAAGTGCCAGGGTGTGGGCAGGCACGCCTTGGGCATTAATATTGAAGGACAGTCGCTTTGGCTTGGCAGTTGGGCCAAGTTTCTCTTTTTATCTGTAGCTGGGCCACAATGTGTCATTGTTCTTAGTCTCAAAGGCCACCGTGCAGCCCCAGAGTGGACCTGGTGTGGACTCCACCTGCTAGAGTAAACATGCCCTTGAGGTGGCCGTGGGCCAGGGGGACAAGAATGTTTCCTTCTCCTGGAAAAGTTGCCTTTCTTCCAAGTAGATTGGGAACCAGAGGCCCCATGCTCTTACCAGTCCCCTGTCTGGACCACAGCTCCTTAACCAAGCAGGTGGCTCTCAGACAACCTGGGCCCCAGGGCAGTGTCAAAGGCTTTGTGTCCTGAACCCTGGAGCAGCTGGGGGCCCTCTTCTCAGGATAATGCTTTCTTGGGGCCTTGGAGACAAAGCTCAGGGATTGAAAGGAAACTAATGACACTGGAATATATAGTTATCAACATATTTCAAAGCAAATTCGAGTCAACCCAGGTAGGTCTCTATGGATGCAATAAACAGTCTGGTCACAGAGCTGGTGACAAGTCCAGCCTCTCGGAGCTGAGTAGTGGAAACCGTCTTACAATGTTTCTGTCACAGATACAGGAAACACCGCTTTTCTGAAGGATTTTTTTGTGCCGTGTGCTTATGTTTGTTTGTTTATTTATTGGAAACATCTATTGATGCACAAGAAGTAGCAAAAATAGCACAGAAACACTACTTCTTATTCATCAGCTTTTCCCATTGCCACAACCATTGTCAAAAGGCAGGCCCTGCACCGCCACAACTCTTGCTTCCGTTCTCACGCACCTGGGTAGGGGGCTTCACGGCTCCCGGTTTACAAACAGAAAACCTGGACACAAAGAGACGGACTTGCTTAATTTTTTTTTCTCCTCCTGATCCTTTTCACACAGGAAATAGAAAAAAAAAATGACATTTATTTATTTATTTGGGTTGGGTACAAGTGTCACTGTGGACCTCCAAGTGAACGTCAGAGAACAACTTTCAAGAGTCAGTTCTCTTCTTCCATCATGTGGGTTCCTGGGGATTGAATTCCGGTCATCGGACTTGGTGGCAAGCACCTTTACCCCCGGAGCCATCTCACTGGCCCTCACCCAAGAATTTTTTTTATATGTGATTCCCCAGGTATAGGTGTTTGAATAGATACATCAGTCAAACATTTATCAATCATAAACCACAGAGATATTTAATTTAAAACAGTTGTATAGTATCCATATCATCTTATCATTTATTAAACATTAAAGCAAATTTACATATTAACTAGATGGGTGTGCTTGCTTGTGTTTACACGGACACTTAAACCTTAGGGTGCAGAAAATCTCTAGCATTTTCAGAGTTTGGTTGCTATCTTGATATCATAATTTTTAATGTTGAGAATGCTGCCTCAGATGGATACTAGGCATACATATATATGTGTTGGTTTAAGTGAGAAATGTTCCCTATAGACCCAGCCGGTGGCACTGTTTTTGGGGAGGCGGGCTTTGAGAGTAAAAACCTTGTCTGTTTCTGGTTTGCTCTCTGCCCTTGTCTTGCCCCGCGCCTGCTGCTTGCTGCTACAGTTCCCTCTCATGATGGATTCTTATCTTCCTGGAGCCCTAAGCCCAAATAAACGTTCTTATATAAACCGCCTTGGACATGGCGTTTGTCACAGCGGCAGAGAATTAACTATTACAGTATGCAGCAAGAAAAGCATGTTTAAGATCATTTTAGAAGTTGTTCTAAATTCTATTCTAATCCTAATGAACCAAAGTTCATTTAAGGATAGATTTTAAAATGAAACTCAAGTCAGCAACTCAAAAAGTAATTTTTAAAATAAAACACTATAATATAGTCTAATCCAAAAATGTAACAATTTGATACCTGCATGCCGAGGACCTACATGCAGAAGAATGACAGCGGAGGGGGGGGGGAAATACTAGAAATCTTTGTTTACTGTAATTAACTATTATGTCGTGTGCTGGAAGCCGTATAAGCACCACAAATGTTGCAATTCATCAAATACAACTGGGCTGTAGCTGTGGCTCCCAGGTAGAACGCTTGCTTAGTATTCACAAGGTCCTAGGTTCAAGCCCCAGTATTGTAAGAAAACGAAACAAGCAGGAAGTAACTTACAGTAGTCTTTAATCTGATCTAAGGTGTCTCTGGCACCGGCACTGTTGTTGTTGGTTGGTGTTGTGTGGTGTGACAGTGTATGCCATGTCATGTGAACACAATGTGTGTTCAGAACAGAATTGCAGTGATGCTACCGGGCAGTGGTGGCACACGCCTTTAATCCCAGCACTTGGGAGGCAGAGGCAGGCGGATTTCTGAGTTCGAGGCCAGCCTGGTCTACAGAGTGAGTTCTAGGACAGCCAGGGCTACACAGAGAAACCCTGTCTCGAAAAACAAAACAAAACAAAACAAAACAAAAGAATTGCAGTGCTGCTACACCTGCAAGTGTGACCAGAAGCTGGTTCCTTAGGCATCTATTTTGAACTAATTTTCATTTGTTGGCACTTTTAGAAACCTTTTTTTTCTTTTTCTTTTTTTTTAAAATTTATTTAATTTTAATTTTGCCTGCATTCATGTTTGTATGAAGGTATCAGGTCCCCTTGGGTGGGACTGGAATTATAGACAATTGTGAGCCCGTTATGTGGGTGCTGGGAATTGAACCTGGATTCTCTGGAAGAGCACCCAGTGTTCTTAACCACTGAGCCGTCTTTCCAGCCCCCCTAGAAACCTTTTACTGTTGCCAGGTTTTTGGTTTTTTTTTTTTTTTTTGTGACTGCCTTCTACCTACTGTGGTGGTTTGAATAAGAATAGCCCCCTGAGGCTCATAGCTTTGAATTCTTACTCAACAGGTCATGGCGCTATTTAAAAAAAAAAAAACAGATTAGGAGGTGTGGCTTGTTGGAGGAAGTATGTCATTGGGATTGGGCTTGCAGGGTTCAGAAGCCCAACCCAGGCCCAGGGGCCCTCTCTCTTCCTGTTGCCTGAAGAGCGGGATGTAGAGCTTTCAGCTCCTTCTCCAGCACCTTGTCTGCCTGCCGGCTGCCACGCTCCTACCAACAATGGACTGAACCCTCTGAACTGTAAGCCACTGTCCTGGCTGATTGTTTTTTTTTTTTTTTGTGTGTGTCAATCTGGCACAAGCTAGAGTCACCAGAGAGGAAGGAGCCTCAGTTGAGAAAATACCTCCATGTGTCCCAGCTGTAAGGCATTTTTCTCAATTAGTGATCAGTGAGGGAGGGCCCAGCCCATGGTGGTGGACTTGTGTTCTATAAGAAAGCAAGCTGAGCAAGCTATGAGGAGCAAGCCAGTAAGCAGCACTCCTCCATGGCCTCTGCATCAGCTCCTGCCTCCAGGATTCTGTCCTGTTTTGAGTTCCTGTCCTGACTTTCTTCAGTGGTCAACAGCAATGTGGAAGTATAAGCCAAATAAACCCTTTTCTCCCCAACTTGCTTTTTGGACATGGTATTTCATCGCAGCAACAGAAACCCTAACTAAAACAGCCACACCCAGTTCATTTTTTTTTTTTTAAAAAAGAGTTGCTATGTTCATGGTACCTCTTCTCAGCAACAAAATAGTGACTCAGACAAGCCTTCTCAGTAGTGTGACCTCAGAAGGGGTCATGGCCTACAGATTAAGAACTAGACAAAGGGATTTCCGGCTTCTTGCATGTGCTTCCTTGTTCTGCATGTCTTTGTGGATAGTTCTATGCCAGCACAGCTCATGTGTTGGTTCTCAGACCCCTTGAGTCACCCAAACATGGTTGTCTCCCTCAGTCCCAGGCCCCTGCGCACTGCCTCAGGTCCCTTCCCTCCTCAGTCTCCTCATCCCTCTCATCCCATATTCATAAATGAATATGTACCCCACTCACTGACCAAGTACGTTGTCGTGTTCATAGAGGCTGGGCCATGCTCCCTAGTGACCAGTCGTCAACTGCAGGGATATGCCAGTCATATCTAGGCCTTCTGCCTAGCCCCATTCACGGACGGGAGACTTCATCGTTTTCTGCACCATGCATGACTGGAGGTGTTGTGATTTGGGGTGTGCCCTGAACCTGAGTTTGGATGTCATCTCCTGAGGAAAAGGAGTGATGATCTTACCCTGAAAACTTGGAGATGTTGGCCACATGGGGCAGGCTGGGGTGACCTTCACAAAGCCCATACTCAGGAGATACTCGGCTCTGAGACAACCCTATTGTTAGCATTTGTATAGGCTCTGCCCCACAGTTACCTGGCAATAGCCAGGTGTGCCTGACTCACTATAAAAGGGGCTGCTTGCCCCTCCTTTCTCTCCTCTCTCTCTCCCTCTCTCTCTCTCTTGCCCTCTTGCTCCTGCTCTGTCCTCTCGCCATTTCACCCTCTGTCCCCATTCCCCTCCCCCATCTCTCCCCATGTGCTCATGGCCGGCCTCTGTTTCTCTTCTCCCCCCCCCCCCCCCCCCCCCCCCCCCCCCCCCCTCCCTCCCTCTCCCCTTCTCTCTCTCTCTCTCTCTGTCTCTCTCTCTCTCTCTCTCTCTGTCTCTACTACTCTCTCAATGCCCCTCCCCATGGCATGAATAAACTCTATTCTATACTATACCGTCATGTGACTGGTCCCTCAGAGGGAAGGGGTGCCTCAGCATGGGCTCTCGGAGGCATCCCCTTCCCCCACACCTGGCTACACCTCCACCAAACATATTCTCTCTCCTTATCTTTTTATAAAACACAACACCTATCACTATTTTCCATATCACCTGGGAGCCAGAGGCTCTGGCCGGAAGTCATGACAGTGAGCAGCTAAGAGAAAGGCAGATGGAGAGGAGGCCTGGGGTCATCCTGTACTGCCATGTCCCTGGGGGTTGGTAGCAGAAGCCACTGTTTAGACTACAGTTGATTGAGTAACAAATGGAAGATTGAGTAAAGGCCCACAGCACCACTGTGTAGAGCTCCCTGGGTTACCTAGGATGGGTCTGATTTCAAATAATGTACCGTGGGGTAAGGTCCAGAGCACAGATTAGACCCAGCACAGACCTGGGAACTTGAATGACAGAGCATCTGTTCTCCCTTTCTTCCTGATCATTTTTGGTTTTGTTTGAGACATGGTCTCAGGATAGTCTAGAACTTGCTACAAGGCCCACACTGACTTCCAACTCCTGGCCATGCTGCTACAGTCCTGAGTTCTGGGATTACAGGTGTGCTGTTTCACTGTGCCTGGCCTCTCTCCAGCTTTCTGTTTCTCCATTTGTTGTCTTCATGTGTAGGGTGTAGGGTAGGAAGAACATGTGCCTGGAAGCAGCTAAAGAATCAGACCCTTAGCCTGGGCATGATGGTACATGCCTTCAATCTCAGCACTTGGGAGGCAGAGTCAGGAGGATCTCTGTGAGTTTAAGGCCAGCCTGGTCTACAGAGTGAGTTCCAGACAAGTCAGGGCTATACAGAAAACCCTTTTCTCAAAAAAACCAAAACAAACAACAAACAAAAGAATCAGATACCTGCATCCCTGTGACCAAGAGGAGTGAATACATCTTCTTCACTTCTTCTTCAGTGAGAGCAAAACCCAGGAGGCAGTGGGGAAGGCTGTGAAGTAGAATTTGTCAGGGCAGTGGCTGGATGCTGGAAGAGCATCTCAGGAAGACGCAAGGCAGCCTCAAAAGACAAGAAGAGTATCTGATTAGTGGGTGAGATGCTCACAGCAGCAGGAACTCAGTCACCATGCACATGTTTGCAAGTGTTTACTGTAGTTACCTAATTTCCTTTCCCAAATATGTAGTTCTCAGCCAGACTAAGCTAAAGAGGGTATATTGCCTGGATTCCTCAGCTTAAAGAGGACAATAGGCTTCATCCAGTCATCCACCTATTCATCCATCCATCCATCCATCCATCCATCCATCCATCCATCCATCCAT
>NW_021604602.1:3588089-3591624 GCF_004785775.1 Grammomys surdaster | reverse complement strand
CATCCATCCATCCATCCATCCATCCATCCATCCATCCATCCATCCATCCATCCTCTATCCACTATCCACTAATCCACCTACCCATCCCTCTATCTACCCATGTACCATCATCTGCCACCCACTCACCCATTCACTTATCTATTTATCCACCCTTCCATCCATCCACCCACCCATCCATTTATCTGTCCACCCATCCATCCATCTACCCACCCACCTCACCCATCCACTCATCCTTCCATCTACCCACCCACCCATTTTATCCGTCCACCTGTCCATCTATCTACCCACCCCCCTCACCCATCCATCCATCCTTCCATCATCCATCATTCACCCACCCATCCATCTGTCCATCTGTCTGTCTGTCTGTCTGTCACATCCATCCAGTGTTTGCCAAATTGCCTGCAGTGTGTGCTAGGAATTGAACATATGTTGATGAGGAGAGACAACATACATAGTCTCTGCCTCTGGCTTCCAGGTTATGTCACCAATTCCTAAAAGAACGTAGAACATCTCAGTCGGGCATCCACCTTCCTGCCCACTACCTTTCCTTTCGGGCTGACCCGTTGCCCTGCCATGGCCACTCACAGTCCCCAAAGTCACCTGGTCTTTGCAAGCCTCTGTGCTGGTGTTATGCTGTCCCTTCTGCTTGCAATTCCCTTCCCAGCTCAGTCTGTCACCAGCCTAGTTGGATTTACTGTCAAGGCCAGGCTCGTTTCTACCTCTGTCTGGAACCTCTGCTCTTGTTTGCTGGGATGGAGTGTCATGTCTGGGAAACTGATGACACTAAGGGCTTGTGAGGCCTGGAGGGGTAGCTGCCTTTCTTTGAGCCTGGGCTGAGTACTTTTGTGCCTTATCCCTAAAGATCTTATTTCTCATGAGAGAAACACTGCGTTACAGCTTGTTTGAAATTCCGTTCACTCATTTTCCCTTCCCCAGCTATCCTGGGAGTTTGCTAGAAGTTCATTTTGGCCTTGTACTCCAGGCAGCATTGTGGTGAGCCAAGCACCCAGCAATGGAGGCTGGAAATGTCCTGTGAGCATTCTCTCTGTCCAGGAAGTGAGAACTGATTCTGGCTGTCCATGGAGTAAAGACACAAGACGTGGATACCTCGTGGGACATCCCCAACGTGGCATTATGGAGCTGGGAACACAAACCACGTAAGGGTGACGCAGAAAGCCATGTCCCCTCTCCTGGGCCAGCAAGGAAACCCAACTGTGGTGACACCTGGTACAGCTTGGAAGGGAAAGTGAGAGTCCCTTGTGAGAAATGAGAGCCCAAAGTGAGAAATGGTAGCTAAGGCAGAAGAGCCCCACTTAAGGAATCCTAATGAATGTATTTCAAGCAGGTGGAAAACGACCCCAGACACAAAGTCTAAGGTTTGTGTAGCGTAAGAGAGCGTTCAACGTATGGGTCAAAGTTGTTCCGTGGAGATCATTTGAGAGCCGGTCCCTGGTGTGTGTGTACCCTCAGTGGGTACACGCTAGGGATAGTGATGGAGATGGTACAATGTTGACAGTGACACACTGGCTTGCAGGATGGCTCCACAGAGAAGCCTAACCCTAACCCTGAGTATCAGCAAAATTAGGTTTGCTCACAAGACCTCTGGCTATCAGCCGAGGGGATCTGAGGTAAGTCAGGTGAGGCTAGTGTTTACAGAGTGATTGCAAGTTGAGTCAGATAATGCATATTAAACACCAAGGGGGCGGGGTGGGGCACACTCTCTGGATTTTGCATCTCGATGTTAAGATCCATTTATCAGATAAATTCCGGAGGAGGGACAAACACTGTGGAAGGCGGCCGTGGACGCCAACCCCAAAACTAACTGTGCACAGAACACGGGCTGCAAACTAAACACTGAGCTGGGGAAGGGGAGGGATGATTATTCTGGCTCACAGACCAAGAGTATTGTTCATCAGGGGGAGGAGTCAGATCAAAAGGAGATTGAAGGAGCCGGCCATCTTTCTGCATCCTACAATCAGGAAGCAGAAAGTGATAGATGCCTGCTGCTTCTCTCCGCTAACACGGTCTGTCCGGGATCACGGCTAGCTAGTGCTGCTGCCGACAGTGGGGGGGTCTGCCCACCTAAACGGACACAACGAAGATACCTAGCCAAGCTGAGACTCGTGTCTTCCGTTTCCAGAGTCTGCCAGGCTGACGGTTAACATTATCCGTCACGTCTGACATGGTCCACACCCAGGGCAGATCAGCTTTGACCCTTTGTCCCAATTCAGTAAAGCTATTTTTCTGCAACAATCCTGCAACAGTCAATATTAATCACTGGTTTCTTCATTATTAGGTTCAAAAAATAAAAAAATAAATGCAAGAGGAAAATCATCTCAGTTCAATGAAGTTATTTTCTGTAACAATCATGGAGTGGTCAATATTATCATTTTCTTAATTATTTGCTTCAAAAAAATAAATGCAAAAGGAAAATTAATACCAATGTATTTATAATGGGCAGTATATTTCGTGAACTAAAGATTATACTTTTTAAACAGATATACTATATAAACCTTGGCTGGGCGGTGGTGGCGCACACCTTTGATCCCAGCACTTGGGAGGCAGAGGCAGGTGGATTTCTGAGTTTGAGGCCAGCCCGGTCTACAGAGTGAGTTCCAGGACAGCCAGGGCTACACAGAGAAACTCTGTCTCGAAAAACAAAAACAAAAAAAAAATTAACTTTTTAATTTAAAAAAAATCATAATTAACTAGACCCAATGAAGTAATCTCAAAGTCTGTGCAATCCAATGAAAAAAATGCCATGGATTTTTTTTTTTAAGAGAAGACAGTGTCACTGGATTACAGCAGCTGATTCACAATATTAAGAAAAATCATATCAACTTTTAATTGGCCTTAACTGTCTTGAATAAGCTATGACAAGTACCCAAGGACACCCATCTCTTAGAAGCCTTCCTTGATACAGGGTGACCTATCACTGGATTGCAAACTTCCGTTGGAAATTTCTACCTTGGTTGGAATTCCTACTTTAAAAAATATTTTATTTAATCACTGACAATTTTATACATATAAACAATGTATCTTGGTCATATCTATCTTAATTTCCCCCTTCTACTCACCCAGGCACCCTCAAACATGTCCCCTTCTCCAGACTCCTTCCCAGACCCTCTTTTCTGGTAAACCATTGAGTCCACATAGTGCTGCCTGAATGCTTCCTGTTCTTGTTCTGATCTTATACGGTTACCATAGCTGCTGTGAGTCCACGAGTCCAGCAGCCATGTCCTGTCCGAAGAAAACATTTCCCAGCATTCCCCCCCATCCTCCATCCTCCGGCTCCCAATGCTCTTTCTGTCCCCTCTTCCACGGTGCTCCCTGAGCCTCGGGCAGGGTTGGGGAGAGGGTTTGATCCATGGTGCTCCCTGAACCTCAGACAGGGTTGGGGAGAGGGTTTGATCCACGGTGCTCCCTGAGCCTCAGGCAGGGTTGGGGTGAGGGTTTGATCCACGGTGCTCCCTGAACCTCAGACAGGGTTGGGGAGAGGGTTTGATCCACAGTGCTCCCTGAGCCTCAAACAGGA
>NW_021604602.1:3584215-3588079 GCF_004785775.1 Grammomys surdaster | reverse complement strand
TTGGGGAGAGGGTTTGATCCACAGTGCTCCCTGAGCCTCAAACAGGATTGGGGAGAGGGTTTGATCCACAGTGCTCCCTGAGCCTCGGGCAGGGTTGGGGTGAGGGTTTGATCCAGGTGCTCCCTGAACCTCGGGCAGGGTTGGGGTGAGGGTTTGATCCACGGTGCTCCCTGAGCCTTGGGCAGGGTTGGGGAGAGGGTTTGATCCATGGTGCTCCCTGAACCTCAGACAGGGTTGGGGTGAGGGTTTGATCCACAGTGCTCCCTGAGCCTCAGGCAGGGTTGGGGAGAGGGTTTGATCCATGGTGCTCCCTGAGCCTTCTATGGTTAAGATTTTATAATCTGACCAATGCCACCATAAACCATATTTTTATTACCTATCCTTTGACAAATATTATATCCTGGATGAGAGTTCCAGGCAAAAAGTTGCAACCAATACCTATGAATAAACTCCCATATGTAGACTAATTTAGAAGTTAAATTCAGAATAGTTAGAAATTGTTCTGCAATTAAGAACTTGAGAGGTTTATATAGTATTTTTTTTTTTTTGGTTTTTTGAGACAGGGTTTCTCTTTGTAGTTCTAGATGTTCTGGAACTCACTCTATAGACCAGGCTGGCCTTGAACTCAGAAATCCACCGTCCTCTGCCTCCCAAGTTCTGGGATTAAAGGCATGCGTCACCACCGCCCGGCTAAAAAGTTAATTTTCAAAAAATTTTGCTAGTGTTATATGTAACTCTAACATCATGGGGTCTCCAAGGCAATTTCAACATTACAGCTTCTTGTTCCAATGTTCAGGATCCAACACATGATCTTCTGGGCTCCTCCAAAGGGCTGGTGTCACTTCTCCAACTCTGCCCTCTGTAGCACTTGGTGATCATCCCATGGTACTGGAATCTCCAATTCGCTGGGGTCTTCCTCTGTAACTAGGCTTCACCAATAGCCTTTCATAGGTCACCCTCAACTCCTTTGCATGACCCCTTCAGTCCTGGGCCATCAACTACAACTGAGGCTGCACCTTCACTGATGGCCTTCCATGGCCTCCTCTCACAGTGCCAAGCCTCAGCTGATCTCCATGACCCCTTCATGCCTTCAAAACCAGTACCACCTGGGTGACTCTTACACATTACCAAGTCCAGCTGCAGCATGAGGTAAGACCTTGGCTATCTCTGGAACACAGCTTCTTTGTGCTCTCAGAAAACACTTCCAGAAGATTTCACCTCAGTGATGCTGGTCTCTTATTAATCATCGTTAATTTCTTAGCTTCAGCTAACAAGCATCAATTGTCCCAGTAGTCCCTTCTAGTTTTCATTCTAAAGCCAGAGCCACATGGCTGAAGCTGCTGAGTTCTGCTGCTTGCAGGAGCTGGAACATGATGGCTCCCTTGCTCTGTTTTATTATCAGCAGCTTCCTCTTTTCCAACTCCTTCACTGCCTAAGCTTGGCTGTCCTGAATCTTGCTCTTAGATTGACCTGGAACTCAGAGCTCTGTATGTCTGTCCCCTAGAATTAAAGTTGTGTACCACCATGCCTGGACTTAAGCTTTTCTTGACCTAGAACTTGTCTGTCCCAGGCTGGCCTTGAACTCAGAGATCTGCTTGGCTTTATCTGCTGGGATTAAAGGTGTGTGCCACCATGCCTGGATCTAAATTTAGCTGGGTAAGATCTTGCCCCAAAGTCCCACTCCCTTAATCTGTTGTCTCCTAGAACACAGGATTTGATCCCATTGCACTTCCTGGTGCACCTTTAACATTGAAACCATATCTTTTACATGTTTCCTTTCTCAGCTTGCTACTCTTGTTTAAAGTGCCCTTCATGAGACTTCACCGGAGAACAAAGTCTATGAGGGGCATCTCTGAGACTTCCTCTGCCAGTGTAAATAATCTGAGTCTCTTCACCTTAGTCTCAGGCAGACTCTTCAGACACAGGCAAAAAGTAGCCACATAATACCACAAGAACTGTCTTCATGCCACATACTGAAATCCCTTGGGCCAGGTCTTCATAGTTCAAATCACTCTCAGTAACAAAGTCTTCCATATTCCTACTAGGATGGCCCATTAAGCCCCATTTAAAGCCTTCCACTGCTTTCCAAATCCAAAGTTGCAAAATCCACATTCTTCCAAATAAAAGCATGGTCAGGCCTATCACAGCAATACCCCAGTCCCGGTACCAACTTCTGTCTTAGTTAGGGTTTTATTGCTGTGAACAGACACCATGACCAACACAATTCTTAGAAGAACAATATTTAATCGGGGCTGGTTTAGAGGTTCAGAGGTTCAGAGGTTCAGTCCATTATCATCAAAGTGGGAGCATGGCAGCATCCAGGCAGGCGTGGTGTGGGAGGATCTGAGAGTTCTACATCTTTGTCTGAAGGCTGCTAGTGGAATTCTGGCTTCCAAGCAGCTAGGGCTAGGGTATTAAACCCACATCCACAGTGACACACCTACTCCAACAAGGCCACACCACCTAATAGTGTCACTCCCTGGCCCAAGCATATATAAACCATCACAGTTGTGATGGGGGTTTGATGCATGGTGCTCCCTGATCCTTGGGCAGGGTTGAGCTAAGGGTTTGATAAAGATGTTCTGTTTATGGCTGAGCCCCCAACACTGGCTTATTCTCAACTCTTGGACCAGTTATGAGCCTCTGAATGAAGTGCAGCCCCATCTCTGTACAAGAAGCATCTCTGCCAAGACAACTCCTACTTTTGATGTTAAATTTGTTACGTCTTGGTGCTTTATTCCAAGCTATCAACCTAATATCCGTTTCTATCTACCCATCAGTTCAAAGTGTATTATCTGTTAAATTATAATAAATACATTATTTTAACTCTCTCTCTCTCTCTCTCTCTCTGTGTGTGTGTGTGTGTGTGTGTGAACTTTCCCCTTAAAGTGCCTTAACAAGTTTTCAAATCAGTGTGTATGCTGAGGTTTAGAGTAGATGTCCCAGCAGGCAAAGGTACAGTCACATGTTTGGAAAGTTGAAGCAGGTTGTGAGCCGTCACTTCCCGGATAGCCTGGGTTGTATAGGTGAGGGGAAGGGAAAGAGAGAGTTCCATCAGGGATGCCAGCCTATTGGTGACTAGTTTACTCTTTTAATTAAAAGGTATCACATGGGGATGAAGTCTGGGGCTGTGTAAGTACCCCTCTATCCCTCGGAACTTGGCCCACAAGTTTGAGCATCCCCTGGTGGCTTCTGCTCAAATTGATCATCATTATTAGGGTGCTTTTTCTAATTTGGTCATTTCTTTACTTTCATTACTTGAATTTATAGTTTGTCAATAACAGTGTGGAGACATTCTAGCTCCCTTGCTTTATTCTGTGGGTTGGATTGTGAACACTAATTTTATTCTGATACGCAAATTGTCTCCAGTTTGGCCAATAGAAGCTTCTGTGGTCTTCTTCTTCTTCTCCTTCCTCTCCTTCCTCTTCTCCTTCTTCTCCTCTTCCTCCTCCTTCTCCTCCTCCTCCTTTTCCTCCTTCTCCTTCTTCTTCCTTTTCCTCTTCCTCCCTCTCCCTCTCCTTCCCCCTCTCCCCTCCCCTCCCCCTCCCCTCCTCCTCCTCCTCCTCTTCTCCTCCTCCTCCTCTCCTCCTCCTCCTCTCCTTCTCCCCCTCCTCCTCCTCTCCTCCTCCTCTCCTCCTCCTCCTCCTCCTCCTCCTCTTCTTCTTCTTCTTCTTCTTCTTCTTCTTCTTCTTCTTCTCTTCCTTCTCCTCCTTTTCCTCCTTCTCCTTCTTCTTCCTTTTCCTCCTCATCCTCTCCTCCCTCTCCTTCCCCTTCTCCCCTGGCCTCTCTCCCTCCCCCTCTCCCCTCCCCTCCCCCTCCCCTCCCCCTCCCCTTCTTCTCCTCCTCCTCCTCCTCCTCCTCCTC
>NW_021604602.1:3578980-3583815 GCF_004785775.1 Grammomys surdaster | reverse complement strand
GCCACAGTGCACTGTGGCAGAGAATACCCTCAGATGTCAGTACTTGTTTTCTGTGTGTGTGTGTGCAGCTGTGTGTGCATGCGTGCATATATGTGTATGTATGTATGTTAGTTCATGTGTGTGTATGTATGTATGTATGTATGTATGTATGTATGTATGTATGTGTGGTGTGGGTATGTGTGTGTGTGTATAAGTTCATGGTGTGTATATGTGTGTGTGCATGTGTGTGTGTGTTAGTTCATGTATGTGTGGGCCACAGTGCACTGTGGCAGAGAATACCCTCAAGCGTCAGTACTTGCTTTCTGTGTGTGTGTGCATTCATGTGTACATGTGTGCATGTGTGCTTTCATGAGTATATATGTATGTTAATTCATGTGTATGTATGTATGTATGTTAGTTCATGCTGTATGTGTTTGTGTGTGTGTGTGCCACAGTGCACTGTGGCAGAGAATACCCTCAGATGTCAGTACTTGTCTTCTATCTTGTTTCATACAGGATGTCTTTGATGATTGCCGCTGCATACAGGAGATTAGCTGGACCACAAGCTCCCGGCAATTCTCTTGTCCCCATTCCCCCATTTCCTCTTAGCAACACTGGGTTACAGATGCATACTACCCAGCCAGCTGAGCGCTAACCTGCCCACAGGTTACTAGGTCCAGGGGATTCAGCATACTCAAGCATGCCTAGCCCATGATTTACCCACTAAGGCATCTCTCTAGTGTAAGTGTGTATTCTCATTCTTTTTCTTACCGTAAACACAGTATTCTGTGGACACTCTTAGACTTTTCCCTCTGCCCTGTATTCCAGAAGCTTTTCCCACCGTGCATCCTATGTTGAGTGAGCAGTCCAGATAAATGGCAGCCAATCCCACAAGTCATGACTGTCACCACAGTTCTATGATCCTCTAACCCTCTGTTTAGGAATCTCTCATCTAGGTCCGTGAGGGCTAAGGTTCCTTACTCTTCTTTTCTGGTGATGCCCTCATTAGGTTTTGATCATAGTTAACTCTCACAAAATGGCCGGGTGGTGGTGGCGCACGCCTTTAATCCCAGCACTTGGGAGGCAGAGGCAGGCGGATTTCTGAGTTCGAGGCCAGCCTGGTCTACAGAGTGAGTTCCAGGACAGCCCGGGCTATACAGAGAAACCCTGTCTCGAAAAAAAAAAAAAAAAGAAACCTCTCACAAAATAAGCTTACTAGTGTTTTTCCCTTTTTCTGTTTTCTAGAAATGTGTGTTAAACTTGTGCTTCCTCCTTAAGTATTTAAAGAAAATCACAGAGTAAGCATCTGGGAGCAACTTTGTTTGCGTGGGGTCAGGCAGGCAAAGAGAAGGAAGGTGGTAAGCCATCAATGGAATCTTTAACAGATATGACTGTAGGTTTTGTTTCTTTTTTTCTGTTTCATCTTGTGTCAGTTTTGATAAATGACACGTCAAGGGATTTTTACCTTTCATCTAAGCTGTTGGAATTTCTGGGACAAAGGAGACCAGGGACAGGATATAGTAGGTGCAAAGGCCCTGAGGCACACACTGAAGCATAGTGATTGTTGGAGGAGCCAGGATTCTGTGATGGGATCAGAGCTCTGACATAGATTACTGTCTGGGCTTTGCCTAGCACTTGGAGTGATGCAGTTGTCATTAGAACAGGGTCATAATCTGTATTACACCTCAAACATTAACTGCCCCTTTGAGGAAAGATGCAGGGGCAGAAACAGAAATGACCAGGTGGGAAGCCTCTGAGTCCAGGAAGGTGATGAGAATTGGTCATGATGCAGAAAGGCTGTAAGGCAGGGTGGTCAGTAAGATACGGTGATGGGTTAGATGCTGGCTGAGGGGCAAGAGAGAGGCCAGGGATGATGCTCCAGGGTTGGCTTGAACAATGACCACCAAGTTAGGGAATATCATGTGGCAGGGGAGCGGATCTGGGGACGTGTCCTCGTTTGCTTTCTGTTGCTGTGATGCAACATCAAAAATAACTTTGGAGGAAGGACTTCATTTGACTTATGTGCCCTGGTTGTCGTTCATCGTGAGGAGAACTCAAGGCAGGAGCTCAAGTGGGAACATGGAGTGGAGGCAGAAACTAAAGCAGACACCATGGAGGGGTGCTGCTTACCTGCTTACTCTCATAGCTTGCTCAGCCTGCTTCTTATACCACCGAGGCCCACTCGCCTAGGGGTGGTATTGTTCACAGTGGCTTGGGCCATCCCACCTCCCTAAAAGAAGACACCCCTACAGACTTGCCTACAGCCCAATTGTATGGAGGCAATTCCATATTATATACAGATATGTCTGTGTGAAGTTGTCAAAAACCAACCAGCACGAGAGTGTTTAGAACTCAGTCTCAGCCTCAGAAGAGGAGCAGCAGGAACTTTATCAGACGGTGGGATTTATGGAAGCTTGACTGGGAGTAGGGCATTAGACAGGGTTGGAGATGGCCCTCAGGGCTGTGGTACTGTTATTTGCAAAGAGGGGGTGTGCATTGAAGGGTACAACCAATCTCCAAGATCCCCAGGGACCTCCGTAGAGCTGCTGCCCATGTATAGTGTCTAACCTTCCAGTCACCAGCTCTTCATAGCCTGTAACCTGGCTGACCATTCTTTCCTGATCACTGAGCTTCCAAGGTGGCCCCATGTCCCTGGTTTCTTTTCCCATCTCTCCTTTACTTCTCAATAAGAGAGGACATACAATTGGTCACCTCTCGCCATTGGTGGTGGCACCCCAGTCCTGCCCCACCTTCTCTCATGGCTCTTTGCAGCATCTCTGTTAAGGCCTGCCCCTGGCGGCCTTTGTTTCCCCTTTCATGACTGATGGGAAGCTTGGGTCTCAAGCTTGGATTTCTGTGCACCCTGGGGTCCCGTCCATCCTGCCGTTGACAGTGCCCTTAGAGACAGTTCCTGCCTTCTAACAGGGACCTCAGTACCTTGGAGCGTTTTTTAATTTCCTCTGATGTTTGACATCAAGGAGAAACTTAGCATGCACAAGAACACAGTGAAGTGTCTGAGACAAGTCCTTATGATGTCATGTGTCACATAGCAGTCCCTTTTCCATAATGAGGTCCCACCACGCGTCAGTGAGACTGCAGGTCCTCTGCCCTCTGGATGCTCACGTCTCTCATGAGCAAGTCCTTGGATTCCTTGAGAGTTCTGTGGCCTTCCAGCAGGAAGATTCCTTGTCTGGGGTGAGTTTGGCCCCTTAGACCTTGAGTACAAAGCCCAAGGCCATGATGAAAGTGGATAGGGGCAGAGAACTTGGAAGCTGTTATGGAGTATTGTGACCCTTCCCCTCTGTATATTAGCACCCCTATATGGTCTTTGGAGGGGGTGACTTGGTCATGGGAGTTGTGAAGGCTAATAGGTTGTCTTAGGGTTTCTATTGCTGTGAAGAGACACCATGATCAAGGCAACTCTTATGAAGGACAACGTTTAACTGGGGCTGGCTTACAGGTTCTGAGGTTCAGTCCATTACCATCATGGTGGGAAACATGGCAACGTCCAGGCAGGGATGGTACTGGAGGAGCTGAGAGTTCTACATCTTGTTCTGAAGGCAAACAAGAGAAGACTGGCTTCCAGGCAGCTAGGAGAAGGGTCTCAAAGCCCACCCTCAAAGTGACACATTTCCTCCAACAAGGCCATACCTCCTAAGAGTGCCATCCCCTGGGCCAAACACATTCAAACCACCACATATGTCAACCTGACAGAATCTAGAATCATCTAGGAGACAAGGCTAGTACATATCTAGAAGGGATATCTAGATCAGAATAGTCTCTGGGCATCTCTATGAGGAATTATCTAAATTGTGTTAATTGAATAGCACCACGCCCTGGGCTAAGACCCTGGGCTGAGTGAATACCAGCATCCAGCTCTCTCAGCTTTCTGACCCTGGACACACGTGATGAGTGATATCACGGTCAAGCTGCCATGTCCTGTCCATCATGACGGTCTGAGCTCTGTAACTGTGAGCCAAAGAAACCATCCCTGGACTTTGTCAAGTATTTCGTCACAGCAACAAACACAGCAATTACTGTTGTGCCGTCTTTCCAAATTGCTAAGGATTTCTCAGGAAGATAGTCGGCAAGCCAGACAGTGGGTGCTCACAAGCCCCAGGATCTGCTGGAGACTCTATTGTAGTCTTCTTTGGCTCCAAACTGTGAGAAATAAGTGGCTCCCCCTCCCCTCTTTAATGACTGAAGAGTCTCCGCTAGGCCCCACCCATTGCATCGCCCAGTGTCATCCTGAGTCACCCAATACCTATCTCCAAGCTTTTGTCAGGCTGACTAGAAACCGATTCCTATTCTTCCCCAAACATGGTTCCCTTTTGTTGCTTGACAGCCTAAGAGGGAGTAAGAAAAAGTTGGGGTGGGATAATGGTTAGAGGTACTGACACGGGCCTGGAAATGAGAGCTTGAGGCCTGTCCCCAGGTCCATGCTTTGCTCTGGCAAAAAATCATTTCCGCCGCCCATGGCCTCCAACTCCCTCTTGAGGTAGGTGGACTGCCTTATCTGGCTCTTTCCAGCTTAAAATTTCTGCTCCAAATCCCACCCATCAAACACCATTTTGAGATCGTTGAAGGGAAACCTGGGCATCATTACATCATCTCCCGCCTGACTGACATGTCTATCACAGTCCTGAGAAATAAGTGGCTCCCCCTCCCCTCTTTAATGACTGAAGAGTCTCCGCTAGGCCCCACCCATTGCATTGCCCAGTGTCATCCTGAGTCACCCAATACCTATCTCCAAGCTTTTGTCAGGCTGACTAGAAACCGATTCCTATTCTTCCCCAAACATGGTTCCCTTTTGTTGCTTGACAGCCTAAGAGGGAGTAAGAAAAAGTTGGGGTGGG
>NW_021604602.1:3568480-3578880 GCF_004785775.1 Grammomys surdaster | reverse complement strand
TCTCTCAGGTGTGTTTGCCCCTGGTAGCAGATGGCACCAGGAGGTAAGCAGCTTCTAGATCAAGACGTCTCTGCATCCAGGAAGGCCCCAGCCTTCTCCTGTGGGGTGGGGCCCCGCTCAATGAGTGTGTGGTAAAGAAACCAGTCACAGTTAGTAAATAGCAGAGGGTAGGAAGAGAAAACTCAACAGCCCAGAAAGCAAAGCCTAAACGCAGTTACTGATGAAACTTGGCCCTTCTCTCTTTCCTTTACTCATGACCTTGGCCTTGTCCCCAGTTAACTTCTGGAGGCACATTTAACCATTCGGTTCATTGTGAATAGCTCAGCGGAGTACTAGAGCAATACCTAGGCAACGCTCTCGGACACGCACCTGCCTGCATACATTTCCCAGTTTCCTTTGCAGTTGCATTGGGTCACGTGACTGGCTCCAGCCAATAGGCTATGAACAGAAGAGCGAGGTGCCACTTCTGGGTTTAAGAACTCCTATAATGTTCCTGAATCCTTCCTTCCTGTGTATGATAGGCCTGGAGATCATCAGATGTGGTGAGCTGAGCAAGAGAGCTGCAGAAAGCCCAAGATGTGAGCACAATTCAGAATTCTCCTAGCATGAGCCTTTTGGATACAGGGGTTGATTGTTTTAGCAGCACAGCTTGGCTCATCCTGACCAACCAAGGTAGAGAGAGTAAGGACCAGTGTCTGCCTCTGCTGGCTGCGTTCCTTTGGCACGCTGCACCACCTTGGTCCCTGTGCTGTGTTAGGGGGATACTGCTGAACTAACAGTGTTGGGTGTTGGGAAAGCAGATGTTACATGTGCCGCCAGTGCCCAGTGTACTGTGGCGAGCAGTCTCTGCCCTGCACTCTGCTCTCTGTGAAGGTCACAGCTTGACCCCTAAGTTAGATCAGCCTGCAGCGTTTGGTCAAAGCTGCAGCAGGTCGTGGTCCGAGTGTGAACCCAGCACTTCTCAGAAGTGTGAGTTCTCCATTTGCTTGCTAGGGAGGCAGAGCCAACCAGCAGTGACTCCTGCCTGGGTGAGCACCGGGATGAGGCTATACAGGGCAGCAGAAAGACAAAGGGATATCCTTCAGTCCTTCTCCCTGCAGGACCCAGGTTGCAGGGCCTTGTGCAGAAATGTTAAATCGAAACAATTCTCAGTCAAAGTAGGTCAGGTTTTAACCAAAGCCTGTGTGAGATTCCAGGGTGCTGTGAAGAAACACTTACAGCCCTGGAGACTTTTCGGTGTCTATACAGAAGGTTCTCAACCTGTGGGTTGCGACCCTTGGGGGGGGTTAAATGACCCTTTCACAGGGGTCACATATCAGATAGGCTATGTATTCAGTTACTTACATTACAGTTTGTAGCAGTAACAAAGTTACGGTTAGGAAATAGCAATTAAAATAATTTTATGGTTAGGGGTCACCAAAACAGGAGGAACTGTATCGAACAGTCGCAGGCAGCATCAGGAAGGTTGAGAACCAGTGTGCTTTATGATGAAAATGAAACCTGACCACGCACAGCAAGCTGACACCTCAGGGCTGCAGAGGTTCAGAGCTGACCGCGTCTTACTTTAGAATTGGCTTCATGTTGACGCTGGTTATGTGGTCACAGGGAAGGTGTGATTTGAGGGTGAATATCCTTCAGCCCCCAATATTTCCTGTACTGAACTGTTATTGAAACCAAATCCTGTGGTAGTAACTAGAGCCTGAAGTAGGCTGTGTGAGGACCAGAAGCTGTTGTGGGGTTGAGCATGGGATGTCAGGATAAGCCTGCATGGCTCAGCCCATGGTGTCTTTTGTCCATTGCACTCAGTCATCTGGTAGTTCTCTTTGCAGCTGCACCACCACACAGGGAAAACTCTCTTCATGTCAGCCTGTTTTCCAAGACCTCTGGCACTGGCCTCAGGTTGGGCTCCTGTGCAGCTGGATTCCCCTGTCGGGATAACCTTGTGGGATGGTGATGGGGTAGATGTCAAATTCTGTGAAGGTGTTTCAGAGAGGATTAACAAATGGGGGCTGGGGCCCTGCTGGAATAGAAGAGGAGCAAGAGGAAGCACAGGGACCCTTGCTCTCTGTTTCCAGGCTGCGGTGATGAGCCTCGGCTCCTTCATGATGGGCTGAGGGAAGCCCAGAACACTCCGAACCACAGTGATGGCTCTTTAACTTTATGGTCTGTCACAGCACTTTAGGACTCTTACATACCTGGGGGAGGACACAATCGAGTTCATGACACAGTGTAATGCAGAGTGAACGACAAGATGGATGCCTGGGACCAGGGAGTGTGGTGTGAAGTGAAGAGCCATAGGAAAGAACTTTACACTCAAAGCGTGCGTATTCCTTCAGAACCTGGTGTGCACTGTGCTATGTGGGACCAGCCAAGCTCCCCTGCCCCCAGGCCATCAGCAGCTCTGCTGAGGCCAGCTTGTTTGCTCTTCAGTGAGGGGGCACAAGGTACTTTTACTGTCCTTCCTTCCTTCCTTCCTTCCTTCCTTCCTTCCTTCCTTCCTTCCTCCTGTCCTTCTTTCCTTCCTTCCTTCCCTCCCTCCCTCCCTCTCTCCCTTCCCTTCCCTACCTCTTTCATCCCCTCCTGCCACCCCCTCTCCTTTCTTTCCTCCCTCTTTCCTTCCTTTCTTCCTTCCTCTCTGTCCTTCCCATCTTCCCTCTGTCTATCCTTCCCTCTGTCCTTCTTTCCTTCCATCCATCCTTCCTTCTTTACTTCCTTCCTTTCATCCTTCCTTTCTCTCTGTCCTTCCCATCCTCCCTCCATCTATCCCTCCCTCTGTCCTTCTTTCCTTCCATCCATCCTTCCTTCTTTACTTCCTTCCTTTCATCCTTCCTTTCTCTCTGTCCTTCCCATCCTCCCTCCATCTATCCCTCCCTCTGACCTTCTTTCTTTCCATCCATCCTTCCTTCTTATTTCCTTTCTATCTGTCCTTCCCTTCCTTCCTTCCTTCCTTCCTTCCTTCCTTCCTTCCTTCCTTCCTCCTTCCCTCCCTCCTTCCCTTCCTTCCCTTTCTTCCTTCCCCCTTCCCTCCCTCCCTCCCTCCTTCCCTTCTTTCCTTCCTCCTTCCCTTCCTTCCTTCCTTCCCTCTCTCCCTTCCTTCCTTCCTTCCTTCCTTCCTTCCTTCCTTCCTTCCTCCCTCTTTCCCTTCCCCCTCCCTCCCTCCCTCTCTCCTTCCCTCCCTCCCTTCTTCCCTCTTTCCCCTTCCTTCCTTCCTTCCTTCCTTCCTTCCTTCCTTCCTTCCTTCCTTCCTTCCTTCCTTTTTTCCTCCCTCCCTTTCTCTCTTCCTGACTGCTTGTTCAGTGTTTGTGCTGAGGCCAAGATGGATTCTGATAGGATGGATAACATAACATAGTTCCTATCTCCATGGAGCTCTGGGTCTCACAGAAATGTTGGTGAACAGGACACACTGGTCTCAGAGGTGACAGATTTGGATCTAGAACTCCTGGATGGACTTTGGGTAAAAGTGAGACAGAGAAAAATATCAGATTTCCTGCCTGCTGTTGTGCCATTTGTTTTATTCGAGATCCCTGGTCTGAGGGCTGTTCGGGGTTCTTGGCTCTTGGTGGCCATGGGAGGTGGGGTGAGTGGGGGGTGGGGAGCTCTGAGTACTCTGAAGAGGGTGAGGGTTTGTTTGCTCCACAGTCTTGTGGGAGTTGAGGACAAGAGGGCCTCTGGAGAAGGCTCAGAGCTAGGAGCAGAACTTGTGCAAAGCTTCCAGGAGGTTCCGGAGATCATCCTCTGCAGGAAGAACAGGAGCCATCCTGTAGCCTTCCCCATTCCAGAAGGCTCTGTGGTGAATGCATAATTAGGCCCTCTGTAATTACCAGTTTGAATCTGCCTAGGACACTCAGGCTCCCACCCCCTAATTTACCTTATAAATTTATTCTGTTAAAAAAGTTGAAAATGTCAGTCTTCTGCGAGCACTGCATAAATGAATTATCTCCCCGGATGACAGAAGGTGGGAAGGAGGAGGAGGCTTGGAGGACATTTCTCACTTTGAGCTTGGCCCAGCAGAGAGCCGGCGTGGCTGCTTTCTGTGCAGGAAGAGGACAAGGCCGCTCTTCTCTGCCCCTATTCTCAGGAGGGCATTCCAGCCAGCCTGCCTGGATTCTCTGAGGACAGCTTTGGGGACATTTCCTACTAGGTATTGGTAAATGTTTGTCAGTCTCATGGCGAAATCTCTATAGGAGTGGTTCCTCTGGATATTCTTGGACTTCAGCTGGGTCCATGACACCATGCAGATGTGCCATGATGGCTTGTACATGCACCCTTCAGAATTTATACTGACTCTTCTTTCTCGTCATGTGACATTAGAAAGTATTGAATTATCACAAACGGGTTAGTACCTTAAAAAAGAGCCAGGGGAACTCTCGTCCCTTGCCTTCTTTATATGAGTTGTAGTGTTCGTTCTCCCTGGAGGACACAGCACCATCCTGTAAATCCTCACCAGGCCTTGACCTTTGACCCTTACCCTCCAAAGGTTCGAGGCTTATGTTTTAATTCTGTATAAATTACCAGCTCCAGGTATTTGGTATAAGTGATACAAACAGACCAGACAGGTGTGTCCTGTGCCGGGGGCTTTCTGCATAATTACCTGAGGGACTCCTGGCCAAGGCTGGGGCCTGACACAGGAGGACCTGGAATGCTTAGGAGGCTGGCTGCTTGCTCCCAGGCCTCCTAACACTCACCACGGTGAGGATGTAGGCACCATGTTGGTACCTACATCTTACAAAGCTGTGGGAAGGACAAACTCAAGCTAGGAGGTGAAGGAACTTTGCATGCTTTCAAACTCTATTCCCACATCAGGAGATTGCCTGACTGACATTTCACCAGCAGAACCTTCCGTTGGGCCCCATGTACTCGGAGTCTGTTTCCTCGGTTCCTTTCTGTCTGAGACAAAGCCTCAGGCCTTCTCCTCCTAGCCACTTCCTCCCTGTTGTTTGTTTTCCTGGCCAAGGCCAAGACTTTACTACCCTACGCCTTGCCAATCTGTTCTGTTAGCCAGGTGTCCTTGTTCAGTTCAGAGCTGGTTCACCTTTGAACTCTCGTTCCATTTCTCTCCCTTGTGTCCAGATTCACCACTGACTTTTTGGTACCCCTATTCTAGTCCCGGGTTTAGTGATATCTCTGGTACCTGCTTCTTGCTTGGAGGATGGTTACAGGTGGGGCCTGGTCTTGGGTAGAGGACAGGGTCATACTTATGTGGCCACAGGCCTGGGGGATTTGGGTTTTGTCTCTGGGAGCCTGACTCTAGCATTCCCCGTGTAATGGGGAATGGTCTCTCTCTTCCTAGAATGAGCTAATATAAACCCCTGGCAAACATTTTTAGACAGAGTGTCCTTGTGTCCCGGCAGGCCTTGAGAGAATTGTAGTGGGGACCTTGATAAGAGGGACACATTCCATACATACATTTCGGGGACTAGAGTGTCCCCAGTCTTGATAGCTGCTGTTGCCCTTCATTTGATGTCACAGGAGTGATGTATGGGATATAGACTTGTTTGAACTAGAACCTGGGTACTAGCTAATAAATAGAATTACGTCTTGATCACAGTGTGCCTGTCAAGCTGTGTCCAAGGAGAAGCCACAGGGCCTCTGTGATGCAGCTCCCCCACGGCAGAGCTGTCAGCTCACACGTGTGCCGAGGCCAGGTGACAAAGAGGACCCTAAATCAGAGACAACCATGTATTTCCTTACATCCCTCAGCAAGTGGGCACCCTTTCCTAGCCAATGCCTGCCCATCTGCATCCTGGGAGTATGGTGGGGAGGCAGGGCTCGCAGGCTACAAAACCCCAGGCAGTAGAGCCCTCAAGGCTGGCCATCACTTCTGAAGTCCGGCTTTAGACTCAGTTTCCATTTTTTTTTTTTCATTTAGTAGAAGCGGTTGATGGGCACCGCGGTGGTGGCAGAGGCTAATTGCACGGAGCCTGGAGCTAATGCAGATGCTGTAATTCCTGTCACCTCCTAACAGCTCCGTAGGAGCTTCTGATGAATAGCGTGTGGCGTTCTGAGGCTGTGTGCAGCAGTCGCATGTGTCACTGGCAGAGGTCTGGCAGGGCACCAGAGCAGTGGGGGAACACAGCACCACCTTGCCAAGTCTTTAATTAAAGGAGGAAATATGTCAGAACCTACTCGGCCACTGTCCAACCTAACAGGTCCTTCCTCCTGTCGGTGAATACTGCTGTCAGAGGCTTGATGGTGTGCTGGAGAGATGGCTCACTCAGTGCTTAAGGTTGTTTGCTTCTCCTGAAGAGGACTCAGATTCAGTTCTCAGCACCCACATGGTGGTTCACAATCATCCGTAGCTCCAGTCCCAGGGGATCTGATACCCCTTTCTGACCTCTGCAGGCAGCAGCCACATACATGGTACGCATACATACATACGTACATGCAGGCAAAACGCCCAGCATACATACATACGTACATGCAGGCAAAACGCCCCAGCTGCAAGATAATAAACAAACAGATAAATTTAAATTTTAATATAAGGACTTGGGTGGGGGGGTCAGCCACGCCTCTTCACCTGCTCCTTGAGGGGAAGAGGAAGACTGACAATCTGAACATGCCAGGGGGGAAAGTGTCCGCCTGGAGAGGTCTTCCTGTCTTAGAGGGTTCTCCCTATAGTCCTCTGCCATGGCAGATTGGGGGTCTTGCCTCTCTGCATCTCTTGCTTGGAAACAGTAACCTTCAGAGAGCAGGAGGGGCCCGGGATTGAGACAACTCAATAAAGTCACAATAAAACATCCAAAGCCTTCCATTCTCGCTTACTTCTTTAACTCAATTTATTTTTCATTTTGTGGACAGAGATTTAGTCCGGGTATTAGTTTATGATTTTTACTGAAGGAATTACTCAACACACACACACACGTATAAAAAGGAAATATTATTTTTATCATTTATTTTGTACCATGTATACCATAGGAGGAGCAAACAGTGAAATCACTTCAGTACTGCTGTTTTTCATTACAAAGTTATTACATATAGAAATTACTCCAAATTATCTGAAATGAATGGAAATTATGAGGTTTAAATTCCCCAGGTTACTGCAGGCACAGCTCTGGAAATTTATTTTGTCATCTTGCTGAACATAATTGCTACAACAAAATTTCTTCCATTTTACAACTGCGGTATAACTTATTTATACCGCTGTAGCAGTAATTTTACATCAATAAGTTGCATGGGAAGGAACACACAGGTGGTAATTGAAAACAATAATTTGTGCCGAGGTCCAGGTGGGATGGTTGGCTCAGGAAAAAAAAAAAAAGGCTCCAGTTACTGTCGGCAACAGCTTCGAGTCACCATAGCCTCTTCTCATCCATCCCCTTAGTCAACGTGGGTGAGCCATCTGAACGCCTTCTACCAATGTTCTCTGGAGCTGGGGTGGTGAGTCAGACTTGTCCTCCGAGCACCAGCACCGTGGCTGGTGCACTCCATTCTGAAAACGAGGGGTGGGATTGGGGCGTCACCGAGCCCCGAGGGGCACGTCCCACACTGCCTGTTTGCCAGCTCCTGTCTTTCTTCCTCTGGTTTCTAACTTGCCTCTGGGTTGGGTGCACTTAGGTACCCGGAGCTAATTAAGGTGTGTGATAGATTTCAATTGGAGTGTGAGTTCTTGCCAGAAACATTGACGATTCGATCCCCCAAGCACGGCGCACAGTGTTAAATCCACTAATGCTTTATACATTACTGTCTTCCTTCCCAGCCGGAATGTGTGGTCTGGGTACAATACCGAACCGGTCCCCAAACAGGCTCCCCAGTCTTCTGTTCTCTAATTGTTCCTGTTAAGCAGATAGGAATAATGAAGGGACAGATGCCTGTGCCGAATCCCAGCAGCTGACGAAGCCACCATCTACATCTGGGGGTCCAAATGCGGATTTTAACAATTGACCATAAATCTGCCCCGTTTAGACTCCAGATCGTCAGGGTGAGCTGGACACAGGCCGGAAACGGGCCTCTATGCTCCTGTTGGTGCTCCCTGTTACGCTTGTGGGAGGAAGCAAGCACAAGGAGGTGGGCTTTGTTGCAAGTTCAGATGGGGAATATTATCATCACATCTATATTTTAGAAGCCATTGTAGTTTCAAAGATCCCGAAGGCTTAAGATCACAGGGAAATCATTTAAAAAAAAAAAGACGCAGATTAAACTAATATCAGAATGTACAGCGTTCTGTATGTACCAGTTCTCCCTTGGGGGACATTCATTGTCTTTTGTTGTGGTAAATTGTCTGCCTCGTAAATGGCACCCAAAGTGCATCTTCAAGCCAAGGTACATTTTCTTTCATTTTATATTACAATTTACTTTCTTATGTTTTTATATGGAGTCTCCTGCCGCCCAGGCTGACCTTGGGCTCATTATGCACCCGAGGGTGACCTGAACACCTGATATCTCTGCCTCTACTTCCCAACAACGCATGTTTGAATATGAAACAGCTGAAAAACTTCTACACACCGTAGAGATGCTGCCTCCCACCCTCAGTAACCGTCCTGTCCTGTTTGCTAGTGGGCTTTACAATCCCAACCCTTCCCTCTTAAATAGGAGGGAAGCCACCACCGGATTCCCTAGGATGCAAGCTATCTTTGTTGAATTCACTTGAAAGCATGCGTGTGGCAGTTTCTAAAACAACTGAGCAACAGATGAGCTTCCCCCCCCACTTTTGCTTTTTCCAGCTCTGGAAGGCACAACTGACTGAAGCAAGGTGTTGGCTGGCTTTTCTTTTTCTTTCTTGGTTTTTTTTTTTTTTTTTGATGAGCGACCCCTCGCCCCCTTCTCATTAGCTGTGCCTTGCCTTTCGCCTTTCAGGAGGGATGCTAGCCTGACTGACTCATGCTCCCCTCTTCCCAAGGCCTCCTTTCCCCTCACTTCCCTTGTAGTAGTACATCACAGCACAGATAGGAGTTTTCACAGCCTGGGCCTTGGGGGTAGGGAGGCAGCTCTCGATTGAATCAAACTTGTCTACGACTCTGAGCTTAACATTTCCTGAAACTTCCTCCTTCTCCTACTGCTTAAGGATACAAACTAATTAATCCTCACAGCCTCATCAAACCCTCGTTGGGAAGGTGATCGTCACAATTGCCTCCATCCCCAGCCCTCCCCGTCTCCCATCACCAGGCACCTCCTTGTCGCCCTGGTTCTCAGCCACAGCCCTGACAGCCCAGAGCTGGAACTGAAAATTCCCTCCTGAATCCTGGTGCTTTCCCGGATGAACCGTGTTCACCCTTCTGAGCACATCCTTATCTCTGCTCTCAGTAGGACAGGTTGCTCCATCCCCAGACCCCGGAACTCGGGCTCCAGTGGGGGTGCCATGGGTCAGCGTGTCTGAAGTAGAAATGTCACTGTCTTCATGGAAATGGCCCCCTCTGCATTTTTAAGTCACGCCAGGCACGCTGAGACCCAGAACAGCAGCAGAGAGATCCTGCACATGACACAAGCGTGTGGGGGTGGCTCCTCCTCACTCTGACCCCCTGTTTGTGAGAGGTGAGAGGGCAAGTGTGGTGATATGATAATCTCCCCCAACTGGGTGATGGTTTCCTTACCCAATTTGAACCAATGACTCAACTAAAGACTTAAAATTAGCAAGGCAAGAAAATTCCAAACGAGGTGAGAAAGCTGTAGAAATAGTTCCAGATTCCCTAGTACCGAGCCATTCAGCATCACTTCTGATGACAGGGACAGAGTTAAGGACCTTCAGTGTGGGCTCGAGTCCTTCTTCACATGTAGGGAGATGGGCGCGTTTTGTTTTCTTTTTTGCTTCTTAATATTTTTTAAAGGGAAATAAAGCACAGATCAGGATCGGTGAAACTGGTTTACATCTTCCAGGCTGCAGACTTAAAGAAAGCAGGCAGGGTTACCTCTGTCCCACTGCCCCATCCCCAAGACTATTTCAGTGTACTTCAAGTAGCAAAATGATTGTTAAAAATCCACTATGGTACAGTACGAAGCCCAAGCCTTTCTTTTTGGGAGGTGGGGGTGGGGGAGTGGAGAAAGAGGAAAGAAAAGAAGATGCAATGACTCATGTTTTAACAAAAGGCTGCATCTTAAATTCAACAAAAACAGACTGAAGAAGGGTGAGAGACAAGCTTTGGGGTCCTGTTTAACCTTTAGATGCTAAGGCCTAAACCCTCTGTTATCCAGAAAAACCTTCCCTTTAACCAGGAAGTAACTGTGATTCTAGGTGGTGTTCAGGAATACTTACCAGGCCTCTCCTGGCTACTAAGGAGTCTGGATTTGATCTCTGAAGGTTTTAAACCAGAGCAGGAGAGATGGCTCAGCCAGTAGAGGTCTTTGTGGAGAAGCCTGTGGGGTTGGATCCCTGGGGCTCCTACACCCAGGTTGGGGGAGAGAACCGAGTCCACAAACCAAACACACACACACACACACACACACACACACACACACACACACACACA